>NC_056477.1:19607577-19931728 GCF_008729295.1 Plectropomus leopardus | reverse complement strand
CTTAATAATGGAAAAAAACATTTGTTCAACCAAAACTAATTCTCCTTTTCAATTCTTCAAGGAGAATTAGTTTTGGTTGAACAAATGTTTTTTTCCATTATTAAGACTTGAAACAATATGACTAAAAGTCTCCCATTATTATTATTATAAATCACCCTTGAAGAATTGAAAAGGAGAATTAGTTTTGGTTGAACAAATGTTTTTTTCCATTATTAAGACTTGAAACAATATGAGTAAAAGTCTCCCTTAGGAAAATGACTAAAATAGAAGTGAGATTCTCCATTCAGTTGCTTTCTTTTTTCAATATAGTAGATAAGCAAATGCACATAGTATAATAATCATCAACTTTCATGTCACAGTATACCTTAAATTGGTATATCACTGCAACCCTAGTCAAGGGAACTGTACATTTCCACAGAATGTGCCTGCCTACGTGCCTAAAATATACAGTTACAGTAGTATTAATACATTTTAATTCATACAGGGAATATTTAGCCTGGGCCAACAAAGATACTGAAGAAGATATTGTTGGAATGTATTTTTAATTGATGGTTACTGGTAGGAATTTGATGTTGAAGCTCTATCCAGTTATATCCTAACCATACTAAATGTGTCATTCTGTTGAGAATTTGTTTTTACGTCTACTAAAATAGTGGATATCCTGGTGAATTTTACTGCCACCATCAACAATTTACCTGCATAGTGCGGTAGGAAGCTGCTAATTACAGAGCCTGATTACAGGCGAATAATAAGTGAATGGAAGCGCAAAATAAAATTTCATGCAGGATTTACAAACAACTCTTGAATAAGATCCTTTTTGCAGATACTGTATGTGGTGTTTAAAGCAGTGAGATCCTGTCAGATAATGTCATGAATATTACTGTTGTTGTGACTGATCTGGTTTGAGGTTTCGCAGTGTTTTGGCAGCTTTGTTGATGACCTCCTCTGACAGGTGGAGCTGCTGTTGTACTGCCCTCTGCTGGGTCTCAAATCACACTCCTCTGTGCTGTCAATCAAATAAAAGCTTCATTTTTTTTTTTTTATTTTTTTTTTTTTTAAGGCTCAGTTTCTTTTTGCAGTGTAGCCACTTAGGGTATTTGTGTCCTGTCAGTTTAAGTTCACTAAAAGTGTAATGTCTGACAACATTATGGAAAAGATCCCTACTGAGACAGACCTTTTTCCTAAAAAGCATAATGATTTTTGGAAAACCAGAAACAACCCCAAAATCACTATTGCGAGACTCCATTTAAATAAACAGTAATTTTATCATCATAAATCACATGTCATTCTAAGTCAACAGAGCCATAATAAAACTCACAAAACCTGTCTTTGCTTCTTTATAACACTGTTTCAACATTCACCAGCTCTGGTTTGGTCTACATACACACTTAAATCACCCAGTTACATGTGAAAATATTCTTGCTCTGTACGTTCTAAAATTACTGTAAATTTGAATGGAGTCTGGTGGGTTTGTTGATCATTTTGTGGCTGTTTCTGATTAAAGGATTGACTGTTTAATGAAAAGGTGTATCTCTGTAGAGATGTCAGCTACAAAAACAATAATAATATAAATGTTATTTATATAGCACCTTAAAATATGGAGTTTACAAAGTGTTTCGACAAGCAAAGCAAAAACAAAGATGGGATACATAGAGGGCAATACCACAACAGAAAGCCAAACAGTCTTATTGAACACAAGTGACACAAACCAAGGATAGAGTTAGAGTTAGGATGAAATTAAGACAAGAGGACAAACAATGCAAGATACAGGAAGCAAAATGTCTATATAAAATAATACAAACAAATAGGCCAAATACAAAAAAAATCAATAAAACAACAAAGGACAGGAATAAAATAAATAAAACAATAAAGAAAATAAAATTAAATAAAAAGAGTAGATACAAAGTGATGGTGCATGAATGCCTTAAGTGGCTACATTTCAGCCTTTCTTGCAGCTATCAGCTGCAGCTCTCTTGCTTAATATAGGACCAATTCCAAAAACGATTTTCTTCTATGAAAATAACAAATCTAATATTTTAGCATGAACATTCACAATTCTATGTATGCGTTAAAGCTAGTAAACCAAATAATGCTTTGGCTAACGAGGACTGAACAAAACAAGCAAAACAGTGTTCCCTGTTGCATCTTTATTAGATTTTCTTGGATCAGAGGGAGCAGAGTAAATGAGAGCTTATTTCCATGGTTCAGTTAAGACCTTGGGGTGTCATTTTACATTTTCTGCTTGTGTGACATTTGTCGTTTTCTTGCCTGCAACCCCCTCACAGAGGTGACAGTGGTGTATCAGAATGGGCTGCCGGTGATCTCAGTCAGTTTGCCGTCCAGGCGAGAGCGCTGTCAGTTCACCCTCAAGCCTCTCAGTGACTGTGTGGGAGTTTTCCTGCAACAGCTCCAAGCGGAGGACAGAGGCATCGACCGGGTAGCCATCTACTCCACGGGTATGTTCTCAGCACAAGAGTACTCTATACACACACACCGCCGCTGTATAAATTTACCCCAGCAGGTTATACGTATACATGTCCTCACATCAAGTGTTCTTGTGTTTTGATGCTATTAAGAGCTCTCGCAGTTGTGGCTTTGTATCAGAATTTAACACCACCGCATGCACCATGAAATGATTTTACAGCCCTCAGTCTGCGCAGAGGGTTCATTACACAAGAACAACTGGTACTTGAAATCTTACGCTTAGTGTTTAAGTGCATCTGCTTTTACCTCTCATGATAATCAGACAGAGACCAGCCTGATTATCGAGAGTCGTCAAGGGTATTGGAAGCAGCTACCCATCAGCGCTCCATCACTCTCACCACCTCCATTCACATTTGTCTCTCTGTCCAGATGGAGCGAGGGTCGCCTCCTCCACAGGCATAGACATCCTGCTGCTGGACGATTTCAAGCTCGTCATTAATGACACCACACACCTCGTGCGACCACCAAGGAGAGGTGAGGATTGGTGAAGAAAAAGGCAGAGCCGATGCTGTTTGCTCTGAGTCATATCATCACAGTCGGGGTCACGACCAATAAGAGGAAGAAATGGTTTTATTGCCAGCAAGTGGATGGAATTAAAGCTTTGTTTGTTTGTTTGTGTGTGCTTCAGAGCTGCTGCCCCATGAGGAGGCAGAAAGGTTGAATGACGTCAAGTTTCTGGTGCAGCAGCTCTACACCACTCTGCGCATCGAGGAGCACCAACTTAGCAAAGAACGGGAGCTGATTGGAAGACTGGAGGACCTCAACACTCAACTCCGCCCCCTCGAGAAGGTCTAACTTCCTTAACATGTTTGGCAGTACTTAAATATTTGTTGTCACTTATACAAGCTCATTGCTGCTCTAAGGTAGAACCGCAAATCATCACAATATTTTTAACAAAGCAACCAAGTGTTTGACAAATAGTTTGCATGTTCTTGCATACTTTGCCATGGAAGCCAAGAGGAGCTGGAGTTGCTCAGAATAATGATTTGTATAATCCTCTTATCTGCAGATAGTCATGTTGTTGTATCATCAGTTAGGGGATATCAGGCCTTGTTTCCACTCAGCCATTAAAGATTAATGATTGAAGACGGCATTTTAACTATGGGTAAGGTGCTATGAAGGGTCTTAAGGCACATCACAGACACATCAATCTGACATCAGAGAAGTAGCAGTACAAAAGCCCCTTGCTGCGTCGCCCTCACGTCGCTGTGTCTTGGCTGAAAATGACAGAAAACACTCCAAACTGACGGCCAAGCGGCATTAATGTTCTGCGCATGCAAGAGAGAAAATACCCCTCCATACCAGCAGACGGCGGTCTATAATTGTCATTCAAAACAGGAAACCAAAAGACCCCATGACTCTAGTTAGCCAATTAGCACATCAACAACACAATCCAGCATTGGAGCGCTGACGAGGGCCAACGATGCGTGACACGCCGCAGCGACACTCATCGTCATCCCAACACTGACCAATCGCTTGGTGTATCGAGGCCTTCAAAAACTTGGACTCTGCCCGTATTCTTTTTTGTGCAGAAATAAACTTTCTAAACTGTCTAAATCTTCCTCACCAGTTTCTCAACACAAACGTTCTTTTGTTCTGTTTGAACTGGCTGACTGCTCGTGTTCTTCTATGTAGGTGAAAGAGGAGCTGAACAAGAAGGCAGAGCGGCGTACCACCTGGGTGCTGTGGGGCGGCATGGCGTACATGGCCACCCAGTTTGGCATCCTGGCCAGGCTCACCTGGTGGGAGTACTCCTGGGATATCATGGAGCCCGTCACCTACTTTATCACTTATGGCACGGCCATGGCCATGTACGCCTACTTCGTGCTTACACGCCAAGTAAGACACAACAGAGTTTACAATTTCAAATGCATTAATTTAATGCTGGAAGTCGAGAATGATTGTGTTTAGCGTAATCTGCTGCTGTTTAGGTTAGGGCTTAAATGGACAAATGTGTATCGTCAATGTATGTTCACTAAAAGTGCTTGTTTTTCCCACTGACAAGTGTGTGACGATATTAGAGTAAGAATCCCACAGAGATAGACATTTTTGTTGAAGAGTGAGGTCCTTTTTGTTTAACCAAAAAAAGCCTGAAACTGCCATCGGCAACCTACTAAACTCCATTTAAATTAACACAAATTTTATCACTGTCAAACACACTTCATTGAAAGTTGACAGGCACGCTATAAAACTCATAAAAAAAACCCATCTTGGTTCGTCTTTGAATTCTTCCAACAATAACCAACTATGGTTTGGTCAAAATAAACCCTTAATTGACCCGGTTAGATGTGAAAATATGCTGGCTTTATACGCGTTAAAATGACTGTTTATTGAAATGGAGTCTGGTGGGTTGCAATTTGGACGCTGTTTCTGGTCAAACAAAAAGGATCTTACTCTATAATATGACGTCTTTCTCTGTAGGGATCCTTTTCATTATGTTTTCATGTCCTTAAAATAATAATATGAGGCTCTCAGTGGCAAGAGCAAGCGCTTCTAGGGAATGTACATTGACGGTGCATAAATGCCCCAAATGTTTACACTGCAGCCTGATTCACAGCTGCTTATTTCAGCCCATACCCCTTAACACTGGACCGGTTTCGAAAATTGTTGTCAATCTTTCTGAGGCTCAAGCTCCTCAAATGTGAGGATTTGCTTTTTTTTCTGTTTTAATGATTATGAATTGATTGTCTTTTGGCATTAGACAGTTGGCCAGAGACGATAAGTAATCTGGAGATATTACATTGCACTAATGCAAGTTATGATTTTCTGTTTTCTGACATTTTGTAGCTTAAACAATTAGCTGATTCATCGCTTCTTTGCCTTTGGTGCTTTTTTGTGCCAAATAACACGACACATCCTTGATTCTTTCATGCTCTTTAACATCAGACAGAAACTCTTTTAGCAACCACAGAACAAAGCATTACAATAATGAAAGGCTGTGGTTGTCCTCCAAATTGTAGTATTTTTAGCTTTTTAAAAAGCGGTCTGGTGATGTTGTTGCCCTCCAAAATTGAATCCAGCATTCATAAATTACCACTAGCTTTTAACTCCAAGGACATGAAGTCCGTTTGATGGTGGATTTCTCGCCGGTGTGATTTGGCCCAAGGAACAGAAAGCAGAACATGGACGGTATCTGATAAAGTGGCTCCTCTTACAAAGTGCTCCATCTGTGTGTCTCTCCGTAACCTGCAGGAGTATGTTTACCCCGACGCTAGAGACAGACAGTATCTGCTGTTCTTCCACAAGGGGGTGAAAAGGACACGCTTCGACATTGAGAAGTACAACAAGCTGAAGGATGATATCGCTGAGGTACAGTCGCTTGGTGAAAGCTGGATGTTCTGTGATGTAAAATGAGCGCTGCAGTCACACTGGGGAATCTCACATTTTACAGTTCGATACTTTGATTTGTAACGGCCATACAAAGACCTACTTTCATACCATTCCCCACACATTTTTCCGTCTCGTATTTTTCACTCTACCCTGTCGCTCTCTCTCCCCGTGCATGCTCTCCAGGTGGAGTTGGATCTGAAGCGTCTTCGGGACCCGCTCCAGCTCCAGCTCCCAGTTCAGCAGCTCACCGCCAGTAAAAATTGATGGGACGAGTGACTCCCTCCTCTCTCAGCTCCTGCAACCTCCTCTCCCTCTTTCCTTTTCCGTCCAACACCCTTCTCCTTTCCCTTTTCCCCCCAACTCCTCCCTCCCCCATCCCTCCCACACCCAGTAAACCCATCCCTTTCTTGACAGTGGGAGTTAGTTTTTTCTCCTTCTTTTTTCTTTTTTTCTTTTTATTTTCCTGACTGAAAACTCCAGTTGGAATTGCAATTGAAAACCGCTAAAAGGCGACGAAGGACGGCGAGAGTACTGAGAACTGACAAAACTCTCAGCCGACGGATGGTGAGGATGATGAAAAGGACTATGATGATGATAGAATAAAAATGGGCACTATGGATATGCCTCAAGTCTCCGGAGGGACAGCCTGCAGGGAACTCCAGGGGAACTATCACACCTCTAGACACTTCAGAACAGAGGACATGCAGAGGGGCAGCCATTGTTGAGTGTGTATGTGTGTGTGTGTGTGTGTGTGCGCGCGTGTGTGAGGGACTTTCAGGGTACACTGGGACACCGACCCTGGCCACTCTGCGGGTGCAGCGGTGTAGTCCTGCTTCCTCTAGCGGTCAAACTATCAGCACACACACCTACTCTTGGTTGGGGCAGCTCCAGGCCGAGTCTTGATCCCACAAGCTAAAGTTTACACGGAAGTCCTGACTGCAGTCGCACCACCCTCCTGTGGCTGCCGCCTCTCCCCCCCCTAGGCCACGCCTCCTCCAGGTGACGGACAGCTGTCCCTCCCAGTGTGACCTTCGTCAGGAGCCTGTCTTGACTCGCAGGATATAGTCATGACGACGCCTCGTTTCCTTTTCCTGTTGACGTCCTGTAGCGGCCCCGGTCTGCGCAAGTATGAGAGTAACTACCGACAACAACATCACTGTGTGTTCTTTTACTCCAAAAAAAATATTTTGGCACTTTTTATTTTGAAAGCCATAGTATATTTGTTATGAAAAAGAATATAAATATATATATGTATACAATCAAATAAACAGATGACCAGAGGCTAGTTTTTTTCAGTGGGGGGAGGAGCTCTCAAACACACTTCATTTCATCATTTGCATCCTCTGAAGATCTCCTGCCATGGAGGACCCCCGCTAACACACACAAAGCATTATAATGTATGCATTTACTACCTTGAACTATTCATATCTTGTCGTGACAAACACACACAATGTATTTCACACATCCAGGTTGGATGTATGGCTCCTGTGCATGGTCACCAAAGGGTGCTGAAGCCAAATCAGGGTGAAAACGGCTTTGATTGGAATTGATTTTAAGCAACGCAGAATATCGATGTGGATAATGCCATGCTCGACCTCTATAATCATCTCATGAATACAAAGGAAACGCTGCAAGAATGCTTAACATAATCAAAGGGTTAAAATGTGCAGTGACCGCTGCCTCAAGCAAAGCTACAGGCATGTCATACTTTTAATGTATCTGATAAACTGAGTTGTTTTAAAAAAGGTAAGGCCACATTACATAGCAGGAGTATAATTTGAGTAAATTGCCTGCAGTTCAATAAATCGTTTTTCGATAATATACATTTTCTCCTTTTCAAATACAAAGTTCTGGAGGTGTAAAATTACCGTTTTCACATTTTCAATGGCCTTTATCCTAGCAGCATGTGATGTGCATTCAACATCTGGATTTCCTCACAAATCTCATAGACAAAACAACAAAAGACAGCATCTAAAAAAAAGTAGAAGTGTCATGGCATTGATACGCAGAGGCTTCTTTGAGTTTTCTCCTCCCACTGTTGCTGTAATGCCCCCCTGCTCCCTCGATGGCAAAGCAGGGTAGACTGCATGCTGTGGTATGACCTCAGTAGAAATTTGTGAATGTGTAGGAGCATTATTGCAATTTTATACTTAATTGGACACTTTTCTTTGCCACATCTAGCTGAAGTCTCATCCATCCAAATTGGTTCAGTCAAAGGTTATAGAAGCCATATGTTTGTGTTCATTTTTTTTTTTTCTTCTTTCGGGATGGTCACTGAATTCACCTTTGCCAGCTTCACTTAGTTTTCTGTTCATGGTGAGGATTGGAGGCTCACTCTCCGGCCCCGTTTATGTCTTCAAAAAAAAGAACTCAAAGCCAACAGTTGTTTTCACTCTGAACTGCTGTAGAGTACTTCTGCAGAGGGGAAGCACAATGACATGACATCCCTAAGCATGGACTTAAAGTGGAGACAGACAATTTTTCAACTTTGTGGGCGCCGCCGTCGCAAAGACAACCCGATCACATTCTATTTTCCTCAGAGCACAGCATTTACCAATAACACAGGACGCACTGCATTTTGTTTTCCACTGTCACTTTGGTTGTTCCACCTGCTATTGGGGACAGTAACTGCAAAGAACTTACTTATGCTCTTTGCTAACCGAGGATAACTAAATCTAAAGCACTATCCTCTTCCTGTTTTGATTGTGCAATGGTTTACGCACTTCCTGTTTTGTTTTTTTTTTTTGGTAAATCAAGCCTTTATTTTCCCAGGAGATTATATTTGACACATTGCATAGACAAAGCGAGGCTTGTAGGAAACCAATGTAAACACCAATAATGTCATTATTTTATAGCTTTTACCAGTGAAATCAGCATTTACATAATAACAAGATGAGAAGATACATGTCCATTTCCACTTTAAGATCAAGATCCTGCACTCGGGTCTTGTGTGCACAGTTGGCTGAATCCTACTGAAGAGATCCTCATGTTTAATTGCAGATTTTCTATAAAAATGCATGATTTTAGGTCAAATCAAAAGTGAGCCATGCAGATCTCAAGGCAAGATTTTGTCTACTGTCACTGTGTGCGTTAATGTGTGAGTGTGTTTTATCTCCAAGGGAAATGGTGCCTTTAGGACGCTAATTGATTTAAAGGGTAAAGATAATGTAGCAATTTGGTAACACCATACATAGGAAGGTCAAATTTGAGTGTTTGTTGGAAATCAATCTCACCGCGGGTCTGTGAACATGTGTGTTTGTTGAATCCACGTGTAGGCAAGTGTGTGCATGGGGGGGAAAGTTCAAATCACCATATTCATGAATGCTCTGCCCCTAATGACTGCATGCCAATAGTGGTAAAAAAAAAAAATCAATTCCACCTTCATCCACACTTCATGGCAGTCATTCGTTTTTTTCCTGAATAAGCCAACTTACACACACACACACACACACACACACACACACACACACACAAAGTGCGACAGTGTTTCCTTTGAGATGCACTGGTGAGAGTCTGCAGTCCAATCCTCCCCTCTGCTGCTTTTACACTTCTCTCCATCATCACCGCAACCTTTTTATCATGCCATCCACCGTTTATTGCCTTTGTTTGTTTGTTCTTGTTTCTTTTTTAAAACCAAAATATATCAAATATAGGGAAACTTTATTATAAAGAGGGTGTTGCATGAATGTATGTTTACATGGGAAATTATGTGAAAATAAAAAAAGATGATTTATCCAAGAAAATATAAAAAACTGCAAAGATAATTTAAGAACGTTGTTTGTAGAGATTCCTAGTTATAAAAGGCAGTGGACAGGGCTGCGTCTTTAGAATCTGCCCTGCCAAATCGGACTTAAAATCTCAGCCAACCAACTGCTCAAACCTCCATCAATCCCCACTCCCGTCTCCACCTTATTTCCTCCCATCAACCCCTCCCTCGGCGTGCATTTAACACCCTCCATCCTTGGTGCACCTATAAAGGAGGAGACCTGTTGACCTCAGTTACTAACGTCCTGGATTCGATTCCAAAGGAGAAGTGTCAGGCGCACTCTGTTAGCTTCTATGGGAACTCCTCCCACTCTTGTCCCTCCTGTCATTTTCATCCACCCTCCGCCTTTTTTCTCCAAAGCATTATTATTCTATGTTTTGAATGTGTGTTCTGTTTTAAATATCTTGTTCGTGTGCATTTACAATAAGATTACAATGCCTAAAGAGTGAAGCAGAATATAGGATTGAAATGATCTTGTAATCCATTCTTACCTCTTATTTTGTTTTTTGTTTCTTTTTCTTGTCTTTTTTTTCTGTTGACATATGATGCTGTAATGTTGGCAAAAAAGAAAAATGTAAAATCCTGTATCATTTATGAAATATGTATAAAAGAGAAATGTAATTCAATTATCAATAAAATCCTTATCCAGTTTTTGGAGCTGGCTGTCCTGTTGAGGGTTTTGTTGTCTGTGAAAGTCAAGATGACTTGGTGATTAATGGACATATTACTGAAAATTACAAGCAATTTCAAGGTCCTCACTACCTCCTCTGGCTCTCCTTGGCCTCCTGCTCTTCCTGTACAGGACGTCCTATGAGATAAAGCTGAGGGGACAAACTGTTTCTATACAATAGCTACATGAAGCATTGTTATTGTGGTCCATTGAAATTGCATTTGAGTAGAGAAATCTAAAAGTTGGTAAAAAAAAAAAAAAAAAAAAAAAAAAATCAGAAAAATAAAAGGCTATGATCTTTCTATTTTAAATTTCACAGAAAAGGGTAAATAATTTGTAAAACATTGGGTTGATGATTGAAAAAGTGAAGAAATGAGCATGTTATGCTCTGTATCCTCGGGCACAGCAGTGCTTTGAGCTGAATGCTAACATCAGCATGCTATCATGCTCATGTTTAGCTTTAAAAATGGTGCTCATTCCTGCACTACCCTATGTGGGGATGAACCTAAGTATTAGATGTTTTGACCTGATGATGCTTGATGAAAGTTGTTATATTTAAGGGCATAGAGTTGTTTTTGTTTGGTTTGGTTTGGTTTCAACATTTGGCGGGGTGACACCACAACATTTCTTGCATTCTTGTGAATTTTTATGCACCAGTTTCTTCCTGCCACTGCCTTCTTTACTAAAAGCATATATGTTTTTCTTAGGATACAAAAATGACATGACTCGCCCTATTTTGCCTCACTCTGCTTCTGATTGGCTCGCTGAAATACTGTATCCTAACCCCACCCTATATCACTGATCATGCCTTAAACTAATCAACCCAAAAAACAAAGGCAATACAGGATCAAATTTGCTTACTGGAGGCATTGCTGCTTCCCTGAGTCATGTTATATAATTTCTCAAATTAAACATTCTCTGCTACTTCCTAGTGGCACCATAGAAAAAAATACACAAATCACCAAAGTTATCCGGCTTCAGCCTCCGGGGACCGTGTATGTTCACACAAAATTTTTACAAAATCCATCCAATATTTAGCATAGTTCGACTGACTGACATTGTTTTTCAGATGCCTCGCCTCTATAGCATGGCTTAAAAAAACCCTACCCTTATCTTTTACCTGATAATGCACCACATATGACAGCAGAGAAACTACTAAAACAACCTGAACCCAACCTAAAAATTGCAATATCATTTAAAAAAAAATGCTCAAAAATCCAAAAACTAAAAACCAAGTTATGGTGAAATTTAGAGGAAAATTGAACAATGGATAACAATAAGGGGGACATCAGAAATGGAAACACTATATGTGGCTTTCCAAAAAACAATGCGGTTATGTGGTACTAGTATAATAAAAGTACGCTGATTAAATCTGCCTGTGCCATCGAGCCATGCAGCAAGAAGGTCGAAAGGTGTCTTATTTCCAGCAGTAATCACAAAGTAGGAATGGCATGTTCCACCTCATTTCTTCTAACAGCCTGCTGGATTTATGTCTCCATTGATTTAATTACATATAAGAAACAAAAACTGCGGGCGTCAGGTTAGTTTGGGCTCTTTCTTAATGAAAAGGGGCCAAGCTTCAGATATTTTCTGGCCAGTACTATAGCGGTCAAGTAATGAGCTAGATGAGAACATATTCACTCCACTGGCACAGCGTGTCCTCAGTTTGCAAACCTCGCCGTCGTCTTGAAGTGAGAGATGCCTCAGCACGACACTAAGCAGATTAGTGAGATTGGTTAAATGCCACTGCAGATTAGATCACTGCTCGTTCTTCCACGCCCTTTAAATCAGGGAGGATGAGACAGAAAAGACATAAAGATGTAAAAAAGCCACAATTACACTTTTTCACAGCATGACGGCAACATAAAAGATATATTTGGTGTAGTTTCAGATTGTGTGTCTGTGCAGGACGGACGGAGGGAGGAGAGTGGGAAACAATGGGAGGATGGTCCTGTCATTGGATTTGGGGAGCAGAGGGTTAAGAGGTCAAGGTGAGACAGAAAGACATGACAAAATGACACAAACAGATAAGAGGCGCCTATTAAAGACAGGCTTCCCCTAAGGTTGAACCAAAAGAGCCAGATACACATGCTCTATTAGGCTAAACTCAGATTATAATTTAGCCAGCTCTGAGAAAACACATCATGATTTTTTGGGTGATTATCAGTCTGCTCCTGGAGGTCGTTGCAGTTGCAGGTGTGGGTGAGTGTATGTTTTTTTTTTTTGTTATTATTTTGATGTTTTTTACTCTACATTAAGATTATAACAGAACTATTGCACAGCAATATGTGTCAAATCTGCCTGTTTGTAGCCGGGGTTTTTTTGCTTTTATTTATTTATTCATCTGTTTATTTATTAATTGCCATAGGTTAAAGGATAAGGCTGACATTTTTTAATATGTTTCTTTTTGTCAACAAATCCCATGAAAAGACCCAAATCAATAATGTGTTGGTCCATCTTCCAATACTTTTGTACTTTTCTAAACTATTTGTTGCACTCAACTCTAAGACCAATTAACTCTACTAAAGATGTAAATCCTTAAAAACAGGCCACAAATACATGCCTGATGCTGTCACCTAAACTCTGCATCTAACAATGATAATCATCATCATCATCATCATCATATAGACGAATAATAATCTCTTGTATTTTGGGTCGATGCATATCTTATCTGATCGCTGCCATCCTCTCATCAGCACTATAGAGTCCCTCTGGCAACAAAAAAAGTATTCAAGAAGTCCTTCATTCCAAGTGCCATCAATTTTCTTAACCCAACAAAGTGACTGATGAGTTTTTAACTGCAGACAGACACTAATATGAACTAATTTAATCTGTAGAGTGACTCTAATGACCTTGTCTATACATTTGTTTTACTAACTGCTCATCTGCTTTTATCATGTGATCTGAGGTGGACGACAAATTTCTATTCTATTCTAAAAGGCTTCATAATTTTACTAAAACAGCTGTGGGCATTGTAGCTTTCTGGGTTAAATTGTGCATTTTGTGGCGAGGGCGTAGGTTATGTTTCAACACTCGGGGGAACATATATGCAACTGGGGGTTTCCAGGAAATATTTAGCATCAGACACATAATGTCCTGTATTCTGGTAAATTGTTATGCATCAGTTTGAGGTGAAAATGTCCTTTTCTACTTTCATGTTTCATTGGCAGGACAAATGCAAATGTTTTTAATCTCCTTTGTTTCGCAGGGACTATTTTCAGCAGCGTATAACACATATTTGGTGCTCTAGTGAGTATTTACAGAAGCAGGTTGGCGTATGTGGGATTTTAATGAAGGGGGGTGTCATATAATGCAGCAGTGTTGCTCATTAATGTGCTTTTAATGGTTTCTGGACAATACTGCAGGTCTAGAGGGATAATAAATATCAGGTGTTGGCCACACAAGCGCAGGTGTTAGCAGGATCAATTCATTGCAGGTTTTAGTCTTTTCATGGGATTCACAAAAATAATAGAATATCACCAGCTTTATCCTTTAACAAAGAATATTAATTACGAGAACTCATAAGGTTGGACAGTGTTTACTCTGGGTCTTCATCTTCATCTGTGCAGATAAGAGGCTGGAGTCTGACTCAGGTCAGGCTTGGCTCCACGTTCCCTTAATAGCCATATTAAGTTATTCAAGCCCCATCTGGAAGATTTAACGCTCCCATTAGCATACACCCGCATGAGTCAGCTATGTCCTCTGCCCCTTCTGTGCTGTGTGAGCTGGAACACAGTTGGTCAGTCGTATGTCTCCAAAACTGGTCGTTTACGCTGTCAGTGGGTCTAGCCGTGGATTGATCCCTCTGCTTTTATTGGAGCAGCAAGTCGCGACAAGATGGACTGTCCATTAGTGGATGAAGGCTGAGAATGATGTGTGGTGACATCATTTATGGTCACAAAATGAGTCCTGTCTCACACAGATGTTTCGTCATAACTTCGAAATGGTGTTGGTGTTTGTGTGTTTATTTGTGAAAGCAAAACAAAGTGAAAAGAACAGTTGTAAACATTAACCTTGACCTCCATTACATGTCACACAGAGAGCATAAACATGGATATTTTATGTAGAGTAATCCAGCTAAATGGAAAGCCTGGAGGTTTGGTGATAGTGCTGGTTACCGCTCCAGTAAAGTGTTATGAGCTGGTCGTCAGCTGTCATGTTTCCTGGCTCCTGGCCTGTCGCTGAAGATGCTTTACTGCCACACTGATGAGCCTCCCGCTGTTTCTTCATCCCTGCTGATTCTCTGTGATTAACACTTACTCTTGCCCACTTTGCCTGCTCCCATCATCCCTCACGTATTCTTCTTTTCCTTTTGTTTTATGTCTACCTCTTAATTACACCGTTGAGAGGGCATGAAGAGAGGGAGACGCTATTGATTGTTTTTGCTGCACTTTGTTTACTCTGCTTGTTCAGTTGTTCTCCTGATTCTGCAAAGCCGGCTGTAGTGAAAAGAGTCGCCTCTGACAGGACCGGATAAAGAGTTCTTTGTGGACGGCTTGTTGGCTTTTAGTTCAATTAGAATTGACTCTGTGTTACAGTTTATCTTTGAGGTCCAAAAGTCTGCTTCATGGTAGCGAGTTTGCTCAAGTGGCCAGTATAGATGTCAAAAACACAGGGAGGGGTTCAAGATATACTGCTTGTCTATGGACTAGCATTATATATGGACTGGCTTTTATTTTCTGTTCTCTAACTCTTTAGTGGCATTTTTAATTGTATTTAAATGTCTTTTTGTAATGTGTTCCTTCTGCACTATGTTCCTAGGCTTTTGATTTCAAATGGAAAGCACTTTTAATTGCCTTTTGCCAAACTTTGCTATTTGAACTTGCTAATAAACTTGCCTTGCCTTCTCCGCCTCAGCTCTGGACCCCTGCTCTGCCTACATCAGCCTGAATGAACCCTGGAGGAACACAGACTACCACGTCAACCAGTCAACCGGCGTGCCCCTGTGCGACAGCCACATGTCTGGAGAATGGTATCGCTTCACTGGCATGGCAGGGGATGCCATGCCCACCTTCTGCGTGTCTGAGAATCATTGTGGCACCCATGCTCCCATCTGGCTCAACGGCACCCACCCTCAACCCAACGAAGGCATCGTCACCCTGCCTGTGTGTGCCAGCTTCAATGACAACTGCTGTCAGTGGAACGCCAGCGTCGATGTGAAGGCCTGTACTGGAGGCTACTTTGTCTACCGCCTGCCCAGACCCTCCGTCTGCTTCCATGTTTACTGTGGCCGTAAGGGAGCATGTTTGATATATGAAAAGTAAATTCCTTAACTGAGTTATTTTTAATTTTCTTGTCTTTTGTTATGCTAATTTATTTTTGCTTGTGTGTGTTGCACAGATTTCTATGATATCTGTGATGAAGTGGACTGTTTAGGTCCCAGATGTCCCGAGTCTGACTGTCGCTGTGCACCTGGAACTGTCCTGGGACCAGACAGACAAACATGCCTGGGTGAGACAGACAGAGAGGGAGGAAGAGAGCGGACAGATAAGTTTTGTAACAGACACGAAGACGGATAGGCTGGAAATAGTTTCTGAAAAACAATAACAAGGGAAATTAATCAGACTGCTTTCTCAGTATGTTGACCCATTGTTTTGATGAAACCACTCATACATCTGGATAAGCTGTTATTATACTATTCTTATTTAAATGTTTCCTTCACATAACTGGGTATTGATAATGTGGCGCAGAGGCTGCAAAGACAACATAAGCATTCATTATGAGAATTTTAATTTTATTAACTAATTTTTTTTGTCTTCAATGATAACTCACATTCACATTCATTCATGTTAAGAGGGACATCATTTCAATTACCTGAGTGTCAAAGTTCAACCTTGACCTTAAAAAGTAGTTTGACAAGAACATGATTTTAACTGAAGGTCAACATATATTAGATTTACTGTCACTGCATAAGTACCAGTATGATGAACTGCAGTTTAGCATCTAACCAGATTGCAAACAGCTGCAAAATGTATATAGATACAATTAAAATATACAAATAACTTTCAGTCTAGCTTTTTTTGTAGCTTTCACCTTCATTTTATAGACCTTTGGCAGTGGATTGAGTTTGTTCAACAAAACAAACACCATTCGCTCCATTCATCTTTTTGACCCAGCTGGCACCAGGCGTTAGTATGACATCAGAAAGATGTTGGACTCTTACGTTGGACAGATGTTAAATTTTGCTTGTTATGAAAATCGGGGTAATCACATTTTAAATGTCTAATGATGTTTAAATTTTGCGTTGTTTAGGTGTTAACATTATGATGTTTGGCAGTCTTTGTGTTTTGATCTCCATACCGTACAACTAAATGTTGTTTTTTTATGTGAAGAAGATGTTGACATGACACATACGTGAAGAAAATGTTGGATTTTGGTTACTTAACAACACAACTTTAAACCAACAAAAATATTGTAATCTGTCATCAGTATTCTACGCTGTCCTGACATTAAATTTTGGTCACCAAATGTCACAACCTCAATTCAACCAAAAATCAATACCTAACCATGCTCGTGGCATGTTGGCAACATATAAACCAACAACCCATTACCCGATTTTCACCACATATCCTATTACCCATTGCTTTTGGCTAACTATTTAACATGTTTCCTTGTATTTAACCTAACACTTTCAAATGTTTGACAGTTTACTTGTTAACTAGCTTTCAAACCCTTTTAATTGCAAATTGCTTTGAGATGTTGTAGCTGATTCAAGACGTGGATATGTTCTTTAAATCAAATTGTAACTTCTTTTTATGAAATATGTTACTCCACAATCTTTCCACGTACCCCCTGAGGTATCCATGGTTAGGAAGCATTGCTCTAATGAAGCACGGTCCTGTGACTGCAGCTGTCCCAACCTTTTCATATAGCTTCTACGACCTTAAGGGTGTATTTAAATGTTACAATTCCATACCAAAAGAGTTATTTCTAATTTTACATATTCTAAATGATAAGATGGATCATAAAGTAGGAAGGATGAGTGCAAAGCACTCAAAGCAAAGCAGCGATAGAGACAGACTGAAATATTGCTTTTGCATTTGCTGACTCTTGGAAAGGTGTGTGTGTGTGTGTGTGTGTGTGTGTGTGTGTGTGTGTGTGTTACACCGGACGGTACACCTAATGATGGGTGACAGGCATGCAGAGGGAACCTAGCAGGCCTGAAAACTCCCATTATCTCATTATTCACCCATCAACCAAATCTGCCTTTCGCTGTCTCAGAAATGACTTCTTCATTTCTCCATCTTCGCTTACTCTCCTTCCTCACTCTCTTGCACTCTCACTTTAGTCCCTCCTTTTATTTCACCCATCATTATTTCTTTACCAGTTCTCAGTATTATAAATGCAGTTTTAAAGTCCTTTAAAGTCGATTTATCATCTACCTCCCAGGAACACTAAGTGAATTGCCTTGAGGTGATAAACTCCACCCATCTGCTACTCAGTCGATTAAAACGGGCCTCGTCTGATAATAATATCTGACCCAGCTGTGGTGTGTGTCCTAATGTTCAGATGTGAATGAATGTGAGAAGGGCAACGGCGGCTGTGCAGAGGTGTGTGTGAACACTAAAGGCTCCAGGCGCTGTGAGTGTGGGCCGGGCCGTGTGCTGGATGAGGATGGACGCAACTGTAGAGGTACATCCATGTCCTGATGTGCATGTGACACAACAGTCAATGCTGTGCAGAGATAGTTAAAGCAGGGACACCACACAGTGCTCTTCACTGTCTCCTTTTCTCTGTGTCGCCTTATGCAGAGATAGCAGGCTGTCATGTTAACAATGGAGGCTGCAGCCATGGCTGCTCCACACTGCTGGACTCCTATCAGTGCCACTGTCCCAGAGGGCTGGAGCTGGGAGAGGACAAACGCACATGTCAGGGTGTGTATCAGTGTGGTCTGTGTGTGTGTGTGTGTGTGAGAGAGAGAGAAAGAGAGAGAGAGAGAGAGAGAAAGGTAGATTTTCAAGTTAGATAATCAGTCAGACAGCAAGGCAAGCTGGCACAGAGATACAAACATTGATCTAAAAAGATGTTCTCGATAGTAGAAGTTTGTCCAAAATGCATTTCCTCAGGCCATTGCTGCATATTTTACATTTCTGTTCAGGGTTATTTATTAGCAGTGGATAATAATCTGCACACATTTGGTTTGAGAAATGAGACAATCCTGCAAAACAATATTTTGCTTTCAGATCATTTACACATCAGTGTATTTTTGGATAGCAGGACAGCTAATGATTGTTTTTATTATAGCTTTATCTGTGGATAATTTCTTTGACTAACTGATAACAGCTTATTAGATAATATGTATAAAAAAAAAGGGCAAAATATGTATTAAATCAGCCAATGATGGAATTTTTGGAATTGCACACCAAGGCAGCTATTCTACAAAACCTTTAAAAGGTTGCAAATAGCCATTTGTAAAAACCTGAGGATCATTCAGCACAAGAACCTAAGATGTAATCTGAGTGATGGGGAATGGTTTAAAATTACTATCAAATACTGGGACGTATATATGGCAGGTTATACCCAGTATAAGTTAATACATACAGTATAGGTCTTACTACAGTATGTCATGAAATAAGTCCTAGTTTAGGATGTTATAAGAATGTCAAAAGAAAGTCATAGTATGGTATGTCATATGTCACACAGGGATGCACGATAACATTAATCTACCCGGTACAAAATGTAGTATGTCAAAAAAGGTCAAACTCTGTATGTCATGAAAAAACTTCTATATTAGCATGTCATTAAAATGTCATAGTTTAATTTATCCTAAAGAATGTTATAAAAGGTCTGAAAAAGTCATAATATAGTACGTGATAAAAAAGTCATGGTTTAGCATGTCATAGTGCAGTATTTCAGTAAAAATGTTACAAAAGATACACATACAGTATATACAAATATCACTGTTTGGGATGCCATGAAAAATGTCATCGTATAGTATGTCATAAAAAGTTATAATATAGTATGTCATATGTCACACAGAGATGCACGCTTACATTAATCTACCCAGTATAAGTTAATACATTTGTTTTATTTAACCCTTCTGAGCTCCACAGGGTGGGCTTGCCAACCAATCATGTATGTGGAAACGTCAACCAGAAACAGGAATATTTTTCATGCAATTTGGGAGAGTAAACTTGACTACTCATTGACCTTTTTCACGGCAGACATTTTCAGATGTCTTAGTAGGAGAAGCACAGGTGTATTCAATAACATTAATGATGGCTGCATTCCACTTTGGGGGGGGTTAAGTTTCACCTGTGCTTTTCCTATCATGACAAGTCAGAATGACTGCCGTGAAAAAAGTACATTTTGGGAAAAGTACTTAAATACACTAACAAGTGAGTGTTGTCACGGCTGCCTGAATGATCCATGATCTTAAGGCAAGCTACCTCCTCTCCAGAGCATAACTGATCATTGATGTGCGCATGCGTCGGCGTCTGTGTCTACCTGTCAGAGGCGCTGACTTGATCGGATTTTTAGCCTGTTTTTATCGAGCTATCTGCCATATCTTTTTAGTTCACGCCTAGAGATTGGCTGTTTGAACCACTTCTTTTAACTGGATAAAGATTTTTAGTAATCGGACGTGGATTTTAACTTGTTAAGGGCTTTTCATCTGCTGGAGCAACACTGAAGCGCGAGAGGACATGCTGGGGTGAGCGCCACTTTACACTGCCCGGCAAAACTTGTTTTAACAGTATTCTTTTACGATTGTGGGATTACTTTTAACTTGAGTTAAGTTTTCCACTGTACGATCGTGAATCCAGCGATGATGGTTGTGTGTGCGGACTGTGACTGTAAATTAAAATACTCAAAGGTTAACAGAGGACATCCCCCGCCTGAAGACCGAGATCAGGAAAAAAGATCAGCTGATGGAAAGCTTTATCTCTGTTGCTGTAGCTCAGTCAAAACACATTTCCTACACTCGCTCCTTCTGTCAGGCCGGCCCCGGTGTCCGCTCACCTCCCTCCCTCCATGTCTCCGATGGTGTCACATATGGATCTACTGCCCACTCTACCAGCCTCCCTCCACAGAATCATTGTCAATGTGGGGACAAACAACACAGCGTATCGGGAGTCTGAACGCACCAAACATCATTTTAACCTCCTCTTTTATGTCTTAAAAAAACTTCTGGCAAATCTGTTTTTATTTCTGGCCTCATTCCCACCTTAGCTCATGGAGCAGAACATTTTAGCAGATTAATTTATCTTAACGCATGGCTCTTCTCCACCAAATCTCACAACATGTGTTTTCTAGGCAATTTTCATCTGTTTTGGGATTGTCCCTCTCTCTTCAGAGGAGACAGCATACACCCCAACAAACAAGGTAGCCAGATGCTGTCAGCTAACTTGCAGTACGCAGTGCAATCACTCCCTAAAAACTGTTTACATCTCTCCCTCATAACCCGGATCAACCCTCTCCCTCTATGTCACAACTACAACCACACAACATGGTCCTAATGACAGGTCCTTCCAGTCATTTAACTCCACATCACACTCCCACAAGGGTTCCCATGTTGAATCACCGTCACTACCCACTCCCCTTGCACCCCTTCCAGTCCTCTCACACAGATCTGGCCCACCGTGCCCTATAACAACCATAATTTCCCACCAAAAATTCAATATTACACACCCTGTGTCTCACCCCACTGCTGCCAATCATGACAACTTAATTCAAATCCATCTGCAACCTCTCTCAACCCCTGCCCTTCTCTGTAAGTCTGTAAATTTTGGCCTTTTAAACATTAGATCATTAACATTAACATCGTCAACATTAGATTTTAATAATTTTGACTTTTTTTATTATCACTGAAACTTGGCTCACTGAAGGAGACTGCACCCCACTCATTGAAGGACCCTTGTGTGTCTGATCACAAAGCTTTTTTATTCAATCTGGTTTTAACACAACTGCCTTTTAACCACAGCACACCGGTCCACCGCCGTATTGTTAATTCCACGTCAGCTAGCAATTTCTCAGAGCTTTTTAATGCTACCTCTTTAACTGCTTTTAACCTAAATTTTAACACAGAGGAGCTGGTCCCCTGTTTTAACCACACCTGTCTGGCTGTCTTGGACTATGTTGCCCCATAAAAATTCAAAAAGTCAAATATAACACATCAACCCTGGTTAAATGAATGAATGAAAAACTAAAGAGAGACTGAAGAAGTAAGGAAAGAAAATGAAAGAAGACAGGTTTACATGTATTTTATGAAATCTGGAAAGATGCGATGAAGAATTATCTGAAAGCAGTTAAAGATACTAGAGCATCCTTTTATTCTAATTTAATTTAAAAAAAAAAAACAAAAAACAATGTAACCCCAGATTTTTTTTTAAGTAATTCACTTTTCACTAACTTAGAACCCACTGCCAGAAATTTAGGAGTTATATTTGATTCAGATTTAACCTTTCACTCACATTTCAGTAAAACTGTCCAATCCTGCTTCCTTCAATTAAGAACAATCTCACAAATTTAACATACACTATCACACTCTGACCTGGAAAAAACTATACATACTTTCATCTTCTCCAGGCTTGACTACTGTAACTCCCTCCTCTCTGGCATAAATCAAAAATCACTCTCCCACCAACAACTTGTCAAAAATGCAGCAGCTAGGCTTCTCACTGGTTTCAATAGGTGACATCACATCACCCCAGTTCTGGCTTCCCTCCATTGGCTCCCCATTCATTTTAGAATTGATTTTAAGATTTACTGATCACTTTTAAAGGTCGTCTGGGTCTGGCCCCTAACTATATTATAGAAATGTTAACCCAATATGAGTCAGGCCACAGGTGGGGCCCTCCAGGTCATTCCTATGTCGAGGCTTAAAACTAAAGGTGAGCGTGCTTTTGCCATCAGGGCGCCTTGTCTTTGGAACAACCTGCGATTGATTCTGTGATAACCGACAGAATCAAAAACTTCTTTTAAATCACTTCTTAAAACACATTTTCCTCTACTTGACTTTATGTGATGTTGTCTTTTAATTCTTCTTTTAAGTTGTTTTTCAATGTGTCTTTTAACTCATCTTTTAATTTTATTTATTTATTAAAATTTTTTATCTTGTCTTTTAATTTTAGCCTCTAATTTATCTTTTTACTTGCTTATTATTATTGTTATTGTTATTATTATTATTAGTGTTTTGTGTTCTGTCTACTGCCTTTTTGTTACTGGGTTTACAGTCTTAGCCTTGCCGTGTTTGTCAAAGCAGTTTGTAAACTGTGTTTTCAAAGGTGCTATTTAAATAAAGTTATTATTATTATAAAATATGTATGAAATCTAAATGGTATCATGAGCAGATGTTAGCTTGAGTCAGTGAAATATGAGGTTGTGATACTTGTTTTTCGCTGTAGCACTGTCTGTTTACATCGAGAAACGTTTTTTTTGTTTGTTTTGTTTTTTTTAGCCAAAAACAACTAAAGCTATTAAAATTTAGGGTTGCAATCATTGATTATGTTCATCATCAACTCATTTATGTTGATTACTTTCAATAATCTATGTCTCTTTATGTACTTTAGCAACAAACAGATTGGGTGGTGTGTTTTTATCTTTTTGTCATCGTATTTATGTTCCTTTTTATGGGACAGTAATAACATGTCATATCTCTGCTTCTGTGTCCTGCAGTGCCGGTCCAGTGTGATTCCAGCTCTATTATTGTGTCAGTGCCTAAAGACCTTGTAGGAGGACTGGAGCTCTCGCTGTCCAACTCATCTTGTCGAGGTGTCTCCAATGGCACACACATCAACCTCAGCTTCAGCCTCAAGACCTGTGGCACAGTGGTGGAGGTCAGAGGTCACTGGGTTTTAGACTGAATGTGCTCAGGGTTTAGTCTCTGTGGATATGGCCAGGAGAAATATTTGAGTATCATATCACTGTGCTTTTAAAGTGGGTTATGTGCAGTTGTTATCAATTGAAAAAGCTATCACTGTAAAGTGCTATAAACTGAGTGTTGACCCCCAGGTGACAGATGACAAGATTGTGGGGACCAACCTGGTGACAGGACTTCCCAGGAGCAGCCCAGGCAGCAGCAAGGACCTGATAGTCCGCACCAGCAAGTTAGTGCTCCCAGTCACCTGTGAATTCCCCAGGGAGTACCAAGTGTCGGACGGATACCAGGCAAGTCAGCGCAGCTCAGCCCTCGAACTGGCAGGCCACAGCGAGGGAGTCTTCCCCTTCTCCCTGGAGCTCTTTAAGAGCGCAGAGTTCTCAGAGCCTTACCTCACCCCGCCATCGCTCCGCCTGCACGACTCCCTCTTCTTTGGGGTGGAGCCGAAAGAAAGGGTGGAGGGCCTGTCTGCCTTGGTGGAAAGCTGCTTCGCCACACCAGGGCCCAAAGCTGACCAGGCACTCAAGTATTACCTCATCAAAGATGGGTGAGTTGTGGGTTTTTGATCAGTTTTAATGCCACATCTTGTGCTGCATGGTATAGCACACTAATTGCAAAGGCCTTGGACCAGAAAATAGCACTGCTGGAAGGAGTATCTCCATTACTTTTTTAAATGAATAGGTTTCTGTTATGCTACCCTCTAATACTAAAAGATATACTCCAATAAAGATTCAAGCTATTCTCAGTTCATGATCACATTGTAGGTGTCAGGGATATCTTTCAAGAAAAACTCATCTGCTATAAAGAGAGTGGTGTGTTTTGTAGCACCTAAACTAATAGGTTTGTTTATAGCAGTAGGTAGAGGATTCGCCTATTGTGGTTGGCTATAAAGTGATGTTTTTTTCTTTACCTTTCCTCTTTATAATTGAGTAAAGTTTCTATAAATACCAAAGAGACACAAACCCACAAAGAGAATCATAATGACTACAAAGCCCTGGTTACACCTGGTATTAACATGCATTTTGGGTTATGTGATTACAAGTTACCAGCGCTAAATGCAAGTGTAAATGACCACAAAGACACATTGTGATCCAATCACTCAGACCATTTGTCGTGGTGATCTGGGACACAGTTTACCACATATCTTTTGTAGTGTAAATGCTATTTCGTCTCAACAAGGACTACGTCATCAGTGCAGGATGTGGTGGTTGTTTTGGCAACAGCATGCTAAGGCTCTATAACTGTATATACATGCATAGATACGACTAGAAATAAGAAAATGATTTTTTTGTTGTTATGTGGGTCAACTTACCCTTTAATGTGTCTTGCTCATGCACAAAAAAAAATGAAGAATTCTGCGGTTGTCTCATTTATACCAGAAATTCCTTTGGTTCCTGTGACATTAATGGTCCTTATAATAAATGTCAACAGGATCAGACCAAGTTGCTGTTTCCACACAGCCTTACTGTAAAAGCAGCTGCACACAGTTACAGGACAGGAAATCTCCACTCAAGAAAATGTCAAATAAAAAATGCCACTGGCCTTGTCCGTGTGATTAATGTGGAAAGAAAACAAGAATTTTGAGCTGAGAAATCGAAACAAAGAACAGCCTTTTTATCTGGGGAATACTCACTTTTGGCAAACCATTTCTCCAACTGAATCCAGACAGAGATTTTCTCTTGCTACTCCACGGACACCTACAGAGCAGGGCTGTAATCTGTTTTCATGATTTCCTATTAAAAATACAACAGTGTTTCAGGGCCGTGGGGCAGCTAGACTTGATAAATTGGCTTGTTAGAAACATATATGGATCATTGAGTACTGTGTTAAGACTCCAGTTTTCCTTTGGCTTTGCTCTCAGGTGTATCTCTGATGAAACAGTGACACAATACTCATCTAAGGACCAGCTCTCGAAGCACTACCAGGTCCCTGTTTTCAAGTTCATTGGCAAGGACAACCGAGTGAGTAAAAAAAAAAAAAAAAAAAGTGCATGCTGGGAGCCAGCTGGCAAGTGTGCGGGCTAATATCTGTGTAGCACTTTACACCAAAGACTGTATTCATAAACTGAAGTTGCACCATCCTTGCACTGTGGTGGTGTTTTTTCTCGTTCTGTACTCAAAACAAGCTTTTCTCCTGTGTTTACAGCAAGTGTTCCTCCACTGCCAGGTGTTGGTATGTGGTGCAGGGGACTCCCATTGCGCTCAGAGTTGTCGAGGACGTGTCCGCAGAGAGGCTGGGAGTGGTGAAACTCAGGAGCAGCACACACTGAGTGGAGGCCCCATCTTCATCCTGCCTGAGCCATGATGCTAACATAAAGCAAAACACAGTGAGCTTATGCAAACAGCAGCAGCAAAACTGCATATGCAGAGTAACATTTAGATAAAAGGAGACTATTCCAGTTTATTTAAAAGTCCCTCATATACACATATAGACATGCAGATGCACAGTATGTACAGTCGTCTTTGTTTCTATGTAAACTCCAGTGTCACTCACAGAGCTGTATGTGTTTCATTGCCACTTTGCCCGGCAGCACAAATTCCTGACATTAAAGTGAATGACATTTCTATTAGAAATCATTTGGAGGGGCCACAGTTCATTTGTAACAACTACAGCATGAAGGATGTTTTTCTAGGTCACACTTTCAGGCATTTCTCAGGCCTGATTACGGCTTAAAGATTTAGTGGATTTATAGAAGTGGTTTATATTTCACACCATTGCTGACTTGAAAAATACATGCAGAACACCCATGGATGCGTTCTGACTCATTTTCTTGGTATAATCGATGGCTCGCGGAGCACGTCACACATCCCAGTGTGGTGGGAAAGAGATATCAGTGTGCCATGCCCTGGAAAGCATGCGCTTCCTCACTGAAAATTAATATCGAATTAATCATGTCAGTTCAACTGCAATTAGCCATGTAGTTATTATTTAAATAATATCAAACACTGGCAAATAACTAACATCAAACATTAACGTAGTAGCATTACATTTACATGACATTAACTTAAAGTTTAAGCAGACTATCTTGATAAATAGCAGCACACAAAAGAAAAAACATGTGCGCCTTTGTAATTAAACTGTCTTTCTATCTTGAGGAAATTAATCCAACCACAATATCCTTCCCATCAGGCACTTTGTTTGGAGTCATTGCAGTAATTTATGGTAATGGAGTCATAAAGGCCTAAAAATGGCCTAAAATTAAATGGAGAGTGTAACATGCATAAGCAGTTAATTAAGATTCTGAAATTCATATTCAGATACTTAATATTTGTCAGTACTGCCCATGAATAAAACCTGAGAAATTTGCATTCCTCTTTTATGTCTTTTTTCACTCGCAGGCTGTGAATCCTGAAAGGGTTTAAGTGAGGTATCGCCTCCTTGACAAAAAACCTGTAAATATATAGTATAATGTATATAAATAGTCATCACTCTGTCTGTGAAAGCATAGAGGAGTTTGTCGATAGTGTTAATGTGTCACAGTTCATCCTTCTCCTCTCCCTCGCAGAGACACGCTGCCCTCTGGCTGTTCATGTAAGGCCTGCAACCAAGAGTCCCCACTGTGCTGTGCAGAGCGTCTGCCATCGATTCACAAGCTGAGGAGGAAGGAGAGCGATATAGAAAGTTGATTTTTTTAACACAATGTATGTGAGATGTCCCAGGTGGTCCCACTCATGCCACCCTGTAATTTCAAAGGATCAGTGTGCAAGATTTAGGGGGATTTAGCGACATCTAATGGTGAAGATTGCAGATTGCATCCAGCTGAAACTTCTTTCAATTCGAATCCCTTCAGTGTTCATTGTTTGGGAGGATTTGACAGGTAGTCAAATTATCCGCAGAGGTCTCTTCCTCTCAAAAACAAATGGACCACGTGATTAAAACCGGTGAAACACTATAAAAAACAGTTTCTTGCTACATATCGGTGTTTCTCCTATGCTGCTTGGCACATCACTGATGGGCTACTTGCCCACTATCTGCTAAGGTGTGCTCACTTTTTTCCTCTGATAACTTAACGTGGGCTCATCTAATTTCTCATTTAGACAATCAGGAAGTTTTGACTGCCTGCCGAATAATCCTCAGAGGTCTCTTCCTCTTCAAAACAAACAGACCAGGTGATTTAAGTCAGTAAAAACACTGAATGAAACAGTTTTATATTACAAATTAGTGTTACTCCAATGCTGTTTGGCACAGAGGGGCTGCTTACTATGGTGGCTGTCACGAAAATATGAATAGTCCTATTTAACGCCACTGTTTGGTTTGTCTGTTCAGGGCTACTGTAGAAACATGGCAGTGCAACACTGCGTTTTCCATACAAGAGAATACGCTCCCTATGTAGATAAGAACGTCTCAGCCTAAATTCATGAAAACATGCTGATTCCTACTTCCTTCAGGTGATTACACACTAACTAAAACATTCATAATATTCCATTTCTGCCAAAATATCCCCCTAAATGAGACACACTGGACCTTTACGCATAAGTAAATCTGTAAATATCTCACCTTGCACCTTCGACACAAAGCCCAGACTCTTCTTAAGGTCCGAGCAGATGCCTTGCAGACACGAGCGAAATGTGGAGTCACAGTCAGCCTTGTTTGTGCCACAAGTGTCATAGCACATGTCGAGCTGATTACAGCACTTTGTCATAGCGGGGATCCCAAGGTCAAGCTGTCAAAAGAATGAACTGTGTCAGTACAGTTTATAATACTAGCATTTCCAGCCATTATGGTTGTGGTTTGCTCTATTATATGGGCTTAGTGATGTAGTTGTGGGCTGTTGGTGCTATGAACAGGCCACCTACAGCGGCATTCACCTGGAATCCAACCAGGGAGGAGCTGCAGCCGTTGGGCTCTGGGAGCTGGTAGCCGGGACGAGGTTGGGGAAGTTGCCCTATGAAAACATAGAAGACATTTAATCTCAAATTTAAGTGAAAGCATGTTAACAAACTAATGTCATCATGTACTCTGTGTCAAGGAGTTACATTATCGTTGTTCTTGGGTGTGTGTCGTTTCACAGATTAGATGTAACTTCTGTTTGAGAACATCTGTATTGATTGCGTAACTGTAGACTGATAACCAGATTTCATTATCAGCAGCCTGATGGCCAAGCATGTTGTAAACAGGATTGATTTTAGACTTTAAATGAGCTAAGACAACAAATACAAAGTCACAGAAGGAATATTAGATTTAGACCTAACATAATTATCTTTTGGAAATCTACTGTAGGACAGGTGCACTGATAAAACTTCTCAGCTCTTCTGCGACAATTTTGACTATTTATACAAGTCCCACCACCAGGCCACTTAAACACTTGTCAATCTCAGTAACATAACAGAACGTTAAATGAAGAGATTTGCTTTTACCATATCTGCAGCGGTACTGACAAACACCATTGCGTCCCCCCGCCAATTCCACCAGGGAGTCAAAGTATCCGTGCATAGTCTGGAAAGTATTTCTAATTGAGTTGAGGCTCCAGCTGCTATCATCTTTTTGTGCCAAGGGTGCATTCAGGGACTGGTTTATCTTGACTGGCCTGATGTCGTTGTCCTCAGAAGAAGATGAAAGCTTCTCCTTGGCGACAGCTTCATCAGCAAGAGCTTCCACACCAGGGGCATCTCCAGCAAGTCTATCACTGTCTGACTCTTCGGCTTTTCCACCATCTGCTGCAGAGACATCCACTTCATTTTTTTCAGCTGCTGGGTCATCACCTGCAAATAATTTAGCCAGTAGATTGTCACCAAAAATGGAATTAGCTACAGGCTCCGCAGCTGGAGGTGAGTCGCCCACTTGGGTATCTTCAGGAACAACATCATCTTCAGCTGCTTTTACAGAATCAGCTACTACAACACCTTCAGTGACAGCAGTGGCCTCCTCCTCCTTTTCTTGATCTTGGTAGTGGCCTAAAGTGGCACACATGCCCGTGGATATACATACAAGGAGCAGAACCACGGTCCGAAGCAGCATGTTGTTGAACTGGTGACAATCCAAGCACAGGAAGGTTGTTGTTAAGCGAGCGAGAAGAGCTTAGACAGTGAGGGACAAAAACACACTCTGCTCCTACTGATTCTGCCAGCCAGCAGACTTTGACCTTTGACTAGGTTCTAGCAGACAGCAAGGCACTCTCTCATGCTGGGGGCAAAGGTCAGCCCCTATCAATCAAAGAAAGCTTTTATAATTTCTCTAATCCTCTCATTCTCTGTGAGTCTTAAACACATCAAATGATTAATTTGATCACAGATTTATCCACAGAGCTATAGTTGGATTTTTATGGCTCAAAAAGTCACATGAACTTGTGCCTGGAGGAAAAGCCTCTTCTTATTTTCTTTAACTCTCTGCACATCTAATGCTGGCATTTTGGCCTGTGACCTTTGTCAAGACATCACAAACTTCTTCACTGTGTTTTGATAAAGGTCACAGACTGACACTTCAGCTCTGAACAGACACAGAGACAAAAGGAACATTGTCTTTTTCATATGCCGTGTCTCTGCTGCCCTCTGGTGTTTGAAGAGAAATTTGCTACCAACACTGTGGAAATGACGTTTTCCCTGTCCCTGTCCAACGACAGAGGTCTCAAGGGTTGTGAATTGTGTTAAGGGGACGACATATTATGACATAGTATGACATTTTTATGCTAATTTGGATGACGTGCTATAGCATAACTTTTTTATGTTATTTTCCACAACATACTATAGTGTGACTTTTTTATGCTATTTTGGACGACATACTATATTATGACTTTTATGCTATTTTGGACGCTATATTATAGCATGACATGACACGACATTCTATACTATGATGTGTCTCGACAAGCTATTTTATGTGGTTTTCAGGTGTTTGTCATATGTCATATGTCATATGTTGAATTTTTTCAACATACTATACTATTACGTTTTTGTTTATTTTTTAGACATACTATATTATGATGTTTTTGGCTCTTTTTTTTTTCCACATTCTACCCTATGACGTGTCTCGATATTGTTGGGATTCACCAGACTGCACAGATTTGTTCATTTGTGCAATTTTAACTGGACACGTGGAGGCATTTCCTGTAAGTCCAGCTCCATTTGAAAACGTTGGCTCAGACTACATGTCCTCTGTTTTCTGGAACAAAGGGACAGCCATGTGCCTCAACCCCCGGGGTGGTTCACCTTTCGCACCTTAGTGTTAGTCCCTTCCCATGGACTCGTCTCCAGACATGATTCATTCACCACAGTGAACCCCGAGGATGTCATCAAGTCAAGAAGAGAAGCATCTGCTATTCTTCTGGCGCTTGTTCCCAAACCTCCTCCGAGGAAGGTTGCAGGTCTGGGGGACCTGCTCGCCGTTTCCCCACTCTCACACCTAAGCTTGGCAGGAGCTGCAGCCTTGTTTCAGTTCTACTTTTTAAGCCCGAAGAGACTTTGGGCTTTACAGAAGTTAGAAAGCCACAGCTAACTTCTCAAGCCACAAGGAGAACAGAACTGAGATAGCACTGAACTACTATCTCTGTAGGGACACCAGGACCGGCCAACCTCCTCCTGGATCTTTGGAGCTGCACAGCAGTGACTGAACCAGAACCTCTTTTCTTCAGCCAGCAACTCAAAGACCTCTTCTACCACTCCTGAATTGGTAAGCAAAATCTGGGCACAGCATAATAAGTACAGGCTGAGCAAAACTGTTTACTTTGTCTTTAATTATATAGTGTATACCATGAATTGATGTAATGCTATTGAATGAGTTGTTGTGATCTCTGTTATTGGGTTATCCATTAGTTTGGATTTAGTTTGTTCATGCCTCACACGGACAGGGTCTTGCATGAAACTAAACACCCTTTTACTGACCAAGGAACCGTATATTCATGTTAGATGCATACATACACTTATAAATTGGCTCCCAACAGAAGCACACAGAGAAGGAACTTTGTCTGACCAGCCACATTGTAAGCTAAGGCCTTCTCTGCTCTGCGGCAATCTTTGAACCTCGCATCTTGTTGTAGCGTCTGTTGGTAGTCAATTCACCCCTCCCTCTTGGTGTGTTCACGCTCACACCAACACATCCTCTTTTTGTCCCCCCCCCCCCTCTCTCTCTCACATATATACACACACACATTTACCAATCCACACTTGTGCCCAGAGTGGTTAGCAGTTATAGGAGGATATATTGTGTTTTGTTTTGTTTTGCTTTATGGAATAAATGTTTGTGGAATCATATTTGCTGTCTGCTTAATATTGTACAAAACTGAGTAAATCCCGAACTACCATGTCAAAAGCTCAATATAGCCAAAAATGTCATAGTATACTACGACATGTTTCGATATAATTTACTATGTGATTTTCAGCTGTTTTTTGGACATGTCGTATTCGTTTTTCAACTTACTATATTATGAAGTTTTTGGCTACATGCTAAATTATCACAATTTGGACCAGCCATTTTTAAGACATGTCAAAATTGGACTTTTTCGACATATTACACGATGGTGTTTTTGGCCATTTTTTCAACATGCTAAATTATTACATTTTTGGCCATTTTTGGCTTTTATTTACACTTTGTACAATATGACACGTCTCTACAAGCTGTAATACGTTGTTCTCAGATATTTTTAAGGCATGTCAAAATTTGACGTTTTTCGACTTGCAATACGATAGTGTTTTTGCCATTATTTCGACATGTTAAATTAAGAAGTTTCTAGCTGTTTCTAGCTTTTATTTCCACTTTGTTTACTATAACTCGTTTCTACAAGCTATGATATGTCATTTTAAGACATGTCAAAATTGGACTTTTTCGACATACTATACTATGGCGTTTTTTTGCCATTTTTTCAACATGCTAAATTATGAAGTTTTTGGCCTTTTTTGGCTTATAATTCCACTGTGTACACCATAATGCGTCTCTACAAGCTATAATATGTGGTTTTTAGCAATTTTTAAGTTAGGTCAAAATTGGACTTTTTCGACATACTATACTATGGCGTTTTTTGCCATTTTTTCAACATGCTAAATTATGAAGTTTTTGGCCTTTCTTGGCTTTTAATTCCACATTGTACACCATAACGCGTCCCTACATGCTAAAATATGTGGTTTTCAGCCATTTTTAAGACATGTCAAAATTGGACTTTTTCGACATACTATACTATGGCGTTTTTTGCCATTTTTTCAACATGCTAAATTATGAAGTTTTTGGCCTTTCTTGGCTTTTAAATCCACTGTGTATACCATAACACGTCTGTACAAGCTATAATATGTGGTTTTCAGCCATTTTTAAGACATGTCAAAATTGGACTTTTTCGACATACTATACTATGGCGTTTTTTTTGCCATTTTTTCAACATTCTAAATTATGAAGTTTTTGGCCTTTTTTGGCTTTTAATTCCACTGTGTACACCGTAACGCATCTCTACATGCTATAATATGTGGTTTTCAGCCATTTTTAAGACATGTCAAAATTTGACTTTTTTGACATACTATACTATGGCGTTTTTATCATTTTTTCAACATGCTAAATAATAAAGTTTTTGGCCTTTTTTGGCTTATAATTCCACTGTGTACACCATAATGTGTCTCTACAAGCTATAATATGTGGTTTTCAGCCATTTTTAAGACATGTCAAAATTGGACTTTTTCGACATACTATACTATGGCGTTTTTATCATTTTTTCAACATGCTAAATAATAAAGTTTTGGGCCTTTTTTGGCTTTTAATTCCACTGTGTACACCATAATGTGTCTCTACAAGCTATAATTTGTGGTTTTCAGCCATTTTTAAGACATGTCAAAATATGACTTTTTCGACGTATATTTTTGTCTTTTAATTCCACTTTGTACACTCGACATGCTTCATTATGTTTTTGGACCTTTTTTTCGACATATATTATAATTAATTAATTAATAATAATGATTAACATCACATGATGTGTGTCAATATGCTATTTTATGTGGTTTTCAGCAGGTTTTTGGACTATGACATTTTTGGTCTTCTTTTCAACATGCTATATTAAGATGTTTTCCTCCGTTTTTTTTTCCATACTCCACACAGTGACGTGTCTCGACATAATATAATATGTGGTTTTCAGTTGTTCTTTTGATATGTCATGTTTTGACATTTTTCGACATACCATACTGTTGTTTTCGGTCGATCTTTTGACATGTTATGTTATGATATTTTTGGCTATTTTCTGATATGCTGTGCCATGACTTGTATTGACATGCTATACTATGTGGTTTTCAGCTGGTTCATGTTATACTATGACAGGTCTTGACATGGCAATGTTTTATGACATAATATACCATGATGTTTTCGTGTCATTTGGGTCATACATAAAGTCATACTATAGTAACTACAGTATGACTTTTCTATGCTATTTTGGACAACATACTGTGGTATGACTTCATGCTACTTTGGACAACACACTATAGTATGACATTGTTATGCTATTTTTGATGACATTATGGTGTCACTTTTATATGCTATTTAGGACATACTATAGTATGAAATTTTTATGTTGTTTTGGACAACATACTATAGTATTACTTTTTTATGCTATTGTTAAGCGTCCCAGGGATGGTACAGCAGCAACAGATATATGTAACCTGTACAAGCAAGTGAAATCACGAACAATGAGGACATGTTGCATCTTTTTTCTTTCCAGATTGCTTCTGAGTCTGTTTTATTAACAACTCAAACTCATGTAAGTTCAAATCATTTCAGTTAATGCATTTTCAGTTCTGCTTCCTGTGTTTTTCAGTTACTCGCCTGTTAAATTAACCACCGTCCCTAACTTAGCTCAGTATTCTCACAATTCCAATAAAACACACTTCCATTCTATACAGTAACTCTTTCTGTGATAAACACATTAACATTGACTTTTCATTCAATAAACATTCTTTGTAATTGTATTACATATTTTCCCACAGTATGCAACTGGTTTTAACACTCCATGACTGACATTTACCTCTGTAATTATTACAGGCTGGATGTTTAGAACTACAAAAACCTTTACTCCCCTTTTCACGAATGTGCTTCTCCAGAAACATACTTACGTGTCACTAAAAACCAATATCCACTTTCCTCACTTTAGTCATTAACTTTCAACTATGTGCAAAACGTGTATAAACATCATAAAACTCTTATACGTGTACAAATTCAAATTATGGGGAGCCGCCGGAGAAACTCCATCACTGTTAATTACATTATCTAGCCATGTTAGCAGCACAAAACAGCATCCCCGTGGTAAACTCCCCAAAATTCATTTAACTTTTGTTTACATCTATACATGTGAAAATCACCGAAACAAACAAAAACTCGGAACAAAGTGGTACATAATGGAGCCTGACCTCACAAGGTATATATATTTACAGCATTATATACAGTTTACCAACCTGTGTAAGGAGGTGAAAACAGAAACAGTGAGGACAGGGTGCGTCTTGTTTCCTTCCAGATTGCTTCTGAGGAAAGAGAGGGGCAGAGCCTCTCTCACAGGTCCCCAGAGCAACAACAGTGAACTCAATGTTCCACCTCATTGTTACCCCGAAAACATATATTTCTCACATAAATGTGGTCACACTATCTTAGGTGTGCCACACGCTCACCATAAACAAAAGTGGCCCCTGACACTTACTTTAAATCACAAGTTTTCCCTCAAAATAACCTTAACAGAGTCTTACAAAATTCAAAATCCAGAAATATTTACAATATACAAAACCCTCATGCTCTAACAGTGCATGTCTCTGAGTAATAACTGTGTACCCTGTGACCTTTCAATAACCATGTATGAAGTAGGTACATGGTAAACATGGATATTGGACATAGGGGCGAACACTGAAATGTGGCAAGCATGGCTGTGGATACCACAGGTGAGTATAGGGCATGAGGTAAGTATCCATAGCATTTTTTTGGGCATAACTGATATGATGGCTGGCCGGGGGATGAGTAGGTAAGCATTTGGCCTGGTTGTCTTTCCCTAGGAGACCGTCTCAGTATGGCAGGAGAGGCGGGTTGGGACTTGGGTGTCTGTTCCTCAAGAGGCGCATGCTGAGGCAACTCGGACTCCTCATCAGACTGATGTCCTGTCAGGGCCTATCAGAGTTTAGCTGTGCTCATGATGTATGTAAGTAAGTTGTCGGTGAAGATGAAGTGTGGAGTATTACAGATATAATCTCTAAATTTCTCACACATGGCACACTTAAGAGCAAGGAACCCTAACTTGTCATTGAGCAGGTGGTAGTTCCTTTCTGCAGGGGTCAGGGTCCTTGACCCGTATCCAATGACTCACATTATCCGTATGCAGGACAAACGGCAGGTCAAAGTTTGGATATGCTAGAACTGGAGGATGAGTCAACATATCAACCAGTTCCTCAAGGATACTCTGATGCTTGGCAGGCCACTCTATAGGAGCCCTGGATGACAGAAGGGGTCCCTTGGCTTGCTGGAGCAACTCATACAATGGCTTAGCTATTTCTTTGAGAAGTTTTATGACCGGTAGTAGCTGAGGAAACTGAGCATTCTCCTCAATTCACCTATGGTCTGTGGTATTTTGTCCTTCAGGGACAGTATTGCCTCTAGGTCTTTGGGTTAGACTCGAACACCGTCAGTGGAGACAAGGCCCCCGACATAGCGAACTTCTCCCTCGAACATCTCACACTTTTCGGGTTAAAGCTTTACTCTGTGCTGTTGTAACGCCTGGAGTACTTTGCGCACCACCTCCTCGTGATCCTCAAAAAAATGTGAGTAGCAGAGGATGTCATTCAGGCAAGGTATGCAGCAATCATCCCTCAGAGAACTCAGCATATCCTCCATACTTCTCTGAAATGCTGCTGGTGCATTAGAAGGACCAAACGGGATCCTCCCATACTCATAAAGTCCTCAGGGCGTGATGAAAGCAGTGAGATGCCGTTAACCTTCAGCCACAAATCCCTCGTGGTAGGCTTTACCCTCATGGCTTAACCATGAGTATCCCCCCAGGGTGTCCAGTAGGTCCCGTATTCGAGGCAGTGGGTGTCTGTCTGGTATAGTTTTCTGGTTTAGAAGGCGATAATCTTTGCAAAGGCGCAGTATACAGTCTTTCTTCTGCACACATGCAACGGGGGCAGAATAAGAGGATGTCGACTTTAACTATCCATCCCTTCACCAGGAGGTCTTGAATGTATTCATTGACCTCTCTTAACAACAGTTTTGGTATGGAGGAATACACCCTCTGCACAGGGATATTATTTTTTAGATTTATCACCATTTGCAGGCTAGGGTAATATCCAATGTTATTTGAATCCCTTGCGAAAGCCTTGGATTTCTCATACAACATTTTCCGGACGACCTCTTGCTGTTCCTCTTCCAAGTGGCTGAAGTCCACCGGAGGGTGCCACAGAGATTGGGTAGGCTCAGCAGATTGCGTGGTGACCTCATGAAAAGGTGCAGTAGATGTCAGTTCGGCTGGAGGGTCAGCATTCACTATCCTTTCATATGCTGCAGGGTGCCCAGGGTTGTCTTACGTGGTAAGGTGACATCATGTTTGGTGTTGTTGCCAATTGCAATACTAACATACGGCTTCGCGGGATTCTGTATATCAAGCAAACCTGTCCCCATATCTAGCTGCTCTAATGGCTGACTGTCTTCATCTGCTTCAAACAACACCAGCCGATCAGAAGGGTTCATGGTTGGAGGAACCCTGCACCTCACCCAGGTGACCTGACCTGTGGGGATGATCATGTCCTTTACCTGTTTGTAGGTGCCCTGGCGGCATACTTAGCTCTGCTGTCTGTATAAAGCTTGCAATCGCTTCTGCTTCCTCACTAGGAACAGAGATGGCGTTACCAAGCAGTTGAGTCAGAGTGGGTGCTCGTTCTGGCTGCCCCTAAATGAGCTGTTCCAAAACATTAAAACCAATCAATGGTCAGTCCATGGTCAAGTTGGCGACTAAGAATGAAACACTGATGGAAAGACTGTGGTCCTTATTTCCTGGTAGGCTGGTCGTTATAGCTACCCAGCCATCAAATGGAATAGGATCTCTATTAACTGCATACACTGCAAGATCGTCCATTTCCTCAATTGTTTCAGACATTGGTCGAATGCTGAGATCGGGCAGGTGTAGATCTTTCCAGGCAGGGTTTATAATGCTAACTTGAACTCCTGAGTCGAGCAATGCAGTCACTGCCAAGCCACTTAGATTACATTGTATCAGAGCCGTCTTTCCTATTACCTTGGCAACAGCTCCACGCTTAACACCTGGTGGTCCACAAGAGAACTGGGAGGAGGATTTGTTTTGTTTGTAACTATCCTGTACACTAGTTACTTCTGGGGTTATGGGCGGGGGAAGATCTGTTGCCCTGCCATCATGACTGATCTGAGTCCTCACCCCCTCAGAATGCTCAGATCAGGTGCTGTATTTCAGATCCGATCACTGGGTGCCCCGCTGCAGCGATCGGTCCAAGTTTCCCTGGTTCTTTTGTCTCTTTAAACAGCCCACAGCCCTGTGGCCTTCCTCACCACATGAGAAGCAATGGTTAAAGTCTAGGCGGCTTTGATCAACACATTTTGGGCAAGCATAGGGTTTCTCTCTCATTTCTTACTTTATTGTGGGTGTACGGATTCACCATATCGAATGGACGTGGCTGACTTTGTTGTCTCATTGTCTCCAACATGCTTGTGAGCTTGTCTATCTAAGCTCTAAGCTCTTTGATTGGGTTAGTCTTTGTTTTACATGCTGAGCTCTCTGGCCTGTTAGTGTGTTCTTGGACTGTGCTGAGCTCAAGCTGTGCGCTATGTGTACCCGTGTTCTGCTGATGAGAAGAGCCTATCCTCTTTTGTCCCTCACTTTCCTTTCTGGTGATTGTCATCACATGACGTAGCATTGTTTAATCACATACTTTGCTGCTTGACAGAAGGGGCTTCAGTTCTCGGCGTATATCGCTGTGCTTGTATCCAGGTCTGCGGTAGACTGTATGTAGGAAGACATCCTGAACAGTAGCTGCAGTGTATTTTATGCCTGCGTCTGACAGTTTGGATGTGAAAAGGACATGTTGTTTCAGTCCTATCACACAGTACAGTCTCAGTCTCTTCCTGTCTGGCACACATCAACTCTTGGATGGTGAGGTCAACTTTATTAGCACGTCTTTAAAAGTTCCAGGTTTCATTATTCTGAGCACGCCATGAACTATCTCATTGTCATGGAAGCCTTCTTTGATCCCTTCCTCTATTTGCTTACAGATGCTCTTGTAGCTGATGTCGAAGGAATGGTCACCCACCTGGCCTACCACCACTTTAAACTCTCCTCTGCAGGCAGGAAAGATCTCTTAAGGAGAACCTTACCCCCGCGGGCAGGCTGTGTGACAGACTGACGTCGTGAGTTGTGGTATGATGAGTCACTACAGGGCATACTAGCCTGTGGTAGTGACAGTGGGGAGTGCTCTGGTGATTGTGGGGTAGGTAAAACAAAAAAGTACATTTTGCACATCTATATCATGGGACAGGTGCATAGGAGAGCAAAATGTCCATCAAAAAATTAATAGGTAAACTCCCCCACACTGTCCAACTTGCAAGAAAACATTTATTTGCAACATTTCAGTACTAGACTTTCATCAGGCAAATAGCTGGACATCTTAAATAGGACGTTGCCACACAGCTGCCCTACCACTCATCATTATGATGTCAGCAAATTCAAAAGCTAAAAGTATATATATCACAGGTTGGATAGGGTTCTTACAGTGTTAAAAATCTAATTCAGATTCAGAAATCCACCCCTGTACATGAAACCACATTAAAAGTGTTGAATCACATACATATAAGTATATATGTATGTGATTCAACACTTTTAGCGTGGTTTCAGGTACTTTTTTGGACTTATCTATTCAGGAAGTTAGTTGTGGGGTCTTTGGTAAGTATGACATCATAATGGGATTATTTGATCTCTTTTTGGAACTGTTTGAACCTTAAGTGCCCCTTAAAACTTAAAATCCTGAATTGAAAAAAATAATTCATAATTTCTTTAAAATTGCATTTTAAGCTTTTATAGTCTTCATCATACTTACTCTTCCAATTAGGAAGCTAATGTTTGTTGTCTGTTTGTTAATTTGCTGATGTCATAATGATGAGTGGTTGCAGGGGTGTAGTCACACCCTTTTAAGGATGTCCAGCCCTTTGTGACAAACTGTATGCCTGATGAAGGTCAAATACAGAAACATCGCAAATACATGTTTTCTTGCAAGTTAGACAGTGTGCGGGAGTTTACCTGTTAATTTTTTGATGGACTGTGTGGCAGGTACCATAATAGCTCCTCATAGTTCGTAAGCATTTCCAGTAACAGGTCTCACTAGGTTAGTTGTGAAAACATTGCTGTCTTTGCTGGGCAAAGTAGCACTGACTGGAAAAGCAGGGCTAACTGTATCTGTGGATTGGGACATTTGGGTTGTAGTGTTGTCTGTAGTGGTCTCAACAAAAATCTTATGTGACCTCAACAGTAACCATCAATAGTATCCTTCAAAATCAACAATTCAACCATCCCACTGCCCTGTGACTCCAACAAGTGCTTACTGTACATGAATGAACTGATGTGTTGGCCTCTGAGAGCTCAGACTGGTCACGACCTGACACTGGACCCACGTCCTTGGTGATCAGGAAGAGTTCTCCTGCTGACAAGGTGAGTAGACTTTTCCTAATGTCACAGACTAGGCTTTTCCTCTTACTCTCTCCGATATGGCGGTAGCTCCTTCCCATCCCTCACGATGAGTTTCCCAGCTCATCAATGGCTCGTCTCCACTCCAGCTCACAACCCTCTGCTCGCATCAGCCTTTGTCTTGGTCCCAGATGTCATCAATGGATCAGCCCCAGCCCAGGAAGTGAGCCCCCAAGAGCCCCCAAGATCTGTTATGCATCCCAGGGATCGTAAAGCAGCAATAGATATATGTAACCTGTATAAGCAAGTGAAATCACGAACAATGAGGACATGGTATGTCTTGTTTCTTTCCAGATTGCTTCTGAGTCTGTTTTATTAACAACTCAAACTCATGTAAGTTCAAATCATTTCAGTTAATGCATTTTCAGTTCTGCTTCCTGTGTTTTTCAGTTACTCGCCTGTTAAATTAACCACCGTCCCTAACTTAGCTCAGTATTCTCACAATTCCAATAAAACACACTTCCATTCTATACAGTAACTCTTTCTGTGATAAACACATTAACATTGACTTTTCATTCAATAAACATTCTTTGTAATTGTATTACATATTTTCCCACAGTATGCAACTGGTTTAACACTCCATGACTGACATTTACCTCTGTAATTATTACAGGCTGGATGTTTAGAACTACAAAAACCTTTACTCCCCTTTTCACGAATGTGCTTCTCCAGAAACATACTTACGTGTCACTAAAAACCAATATCCACTTTCCTCACTTTAGTCATTAACTTTCAACTATGTGCAAAACATGTATAAACATCATAAAACTCTAACACGTGTGCAAATTCAAATTATGGGGAGCTGAAGGAGAAACTCCATCACTGTTAATTACACTGTTCAGCCACGTTAGCGGCACAAAACAGCGTCGACGCGGTAAAACTAACTTAACTTTCGTTTACATCTAAACGTGAAAATCACCGAAATCCTCGAAAACTCAGAACAAAGTGGTACATAGTGGAGTCTGACCTCACAAGACATATACTTATGGCATTATTCACAGTTTATCAACCTGTACAAGCAGGTAGATCCATGCGTGCGTCTCCTTACCTGACACACTGCTGCGGAGCCTCTCTCAAACGTCCCGGAGCAACAACAGCGCCGCAACGTTCCTAGGCTGCGGTCGAATACCTCTTTTTGGTCAGGAAGTTTCCTAAATGAGTTAGATTAACCAGAAGTAGTGCACTAGAATAAATAAATAATTTATAATAGATCCCTGGAATAAAGAGCTCTCTCTTAAAGGGCTCTGACCAGACGTACCTGAGCGGTTGCCATGATAAGAGCTGTTCAAATTCTCCTAACATTAAGGACAATTTAGCATTGGAAACACCGGTGCGTCCTTTACCAAAGGAAAGTAGAGAATTTCGTCTCAAATTTCTTTGCTGCAGCAAATTTAGGGAATCAGCTGTTCTGTTACATCACAGATTCACAGTCTGTATGAGCCAAAACAACTTTAAAACCCAATCATGTGAACATGAAGCCAGTTACTGAGCTGTGTGCTGCGTCTTAAGGTGTTATATACACAGGCTTATAATCACATTTTAGCCCTGAGTTTAGGGTGACATTTTCTCTGGAGGTAGAGATAAAGTGGTTAGGAAAGGAAATTAATCATTTGAATTTTTACAACGACGGCCATATTTCTCACATAAATGTGGTCACGCTATTTTAGGTGCGCCACACTATTTTTGACAACATGCTATAGTATGATTTGTTTAAGCTATTTTGGATGACATACTATAGTATTACTTTTTTTTTGCTATTTTCGACAACATGCTATAGAGTCTATTCTGTGAAACCACACTATGACTTTTTCACTAAACTGTACCATGATTTCTTTCTTCAACACTTCTTCTACATACTATACTATATTTTTGACACACTATAATATGACTATTATAATGAAGCTATACTAATGATTGTATTCACTCTATTCAATATAAGAGAGCAGCAGTAAACAAGAGTCACAAGTCTCCCAAAGTAAATGTCATAGTGCAGACTTTATAACATGTACCATTTCATAGCCTTGTTTGCATTGTCTCTCTACACCACCTTGCTGATTTTTCCCCCCATATCCTCGAAGGAAAAATACATAGTAAAAACCATAACCCACTATAACACAGCAGTACATGCTTTTAAAATGTGCAATACTTATAATACAGTAGCTTACTTACTTATAATACTTAATAATACACTAGATGATGACATGGAAGGACTAAAAGTAAAATATCCTTGCCTTGCTGGTCATCTTCAGTCAGTTGAGGCTATCAGCTTCTTATCTCTGTATGAAAGCAAATAGAAAAAAAGCTTTAAAAAAAATTGGCAGACGGATGCTTAGCAATCACCAGTCACACGTCCTGCTTTGATTTCATTTTCTGACAGAGTATAAAGGCAAAATTGATGCTCAATATGGTGTAAAAGTTAAGCTATGCTGCCAAAAACGTGCAAGAAACAAGGCTGAGTGGCAGAATATATTCATTTCCCAAAACTTTTAGGTCTTTGATATGTCTTTCAGCGGCCACAGCTGTAACAGTGGACAACATCAGCTTCTCCCTAATCTCCTCCTCCAGCAGTTGGATTTCCCTTCACAAGATCAACACCTGCAGCTGGCAGTCCCACTGTCCCGCAGCCCTGACAAAGATCTATCTTTCCAAACACAGAAGAGCAGAGCATAAATCTGTCCTTGTACATACACACCCCTGCAGGCATGATATAGTTACAGCTGACTCACTGAAACTACAAAACCCTCTTTATGCCTGTTGGCATGACAAAGTGATTATTTGTGCAGTCTGTCCACATCAGAGACACAGGACATTTAAAAGTTAACATGTGCTGCTCCCTGCAGGGTAACATACAGCAAATGCTTCAAACCAATGATTAGATCTACCACTGTGGTCTTGAGACTTACTCCTCATGTCACTGTCCTCTAGGCTTTTGATAGCTGGAACATTCTGTGACTCATTTTGGACTCTGTGGTTAAAAAAGAACAAACGTGTTTGAAATAATACGACATTATATAATTATATTTACTTCATGATGGGGTAGAAAGGTCCTTGCAGTACTGTTTTTTTCTCTTCTAGAGCTCTTTTGGTCTCCTGCTCCCGCCTGCCAACCTCCTTCACAGCATCCTCCACTTTCCATACCTTGCCACGGCCAAGATGTTTGAGTGAAGCAACTGTCACATAACAACAACAAAATAATGATAAAACTAGTATTGTTTGCAGCAAAACATGCTTGAGAGAAATGTTTGCTCTGTGACTACTGCAAAAAATGATTTGAGGCTCCAAGTTATGTGTTATGCATGTATGTAATATGAACTCTCTGACCCAATAAACATATTACAGTTATGTCAAAAATACAGTCTTTCCACTGAAAAAAGGTCCCGTTGCCAGCAGTCCTGAGGTCAGTTCCTTATAGACATATAACCTAAAATTAGCATGAAAATGAATGACAGTCCTTGTGACCAGGGTGGCTTTGACCCTTTGACTGAACTGTAAGTGCAGTTTTGTTACATTACATGGAGTTCATACTGAAAACTGAGATATATTTTAGAATATGGAGACAGTCTTGAACTATGAAAAATAACTGACAGACTTTGAAAGTGCCACAGAAAATATATATATATATATATATATATATATATATATATATATATATATATATATATATATATATAGACAGATAGAGAGAGAGAGAGAGAGAGGAGAGAGAGAGAGATTTCACTTAATGTATTTTCTTGATTTTTTAAATCATGTGTCTTTATAGATTAAATCAAAACTTAACTGACACTGCAAATAATCATATTCTGAAATGTTCAACTTATGGACTTATCATGTAGCTTAATTTATTATTTATTTAATTTTTATAATTTATTTATCACAATACTGGCTATACGCAGATTTTGTGTATAAAATATCCAACTTCTCTGTGTTTATCATTTTTTAAAAATCCAAGTCATGGAAATATTTTAGCAACTGTAAAATTATATGTAATATTGTGTTTATGTCCTTGTTAAGTATTATCAAAAGTACTAATTCATGTAGTTTATCACTGTCAAAAGTTTTATTACAACCTCACAGCCTACTCATAACAACAACAAATGCATGTCAAGCAATTATCAGCAATTTTTGTTTACGTGCAAAATGCACAAACACTATTAGTGCAATGGAAATTATAAACAAGCAAAGAGGTTTTACTGACAGTGTTACCAAAGCTATCGTGTGCAAAAAATAAACTTGCATGACCCTAAAACATAAATTATGAATGAGCAGTAATGCAACCATTGCCCTCTGATGACCTGCTCCCAGACGCATCATGACCAGGTTCCAGTGGTTGCTCTACTTCCGCTTGCTACACCAGAGACTCACTCTCTCTTGGCTCTAATACGTCTGACGGCACATGCTAAAAATGTGCTAGTGGGTAGAGAGGAAATGGAAAAACCTTAATTTCCCTCAGGATGCGTCCAAATACTGGCGAGTCTTCACATACATCATCAAAGACGTCACTGAACACCGCAAGGCAGTCTCTGCTGGGCCAGCATCACGCTGACAACCTTCTCAACTCCTGGATATGACAGGAACACACACACACACACACACAACATTAGCATGTTAAGATGTGCCTGAGAGTCTGTACGAGTCTATTCATGCACCTTCTGCAAGAGTTGGAGAGGGCATGTCAGATTGCCATCTCACGAAAAATGTACATATTGGAAAGGATTAAAAGTTACAAAACTAGTTGCATGATGTCATGGTTTGCCTGACCAGTCTCACCTTTTGTATTTTCCTCTCTTGCTATCCAGCTGCATTTATTCCAGCCCTGAGGTCCCGCTTGGCTATGACTTTGCCAAACTGGTGTTTCGTCTTTAGTTGGCCTTCATTATTCAGGCCTTCCTTTGTCAGAATGCTGTTTCCCCTCCAGATCAGATGAAGAGTTAGACTTTTTCTGGGAAAAGGCTCTCGACTGGACTGGCCAAGAGCTTGAGAAACAGTAAACTATCTGAGATAGATTCAAATCTTCTCTTTTGTCTGCTTGTGATGAGCATTCTGTAGCCTGATATTGTTTTGACCATGAGACTTCAGACTCAATAAAAGCAGTGCCAGAGCAGAACACAGAGGCATACACGTTCCTTGGTTTCTTCTTCATATACGTCACTGATTCAGTCAGTTGTGTCTGGGTTGTAAGAGAGTTTGGCGTTTCTTCTAGGCTCTGAGACATCCTCCAGAAACACTGCTTTGCCTCTATAGGAGGCCGTCTCTGGTTCAGGCTGCATGGCCCCTGATGACTTGCTCCAAAAACACCCGGGGTTTGGCTTACAGCTGCTGGACATGACTATGGAAGCTGAAAAAAAAGATTTTTTTTTTTTTTTAGAAATATGAGGTGTCTGAACTCATCCTGAGTACAATGTTTTCCCTATATTAAGCAACAGAACTACCCTTTAAATCAATTTAACCTTAAATGAGCATACATGTCTATAAACTGCATTTATTTAGGGGCTGTGCTTTATTTATCAGAGTATAAGGGGATGGCTGGGGTGTGACTCTGTTAAAGTATCATGAACCTCCCTGGAGCTACAATTATTTTTCCTTGAGTGACTGGGGGAAAAGCATGAGCCTCCCTCCACCATAAATAACCATATGACAAATGAGGTGAATATCCAGCAGAAACTCAGGAATATCAAGTGTCTGAATGAAATGTTCTGTCCTAAAAACAAAACGTTGTTAGAACAAATTAAGTCACAGCAAAATAATGCTATTATTTATGCTATGCTAATGCTAATGTTTGTAAATCTAGAATCAATTTGTTGTTGTTTTTTAAACCCTGAAGCACCCACAGTTGACAAAGAGCTAACTGTGCACGATATATTTGCTGGATGAGACAGAGGTGAATACTGCAGTCTCTAACTTTAACGATTTCATACATTTTAAAAACAGGTGTGGGCTATTCATAAATAATTTAAATGATGAAAATAACATTTTGCTAATCATTTATTTTAAATCTAGTTATCTGTCCTTACAATTGATCAATGTAACTCCACCTGAATTAAACCATTCAGGTGGAGTGACATTGAACACACAAAGATTTTTTTCATTTGACTTCATTGGGAACAGGTGTTTTGAATTTAGTCTTCAGACTGAAATTACCATGTGATGCAGCAAATAACACAACTAACTGTGTGCATTTAAAATTCTTTACCATGGAAAACAAATGCCATCTATTTCTTTGGGTTTTCATATTTTGTGACATTCCAATATTTCCTGCGGACTGCCACAATTCCTTGCACGTAGAAAACAAATTACCAGACAAGTTTTCTAAATTTGGTTATTGGAAAACCCTGGTTACTGCAAAACTGTAAATGCTCCAATCAAAGTATAATCTGAATCTGGTTATTCAGAATAATTGGGTTATTCTGTGCAAGTAAACACACAGTAGTGTGTAGAGTGAGGCCTACAAAGCAAAAGAGAGGGAGGAGGAGAAGGAGAGTGAAACTTGGCCTAGGGGCTTGAATGGCCAGAATAGCAAAGCACCCAGATGGCAAAGCTGAGCATGAGGGAAAAGACAGTGTAACATGTTGTGCTTCATTGAAACAATCAGGGCTATACAATGCAAAGCATACTTGGGTCCTCCATTATCACTTGATGTAGTTATCTTTCATAAAATAATGCAGTGGAGGATGGAAGAAGCTCCCAGAGGTTTGCTTAACAAAAGTTTGTGGATACATGACAATAAATAGGAAATACCAAGGTAATTTTACAAAACAAATAAAAAAAGAAAAATACTTAACATAATACTTAACATAATACTTAATATAAAGTAGGGTAAAAAAAATGGGGCCAATGGCATGTTACATACATTTCCATCTTTGCATGGTTTTAAATAGAGAGGTGCTGATTTTCGTCAACTATTTTGCATGCACAATGTTCAGTACAGATATTACACAGTATATACAGCAGACTGCAGTCCTCTTAGTTTGTCCAACAAGAAATTAAGGGAGGAGGTTCTTACCATTGTCAGTCATTCTAAAGAGCCTAATTCATGTTTATAATTTGACTTAAAAAGAATGCATAAAGACTTTATCGTTACTTATCTCTCTAAGATAATTAAACAAATGGACCTGATTAAGTGTGATAAAAAGAAAAAAAGCTATCCAGTCAAGTTTGATGCAGGACACCCAACACATTCTCTGCAGCTCAGTAAAAAAATCAAAACAAATCAATGAAATAGTATGCATTAACAGTAAAATGTATGCAAATAAATATGTAATTCAAAAAAGAGTGATCTTGCACAAAGATGTACTTTTCAGGTATTTAATAAAAGTCATTTGGGCTACTGCTCTTACATTTACAGTTGAGACATTCCGCAATTATTCTGGGTAACAGTAACATGTCTTAGACCATTTTGTTTATCTTAATGTTTACTTTGTACAAAACAAAAAGGCCAACATTATTTCTCTTTGTATAAAAAAATATAAGTTAATTTAAATTTAACTCTAATTAAGAAAATAACAATTGTAATAATAGCAATAATAATAATCATCAATAATAATAATAATGATAAGATCATAAGCTAAACATAGTGCAGACAATGGGATATAACTGGTGCTGAAAAGTAGAAGGGACAGTGCAGTGTTATGGACTTAACCATGTTCTCGGGTGTGGTCGGAGTAGGGAAAGAGATAGTCGAAAGCTTTCTCTCTCTCACACACACATACACGCGCGCACACACGCGCACGCACACACACACACACACACACACACACACACACACAGTCTGAAAGTGCACAACTGTCATTCAGTTTAGCGCCATCAGAGCATACATCTCAGTCTGTACAAACTAATTCCTAGATTGCACACAGTATACACCTATTACTGTATATGCAAAATTATATATAAACTTCAGTTTAGGTGCATGCTAATTGTTGCTCTTGGTTGAAAGCTTACTGGAAGCAATTCTTAGAAGTAAGACAGAGCGCATCATGTTAACTGATGGCACACTGACCGACAAGCCACCACCAAGGATCTGCAATCAACAAAACATTCATCAAAATGTACATTCACACCATCAGGGGGGTGGGAAGGGGCACAGTACCAGTTGTAAAACAAATTATTTGAGCAAGGATTTCAGTCTCGGAGGGATAATATCCACTGGAATGACAGTTTTAGACAAAAAAAAAAGTCTTTTGGAAGATCTCAGAAACTCATTTGAAAGAGTCCAAATGCTCCCCTTTGCATGACGCTGGAGAGTAAAGGAGGTTGATTTATTTCCTTCGACAGGTCACGGACATGAGGAGAACTTCTGTTACACACCTGCAGAAAGCCAACCAAACATTCTTAAGTTGCAATCCCAGAGATAGACATATGATACACTTTAACTTAACAGGTTTGACATTATGGGAAAATATGTTGAGACTTCTGATGAGCTGCTGCACCTCGCATCAACAGCAAAAAGTGTTCAGTGTCATTAATGGTTCACACTATGGCACTGAACCTGCAGAGTCTATAGAGTGCTGCAGGAATGAGTCCTAAAACCTGGAAATAAATTAGCATTTTTAGCACTTCTGGTTAACTTGTCTTTAAGTCAGTTAGTTTTTTAATGGGTTTTGTTTAAGATGCCTGAAATAAGGTCTGTGGTTAACAAAAGTTTAAGAGACTTTTACAATTTGTTCTGCAATATTAAATTGATCAGAAATATCCTGCTTGTGAATTTTGAAGCTTTTATGTCTCTAAAAAGGTGGTTACTAACAAGTGGCTAAATGGGACTACACGTAATTACACCAAATGCAGCTTTAAAGCCTCATTGTGGTGGGTAACGTTTAAAACATGTGCCACCACAAATAGTTTGAAATTATATATACATACTGTTCAGTTATTCACTGCACCACACCCTCGGAGTGCAGAGCATACACTGGGCACAGATGGAGCAGCAGGCGAATCGAAAGCGAAACTTAACCGCAAAATCACAAATCAACTATCCACCCTAAGAGTCACAAACCGCCAAGGAAAAAAGATCTCATGGAGAGGTCTGCCTGTGCTGCATTCATGGACACGCAAAAACCTCTAAATTTAGAGAGGGGATATAGAATCATACAAAGGGAAAGGGAAAAACACATTTAAAAGAAAAAACAAAAACAAAAGTTTGCTGTTGGTCAGTTACCACTACAAATACATTCCAAAAACACTGTAAGTCATTTAACTGTGATGTACTTAGTTTGCGGCCTAATGTTAGCTTTTTAATTCTGGCAATTGCATTTCTACTTTAAAACTCTTAAAGGTGGTCTTATTTTGCTAAGATTTTCTTGCTGAACAAAAGTGTAAATCATAAACATTTGTTTGCCACAGACCTTTTTTTTTTTCAATAATCCGAAATCCTACTGGCTTTCTGACGAGGGAACTAGGTCAGTGCTAACTTCCCTGTCGGCCTACAGAGAAACGTCATCCCTGCTACACTCTATGTCAAAAAGACACTGTGCAGTCTACTACTTATTCCACCCCTCACCTTTTATTCTATTTATACCTCAGTAATTAACCAAACCCTAACCATGTGATATAAATCAGGCTGCTGTCTAGACATTACATAAGGTAGTCAACACGTAAAAAGTTTGTTGTTTCACTGCAAACAAAGACATCTTTAGAATCCACTGGGACACTTAACCAACTTGTGCAGCACCCTCATTTTTCTTGTGTTTTATTCATGCCTGTAGATATGTTTACTGATTAATGAGGAGAAACCAGATTGTTGTGTAAAATAATTCATGATGTGATAGTGGCTTGAAAACTGTTCTGACAGTGAAAACTCAATAGTATGCAGTATATGCTTATTATAAACAGATGCTATTTGTGCATCTTGTTGTGAACTCTGCCCTACGAACACTATAACTGCTGGCCTGGGGTCAGATTCTGTTAATCAGAAGGTTACTAAATGCCAGGAGTTATAACGGTCAGAGCACATAGCACACAACAATCACATCAATTCAGGGAGAAACATTGTGACTCTCCTGTGACTGTGTTCACAAGTGCCGATGTTATCTAACTCCTTGTTAAACAGTTCATCCACGTTTTGTAGAATATGCTGCCGGGGTGGGGGGGGGGGGGGAGGGGGGGTTTGTCCACGTAGAATAGGCTGTATGTCTTTATTCAAGTACTGCAAAGGATTTTTGCTCAAAGAGTAATAAAAAAACATTCCTACATCCACCCTCTCAGTGAGGTGACATTAAACCGTACATCTGCTCTACACATTCCTTCTGTCTCTGGAAATACCTTTCTGAAGTAGTGCGTGTACGATAAACCTACCACAGAAGGCAAACAGTACCATTTCAAAAAAAAAAAAAAACCTGAACCGACAACAAGATTTCACATATGTCTAGCCTGTGAAAGGTTCAGAGTAAGGCCTCTGCAAATACAAGACCATAAAAGAATCAGCTCAATATATATATATATATATATATATATATATATATATATATATATATATATATATATATACATATATATCATAAAAACATCATAACGTAAAACAGTCGAAAAAAAACAACCAAAACGGCCTTTCTATACCATTCAGTCCATTCTATCAAATGAATTCCCACGCTGAGTGGATGTAGAGTGATGGGTTGAAGTCCCTCTCCATCGGCTGTCTGTCAGTCTCTGGGATCGGTGAAACCGTCAGTGTTGACACCTCCGTCACCCATTGAGGTAACTGTGTGTTTTCAAAGTCAAGTCGCCTTTAGCTGATCCGTCTCCGGCCAACACAGGATGTGGGTGCGTCCCCCTACAAAGCTCCAGGTCGGTGGCAGGATTCTTGTTATGTTCCTTTGGTGGGCCAGCAACCCCTTTGGTAGTCAGTTGTCCACCTTGACAGGGCCTGAATCACTAGGCCGGATGGGTACTATGTCCTGCACCTCTCCCCGCGATATCTTCTCCCCCCACTGGCCCAGGTTGTCCCTGCAAACACAAACATCTCTGTCAGATTCGGATACTGCATGTGGGTTTACGATCAGGGCCGTGACACTAATGCAGACATTTCATTTCTCATTGCAGGAGCTTAGAATCTGAAATAAATTTTGTTTAGGCTCAACTGTTTCCAACACGGCGGCCAGATCACATACTTTCTCATTTAAAGTTTAACAGTACACTAAAATACGCCTCACATTTCAGGAAAGAAATAGGCAACATAGGAACAGAATCTTGATTCATATTTGATCAGTTTGACTGTTTGAACATGTTTACGTTCATGACTGACATGATTGACAGCGGCATTTGAAGCAATTCAAGGAGGCAGAGGAGTATGACTTTTTCACAGACTGTCAGTGGACAGCTGTGTGGACGCAGTGAGTGTCAGCTTTACCAACTAGAGCTTTAACAAGGTATTATAATCATTGTTTTGCAACTTTAAATCATGTTTATAAACTTCTCATAAACCAATTATTAACCAATAAGGTATATACTTATTATATAGAAAGTATTACAATGTGTGCATTAATAAACTGTTAAAATACAATAAATTACAGCATTACGAATAATTTGCAAACATTGCTAATTATCATTTGTTTGTTTGTTAACAGCAAAATAACTATTCACCCTATCCTATCCTATTCACTTAAGTTGAATTGAAAATCAATTGACAATTAATGATGGTTATTAAATCAATAAGAGTATGACAGTTATTCCAAACACACTTGGGTTCATATTGGCCTTTTGATTTGATAAAGCACCTATCAGTTGTATATTTGTGACTAATCAACAGCTATCAATAAACTTTTTAAAGGGGGGAATTAAATGTACTACTGCAGCTATTGATGGGGTTAGCTAGTTAGCACACAATACTATAACTCTTAACAGCCACAAGGGTGTGCACCTGATGTTAAAAATGGTATTCAGAAAATATTGTCAGAGACACAAACTTTAAAACACAGAGTATAAAATAAATGAAATATCAACATCAGAATCAGATTATGGTTCTTAAATGTCATACACATTGCAACAAAATTACAAAGGCTGCATTAAACCAAACCAAGCTGTGTATAATGAATTTGTCCTGGTAGTTTTCAAACCAAAAACTTCAAGATTGATGCTAAAATAAACAATGGCCAAATGCATGTCACCACAGCCAGGCAGCAGCAGTGAAATTCATTAGTCATGTGCAGCAGTGGCCCCATCAGGTCTTGCTGTCATGAAGGTAACCTCTCCCCCCGTGCTATAATCAAACCTGACACACGAGTGCAGTCAGTGCTGCCCTTTGCTGCTATTCCTTTCACTTCGCCAGCCCGATGCAGTTTACACGTCCGAGCAGATCCCACAACATGCAGCCGGGCTCCGCGGGGTCTAGGCCCGCTGCCCACCCAGGGCCCGGTGCTGACGTACAGATGGGGCTTAAATATTACACTGCACACTTTGTTTGCATTCCCTGCAGATCAAGGTCACAATGTTTTAAAGACCAGCGGGTTACCCCAGGAAGGGCAGGCAAATGTGCCATATGATCCTGCTCAACGAGCAGAAATTACACATATAAATACATTCCTACACTCTTATCGAACGCGAAAGCAGACACGCACACATACCGACACAATGTCACACCACACAAACACACACTAGTGCACAATGCAAGCATGTCCTGTTAGTAGACTGTATTCTTTATTGAAATGTGTCCATCTGAAAATGTTTCTTGCAAAAGTCTGTTTAATCAAATATCAGTGCAATAGTATGTGTGTGTTTTGTTTGTATTTTCAGTGGAACTCCAGGAATCTGCGCCTTTACACACACTCCTTATCACCTCTAATCTTATTTGTCTGGCCAACTGCTGCTGGTCAGATGAGGCCAGCACGCACGTCATTCGTTGCGCTTTAAGCTGCTGTCAGTGCATTTATTGCCTCATCAGGAATCAGCATGAAGATTTTATGTGAGGAAACTTTTTGATATTTTGGTTTTTTTGACCTATTTCAGAACTTAAGAATGAATTAAAAGATCCTACAGTTATGCAGTGATATAAAATTTTTATTGCTAAATGTGCTACACACATTCTCTGTCAACTCAAAATCTTGCTTGGCCTTCTGTTAAAGCACACAGCGAAGGACGTGACCTTTCCTCATACTTTAAAAATGTAGCTTTGAATACTTACTTGCAGGCTTTTAGAAGAGGACTAGATGGAGGGAAAAGCTCCGCCAGCGTCGTGTAACACGGAACCGCAACAGCATTGTAGAATCCCACCTAAAAGAAAAAAAAAAAGCAGAAAACCCCCAAAACAAACCACAAATAAACCAAACAAAATAATTAGGTAATAGATACAAGTTTGCATAAAGCTTTTTTTTTTTTAATTTTAACAAACAGTATAATAAATTAATATGAAAAATTAAGAAATAATCAGAAATGTAGTGCAGAATTAATTAATTAATTAATTTTCTCTGTTATCTATGAGGTTTGATAATAGCCTATGTTACCCCAAATCTACAACAAAAATTCTAAAATTCACATGAAAGAATTTTGTAAAAAAAGAAATCCCTTTTGACCATGTATTTAAAATAGCAGTTTCATAATTAGCCATTAGTGTTATTTGAGGTTTGCGTCTTTGTAATTTTAATACCAACTCTAAATGCGTTATGTCACTGTAAAATTTAAATATTCAATATTAATCTTTGTGTGGGTGCAGGGGCTTGTACATACTGTTTTTCAGTATGGATTTTATGTTCTTTCACTTGTCTATTAAACATAAAGCTAAAAAAAAGCTCATTATGCTTCATACAAATATGATTATCATATTCTTATATTACTATTATGATATTATTATAATGATGTCATGTCATTGAATTTTCTGTAATTACTACAGTAATCTGATTTCATAGCAGACAAACACAGTAATTGTTAAAATGTATATGGGGCCAAACACAGTTATGGTGAGTAATTTAACCCTTATTATTTATATGTAATGTTAACTACACTACATATATACAGCCAGTACTGCACAGAATACTACAAAAACTGCAGCTAATTAGTGATCTTGTGGATGGCATTACTTTAATCTGTATTTGCATTAGAATTATCGTTATAGTTTTCATGTTTTCATCCTTTATCTGTTCCTTGTTATTCCCCCCCTGACCTCAAGCTTAACTGGTTAATATTTCATATTTTTGGCATTTGATTTTTTTCCATCCTAGTTGTTTTTTAAACTCTTGTTGTACATTTGAAAGAGACAGCATTTTGTTCCTCTGTATGTCTTGCTTATATGGCAGAATTGACAATAAAGTTAAATTTAACTTTAATAGCATCCTGTGGGAATTTGTTACACTGCAAGAGTGGTAAAATAAAGCTATGCTAAATCTAGTGATTTTGTTATCTGAATATATAGCGACAATTTCAGGTTTATTCTTATTATTTTCTTCTTCACAAATTTTGTAAAGGACCAATAGCTTCCATTTGTTAAAAAAAAACAACAAAAATCAAATTTCAAACATTTGAGTGTGTATGTTAGAGTTCGGGACAAATGAGTAAAAGTGCTGGTCTTACTTGGCCTTGGGGAACCTCGTCCTTCTTATCTCTGTCCATCATTGGGATTGGCTGCAACCCAATCTTCTTCATTTCATCTCCCTGTGGAGGAACAAAATAAAGAGAGAAATGTATTTTTGCACACTGTGGCAAATCTTCTGACCACTAGACGACACCATTTTGTGCTTTACAAGTAGTCACATAATTTCCAAGTAACAACAGAGGCCTGACTGTTACACTGGAGGCACTAGATGAAAGTTAAACTAATGAAACTCCAGCAGTATCCCACTGTACCTCAGCCCAGAACTCAGCATAGATGTCGTTGGCTGTGAGTCGTGTGATTTGCCATTGCTTGGTAACAGAACACAGGTCACATGCTGTCATCATCAGACCAATCACACGATCCCTGGAGGGGAGCAAAGCCTCGTTATAGTCATGAAGAGAAACTCAATGTGCTGTTTATGTGCACCCGGTCCGTGTGTGATGCCGTGAGACACGGTGTGATCTCGACCTGACCTGTGCATCAATGCAAGTCGCAACCCCTGACCTGTGAGAGTGGTTGTTCAAGTCCAGCGCGCTTGTGGTCAGGAGCTCCGACAGCTGCTGGTGGTTGTTGAAGTACAGGGCGAGGTCTGTGGCAATGATGGCCTTCCGGATGATCTCCAACACCTGCTCGTACTCGCTGGAATTCAGGTTGGAGAAAATATTGTGCCCTTCCAGCTATGAGAAACAAAGAGATCAATAAAAAAGCAAAAGCTCCACTTATGAGGCGTTCAGCTCAGCTAGACTACAACAGTTTGCAATCTCACGTTCATCTCATGTTCATGCGGATCTTTGATGTTACAAAACAGGGCACTAAATCATATGATCCTTTCAATAGATCTGTAATTAAGAGAGTGTGTGTGTGTGTGTGTGTGTGTTGTCTGTCTTTGAAAGCATTAGTTTTCTGGAAATAAAAAAGTAAAAATGTGCATGCCAATGTGTTTTTCTTACACCAAAACAACAATGTTTGAACAGATTTAACACATTTATGAAGTCCAGGTTGATTTATATCTTAGTAGTTTTAGTTTTACCATTCATTCAGTGGCAATCTGTCTTTATTGGTTGGCTTTAAATAATGACCTGCTTTCTGCTTTGCTGATGACATTTGTCCACCTACGGCATCATTTCTGACACCCTCCTCTTGCTACTGTACCAGAGTTTATGCTAAATATTATTTTTGATATTTTTTAATAAAACAACGTCCGGACATATGTTTTAAATAGCCACATAATAGCTTACATTTAAATAGCAACAAAAAAAACTACTAAACAAAAAAAACCCTCTATGACTCTCTTTCCATTCAAAGACTGTAAAGCTAAAAAAAAACTTTAAAATAAGACAGCCTAAATGAAAATAAGATTGCCTAAATGAAGGAGTGTTCTACTGAACAGAGTGACTCTTTAGAAAAGATGAGCAGCAGTAGCAAAGGAGAAAAAGGACTCGGTAAAGCAGGCACAGAGCGTCACTGTAAAGTCCTCTGTGATAACATCAAGAGAATTTACGAGGAAACTTTGCTAAAAATCTTCCTACAGAACGTCAGCTGTGATGCCGTCACCTCCACCGAGCAGGCTAACTGCCATGGACATGGAGTACTCTCTATAGAGGCTCTGGGTAAATATGTCTGTTATCAAAATCTTTAAATCCGGTTTGTAAATTAAAAGTTCATATTTAGGCTGTCTTGGCAACATATAGGTCACACCATATTAGGCCATTTAATATGCTATTAATACTGTACATTTATTTATTTTTTTGGCCTTTTTCCCACCGCACATTTTGTCTGTTGATGTTTTAATCTGTCAGATAACTACATGTTGTAAAATGCCAGCTAATATAACCCCTGTATTGTACGTTGAATTATTTGGTTTTCACTGATTCTTTAGCATGTGGTTTTCTCATTATTTTGCCCACCATCTGTAAGTAAAGACATGTTGATATGCTTAAATGATGAAAAGCTCAGAACATGTTATGTAAAACCCAATATTTCATGATAAATATTAGAATAGAATTGAATGACAAATGAATAAAAAAATGTTCACTTTAATTGTATACTAAGTTCTGCACAGAGGGGCTCTACCTGTAGGATGGAGACGGTCTGAGAGAAGTGGTGCTGCTCCATGGTGGAGGTGGAGTACAGAGCAGCCAGCGGATGGTCAAACTTCTGCAGGTACGCGTTACTGAACCCCCGATGGTCCAGATCATGGCACAGGCAGGCTATCAGCAGACCCTTCTTCTGCAGATCAGAGTGGGAAGACGGATAGGACAAACCCATAAGGGACTATATGTAAGATCTGGATATAGTTTTGGTTTACAACATTCAAAAAATGAACTAACCCTATCAACAGACTGTGTGGAAGTAACACCTTTGACATTGTGTCCAAATAGCCTATGTATTGTTTTGCAAAGATATCCACTGCTAAGCAGCCACAGACCGCTGTAATAATACATCCTGGCCTGAGAGGCGATAGTGAGTCACTGTAGCCTCTAGTGTGCCGCAGGATGAAGAAGTTGAGCTGGCTGGTGTTGTGTTAAAGTGTGCTCCCCTGTTGAACAGTGCCTCCCATGTTAATGTGTAGCGCCCACCTTGGTGGTCATGTCTAGTGCTAAGGGTTTATGTTGGGTTTAAGAGGAGAGGAAACATATATCGACGGGGAACCAGTCCTCGACAGTCAGTGTCAGTCAATGGATAAAGAGACGTTACAGTCTCAGTCAATAAGCTAGTCAAGCAGCTAAAGTATTGTTAATATTGGTGTGGCTTTCTGACGCTGGAGGCAGCTCTTGGAGAGTGATGTGACTTTTTTCTTGAGACTATGGTGTTGCTAAAACTGAGATAAATAAGCTATAAAGTACACAAACCCCACACATGAAGATCAAAAGACAGCAGCCTTATTTTGACCACCTGTAGCCTATTGTTGCTCTGATGCCACTTTTAATAATGACTGGTGACTGTAAATTGCGGTTGTGTGGACATAGTAGTCGTAATTTAAAGGATAAAATACTGCCCCCTATTCGCTTGGACTGGCTGGCTGGAAATTACAGATAACTCCTTTAAAATCACAAAGATACTTTTCTTGATTTGATTTATTTTTGTCTTGAAGCAGTAAATCCCAATAAGGGTCAAACCTCTAGCTCTGTGAACATCCCAGAGGTTTTCTGTAGGATGGCGTACATACAGTGTGCCACCGTTACCGCATGCTTCCAGTTGTGGTAGGGCACACGCCGATAATTCTTCCGTACAGACATGGTGAACCGACACAGCTTCTCCAGCTCAAAGCTACACACAGAAAAAAAAGGATGATTATCAATGAATCATTTAGAGCTTTGACTTAGAGCTGACACAGATATCGTCATGGTCCAGTGACACCTTACCTGGTCTTTCCACAGGAGTTATGAACCATGTAGATAAAGACAGCAGGCCAGATCTCCTCAAAGGGACTGATGTCAAAGTGGAACCTGGAGAAGCGAGAAAGAGAGGCTTAAATTAGCATCTGCAGCGCACAGAGGGACAGATGAGGGGACGTCTGAGGTCTGCATGTGTTTAAACTGACAGACTGTCCTCCAGAAGACACACCCCTTCCTGCAACAGAGCTTCTGGACTCACTCATCGTCACTTTCCTCACGCACGGCCACAGCAGAGATAATGACCAAAACCTGAACCTGGGAGGTCACTTACATTTCGATCTCTTTATAAATGGGTGCAGGGAGGTTGAGCTGGCTAAGGGTCTTCCATTCTTCTGATGTGCAGATGCTGTGATAAGACAGTTTTTCCATCGTCACTCTGTAAATGCATTCAGAGTGCCGGATCCTGTGGTACATCTGCAGAGACACACAGAGCAGGAGTTAGTCTTTAAAAATGTTGAGACGGAAACTGAACACTCTGGCTCTTGAAATACCAGGAGAATATCTTATATCTTTGGTAAGTTCTGTAAGTATCACTGTTGGAATTTCCAAAAGGGTCAGACAGAGTTAAGTTTTCCTCAGCAGTCCTGCATCATATTTTATCCGCCTCCAAAAAGTGTCCCCACATCTGGTTTGTATCCCTGTCCTCTTTCCCAGGCAGACAGGAATAAAGACAGTCAGGTACAGGCGCCAAGCCTCACACCTTCCACCATACATCAGCATAAATCAGGGGCCGGCCCGAGTGAGTTTCCTACAGACGTGGGGCATAAATTACAGCTAAACATAAATCCTGTCAGTGGACGGATGCAGACTGCTTGTCTTAAAATATTAACACGCCTCATCAATTTTAAAACCAACTTTGTGACGCTGCTCCTGCGTAAGTTTGTCGCACGAGCTAATGGTGAGTCAGGCCCCACAGAGAGGAGCGGCTCTGACAGACAGACCACACAACGCAGCCTTCCACAGTTGATTCATGAAACGTCTGCATGCTCCGTGTAAAGGATAATCACAAGCTTTTATTCAGATTTTGGAGCAATGCACACTTTAAATAGAAGCTCTCGGCACTATCTTTCTTAACTTTGGAGAAAAATGAGCAGCCTAGTAACAGCTGAGACAAGCCTTCCAGCTACAGTATGAATTTAGGGCGGTGATGACGGCACTACGTCAAAGGTGCAGTTTTCTGAAAATGAGAATCAAGTATTCATGTCCATGAAGCATTATATAATCTATCTACACTGCAAAAGATAAAAAGCAGGCTTGTTTAGACAGACATAAAGAGAAGGGATTATGTATCTGCTTTTGGAGAAATGCAGTTTTTTAAAAACATTCATCTAATTCAGTTTACTCACATTTGCACAGTGTAAGGCCAGAGCACAAAAGACAGCAAACATCTTAAAGTTGTTCTCATCTGTTTTAGTGAAGGCACTTCCGCTTAGCTTGTTCACCATCTGCACCACACCTATAACGCTCCCCCTGCTCACGATGGGCATGCACAGGATGTTCCGCGTGGTGTAGCCGGTTTTAAGGTCCACCTCTCTGTTAAGGAAAACATAAAAATAATATGAGCCCACAATATGATATATATCAATGATGAAATAGAGATGCATCATGTTTACAGGGACAGCTCACCCTAAAGTCAAAATTTTTAAATTTTTAAATATTTGTATATATCTAGATGTTTTAATGTGAGTGACCGAGTGTTCGGCAACTCTTAATAGAAGAATTTATATTGATAAATAGCACTACTGTATGGGTAAAAATATGTATTTTTGATTTTGGGGTGATCGGTTTCTTTAACTCCTGTTGTATACTGACAGCCTCTCTAATGAGCAGAAGTATGACTACAGTGTTTTTTATCCTAAATCAGGAGAAAAGGTAAAGTCAATTGAAAAAGGATTGTCTAGGACAAATCATAGCTCAAGACACTTCATTAGATTGTTGATCATTTACAATGGAAGAGAGAAATAAAAATGGCTTATCGCAGAGTCTGTTGGAGTTTACCGGTTGAACCGGGGGTCTGCATAGGCATCTGGGATATTTAAGACTTCCCCTGTCTGAGCCACTTGGCCAGCTATTCCCTTGTCTATAGAAAACCTGCAGGGACAAAGAAGAGCAGAGGACAAGAGTTAGATTTGTGGACTGCCAGTCAAGGCTTCTCAGTCTGTCGGTGCAGGGTGGAAATCAATAATAAATCAATACCGTGAAAATCAATGTGAAAATCTGATTTTAAATATGCAATTTACTGCACAAATAGTGTGTAGATTAACTATTTTTACTCAAGAGGGTAAAATAATGATGTTATGTTGTAATGGTACAAAATCAGCCGTATTTTTATATTGACTTTCTATTATTGGAAGCACTTTTCTGAGTTGCCTTTTACAAGAGGACCTTGTTTACTGTATATGATGGTGAACAGGGGCAGGAAACACACTTTTGGAGACAGAGAAAAAAGTGTTTCACTTCAAAATCTGTATAAACTGAACACTATGAGACTTGTAGATATCAAAAAAAAGAACAGACACTATCAAAATCAAATGAGTATGCTGTTTGACACAGATGAAAGGATAAAACTTACACACCTAATTTCTTTGGTTTTCCTAAAGACAGGTTTGCCTTCTTTCTCTTCCCCGATATCGAACAGATCAGAGTAGAGTTCTTTGTTGTTGTGATCTACCTGGAAGAGTGCGCACCTGTCCGCATTCACTAGGTTTTTTGCATATATCTGCAAAACAACACCAGGGACAGAATCTTATTAGCAACACCAAGTGTCTGAAAAAACATGAAAAATGACATCTAGCATCTCCAACTAAATTAAATAAAAGACATCACTACATTTTTTATTTTTTTGATGGAACAGTCAAATGTAGAAAATTAAAAAAAAAACCAAAAAAACACACAGTCTAACTTCACAGGTCATTCCAATTCATTTCAGTGTTTAAACCAGATGACTTGAATGACCTGGGATGACACCACAGTCACAAGAAAATACAGACAAACAGAGAGATGGTTTTTAGTAGAAACATAGAAAATTCATGTTTTACATTCAGATTACATTTTGTTTTAAAATATTACAAGTTGAAAAACTTGCCTAATTAAGGTCTAAACATAGATTTATTATGTCTATGCATCTTTAATGTTAATTATAACCTATTATTATTATGACAAGAAGTATTACCATTATTGTCATATCTATTAATAATGCCTACATTGCAAGGAAATATTAGCAGCAGCTCTCAGATATCAGGATGTGTGTATCTGTATCAAAGCAGCATTACTACTCTGTTTAACACACATACACTAACACACACTCCCAGGATGTGTAGCCTTGAAGACAATGTGAATGAACACATACTTGCAGAAATCAAACTCACCATAATATGTTCAAGTAGAGAATCTATTGCCACAATGTTATCAAAGTATGTTCTGTGCGAAAAGAAGAAATGGCACATTGAGATGTTGACAAATGGGAAGCTCTGATGACGTTCACATTCAAGACATGGAAACTAAAGTTGCCTAAAACATAGTTATTTCGATGTATTGTCTGAGCAAAAAGTTTTATTCGGCCTGACATGAGAAAAGACACTAAAGAGCCCGTATATTTTTTTTAATAATCTGAGACTAAAATGAGAACATGATGTAAATAAACTTTTTTGACATTTAATTAGTGTAATGTAGCAGCAGCTCTTACTTTGACACATCTAGTAGGAAGTCATTGAGCTCAGTCTGTTTGGCGAGGCCTCTGCACACCTACAAACAAAGAAAAATAGGTCATGACCTGGCACCCAGACGTATCACACATTTCTGACAGAACACATACAGCATCCTGCGTGTACTGTCAACAAACACAACTTGGCTGTGGGCCACCTTCCTGAGCTGCAGTAACAACAGAGTGTTTTTGCAGCGAGCAGCTAACCCGGGAGCGCAGTGTGCTGCAGTGCTGCACCGCTCACTGAGGCTCAGAGGTCCACTGTGGCCAGTGCTGCAGTGGGACCCTGCTTCTCTGAGGTGTTACGCTATCTGTTCGTATAAAAACAGCACTGGGCCGTAATGACGTCCTCGGGGAGCTGTTTGTTGAATCTATGGCTTAGTTGATTGGACTGGGCCCAGTGACAACCCAGTTCCTGTACACAGTGGATTTCCCCATTAAAAACACCGGCGCAGAACCAGAACAAACAAAGTCATCAAAGATCATAATAAGTAGGGCAGCTAGGTTTCACCTTGCTCCCAGAAGTCTTTAGTGTTACAGTACAGTTTGCTCACCTGTACTTGATGAATGGCAACTGAAGCCCACGCTAGATTAGCTGTTGCAACCTGGAAAAGAAAGTGTACATTAGCTCCAAAGAACTGCAGAAAAAAAATTACAATTAACATAGTAACCACACATTTTCAAGTTCTTATCACATTTCCTCTTTTGAATATTTCAACGCAATTATCTCTTCTGCACATCATGTAGTCTGATAATCATTGAAAAACCAGTTAGTCCACAGATTCAGAGACACCCTAGGGACAAAGATATACACTGGCAACACTGCTGCTTCTATATCTTCAGCATTGTCCATTAAAATTAAAACTGAAAGATATCTTTTATAGGACAAAAAGTCAAATGACTATGTGTGATTGGAAGGCTGCTGCTTTTAATTGACAAACCCACAGATAATGATCAGGTTACTTTGCAGTTTCCCTCAGCTCTGCAGAGAGTTTTAACATCTTTTAATTCATAGTTTTAGTTTTATGGCCTGCAACTGTCAACCACTTTTCCAGCAGCTGTTTTCAGTAAAAAAGCTTTAACAAACACACTGTACACTACCTGCCCATCACCAAATACAGAACAGTTAGGAACTTACTGGTGAACACAGTGGAACATTTACAAAAGACAGCTCTAAGGAGCCACATATTCCTCTCGGGGAATAAGTGCAGAACTAGTCTGATTCAGCAAATACAGACTGTGGCTGTAAACCTGCCACTGGCCGCCATTCTCAACCCTTTCTATTATCTGAGCATTACCATTTCAAAATGCCTGTTGCAACTGGAAACAACAACAACCTTTGAACTAATAACTTGCATGGTGATAATGACAGTTATTGCAGAAGATTTGGATCATGCGTGCCTGCTTTATTGTTTCAGTGAACTGTTGTAAAGATCTACACAGAATAATTATTGATTTTCTTGCTCATTGCCCTTCTACTGAATTGGTTTCATTAACAACTAGTAAAACATGCTTGGAGACAAAAATGAAGCATTTTTCAGTATTTCCACAATCAACTGAACCCCACAAATCTATTAGAGACCTCAAACAGTTCCAGATTAAGGTGAATACCAGGCTAACTGTAGTTCTGTGAGCCTTGCTCCAGCCTCCCACTCTTGGTGTGTTTTGTCTGGGTCAGACTGACCTCCTGGTGGCTGAGGTTGAAGGGCTCCTTGCCCCACTGCCGATGCAGCTCCAGGATGGCAATGAGGTCCCCGATGGCAGTGACGATGGGGAGGCACAGGACAGAGTGAACATGGATCCCTGAGTCCTGCCCTGTGCCGTCGGGGAAGCGCTCGTCCTGCAACACACAGATCGGTGAAGGTCAGTATCACCTGAGTATCACCAGTGTAGCTTGTATGCTAACTGATTTGGATGACGAAGAAGATAAGTGCATCATGTGGGCATAAAGAGATCTGTAATCAAACATCACAACTACGCAGTGAAATGCTTCTATAATGATTTAATCCGCACTGGTTGTGAGAAAACAGCCTCACCCCCATGATGTCCTCTACTAGCAGTGTTTTGTGGGTCTTGGCAACATGAGCGGCAATGGTTGTCCCAAATGCGATGGGGCCGGAGGGGATGAGGCTTGGAGGACCATCCTTGGCCCCCGTTGGAGTGAACAAACATAAACTCTATTGAGAAGCATGAACAAGAACAGAGAGGGGGAACAGAAACGTCAAATACATGCACATGACTGCATTCGTATATAAGAAGTATCCAGCCAATGTCCCCTGCACTTACATTGTTGCAATCTCCCAAGAAGTAAAGTGCAAATCCATCAGCTTTTGTTGCTGCAGAAATAAGAGACATACAGGTCACACGTGTGTAGTGCTTTAAATACAGCTCAACAGTCGAGAAACGCCTGACATTAGCTGTCAGTGCATCTTACATTCTCTCATACAGATGTGTCGAACAATAAATGGCAGGCATACCTGCGAGGAAAAGTGTAATAAGATAACAGTCCAGTTACAATCTAATAACAATCTATTAACAATGTCCCACATAACGACAAGGGCGCTCTGACCGAGGGCTCCTACTGCCATCCAGTTCATCTCGTTCCCAGTCCTCCTCTCCAGTCCCATTTCAGACTAAGATATGGGTCATGTTATCATACAATGTGACAAGAGGGAGGCTGGTGGAGCATCAGTGGATACACAGATGATCAAGATGTTAATGAGAAGTGCAGTTTGGGTGAGATGATACTTTGGTTTGTTTCTTTGACAAAATACAAAATTGCAATATATCAGACTTTATAAAAGTTAGAACAATAAAGTCCTGGAGACTCTGAAATTTGAACTGAAATGCCAGAAAATGGAATCATATCAACAATCACCTGATCTGATTATTTATAAAGAATGCATTTATTTGTAGAAAATTATACAGATAGTTTGATCATATGATTGAATTTTCCAGTTGTTTTGACCCTTTAATCACTAATTTGATTTTCTTTTGCCAAGCTAAACAAGGAAAAGACCTGGGATTGTTGATGCCTTAAAATAGTGTCGTGTTTACCATGATCATGAGAGCAGTCCATATGAACGCCCCCTCTTGTGATAATCATAACCTTGTAAGTGGAAATTTTCTTAGAGCTCCAGGTTCACGAGTCGTGATGTGTTCCCTGATGTTTTTGAGAAATGGTATAGACTATGGAAGTTCATTTTCCCATGGATGGTAAGTTAATATATTGTTATTTTAGCCATATACAGTTACTCTTAATAATTATCTGTCTGAGGGAAATGTTAATATTCCTAACTGCCTCATCTTTTCCTTTGTCATTATGCCCTGGCATTCCCTTCATTACATGGCCCGCTTGCTAGCTCAACTAAACTCTTAGCCTCAGTGGCGTCTTGATCATGGACGTATTGAGAAAACTGGTTACAGTATTGAACGCAGGGCCTCGTTCATTCCTATGAGTGGCTCAGTAGTGCATTAGGCCAAAATGGTCAATTGCCGTGTATAAACTTAACCTGGATAATTTAGGGATGATCAGCACTACTTCTGCACTGTGTGGCCCATAAAGCAGGCACACTAGAGACTTTCTGCAGACGAGCCCAACCGAGTGCAGCCAAGTGACAAACTTCTGACTTCCTGTTTTGTGCTCCGCTACAGATGTGTCACGGGGGTTGTGACGCTCCAAAAAAAGTATCCACTCTACAGAAAAAAAGTCTTTCTGGGCGGCAGGGAATCACGTGACAGTGTAATAACACCGTACGGCCCCGACAGAAAGTTGGCCCCCAGAGCACGGCGCAATCCTGGGGGCCGGTTCTAGGTGCCAACAGTAGCATCCATGTTTCCGTTGCCTTGCAGCAGTGTTCTCATGACTTAACCACTTGAACGCTAAACATAACATGTACATGACTTCCCAAGCTCGAGAGCTCTATTTACAGGCAGCATATTCCTAAAAGAATACTTCATATTTTCTGTATTTATTATTTTCTTTGATTGTGACTTTATTTTGACAAAACACTCTTCTTGGTCTATGCACCAGAAAATTCTGCCTCTCTTCTTAAGAACAGTATTTCTGCTAACAGTATTCATAGTATTCGCTCCCAGTCTTAGTGAGACATTTGATGGCACCAGTGTGACCTGACGCTCCGAGGCTGGTCTGGATCCTGTCTACTTTTACCTGTTTTGATGATGTTGCACAACTCATAGAGCAGGAGTTTGTTGTCTCCTCCAGTGTCCAGGCGCTGCTCCATGTAGCTGTTGAGTTCGTACACCACACCCTGCATATTTGTGTCCTGGTACTGCTGGACACAAGACACAGAAATTGCAACTCCACAGCTTCCACATAAATACTGAGATTGAATTTCAAAATTCAGCAAGGGCTATGACACAGAAAAACGTGACAACAGCCTGCAGTGTAATGTTACTGCAGCAGCTAACTGCTAACTTGGACAGGAGTTTTTTTTTCCTTTTTTTGAATGAAAAAGAATTATCTGCCTGCCATTCACAAAGACAGAGCCATTCATCACAACATTACCCTCCACCCCACCCTTACACTCCCCTTCACTGCTGCATTCTAGCCCAGGGATCCCCCTGCAGTCCCGAGAGGAGGCCACCGGAGCCCCACAGCTCTGATTAGAGCCCTGGCAAGCTCTGCTGCTCAGCCTCAGCTTAAAAGTGTGGTTATGTAAGAGGCAGACCTCCTGCCTTGTACGGGGCCAGAGAGCCGTCTATTTCTGCGCCTGCAGAGAGAGTGAGGACAGGACGGCAGGGAGAGTGGCGCACTAGAAAGCCTCTCCCGCGGGAAGCCTTCTATCCTCCCACATCCTGTTTGCACAGACGTATGGATGACGCACCGAGGGGTCGAGTGGCCCTCGTTTTTTTTTTCTATGTGTGTGAAGTCCCTTTTACGCAGCTTCGGGCCCTGGTGTGGGTGCTGACATCCAGCCTCTGCAGGGCACGATGGTGTTAGGATGACAAAGGTGTGAACATTTGCATTTGTGACCGCAGAGGATCTACTCTTTCCCATAACCTCCTGCCAACTGTCTCACGCATGATCAGTGAACAATGTGTTGAACCATTCATGTTTTTATTGTACTTGTTAATAATCTGATGTGACCTGTATGCTAACAGAGCAGAGTGAACTCCACTGTTAATATCACAATCATCACTAATGTGCTGCATCTTTCCAAAGAATGCACAGGTATGAATTTGTAAACTATTTCATGCTTTTTATGAGACAAAGTCACAATGACACTGAAAATAAGCACAAGGACACATGAAACAGTTGCATAGTTAATATCCATCTTAATTAAAGAGACAGTTCACCCCAAGATAAAAACTACAATTTTTCCCTCTTACCTGTAGTGCTATTTATGTATGATAATCGGCAGACATTGTTGAGATTAGTTTTATGTAGGAACTGTTTTCTTTCTACCCAACAGCCGAAAAAGGAAGAAGAAAGTGTGCATCTACTTCTAGCTCACCTGGCACCACTGAGCTAGCTAAAATTACAGCTCAGCAGATGAAGACGCCATTAATTTTTACATCTCGTGCAATCACAAGCACAAGCCTCTCATCCATTAGTAGATACACGCATCCCTCTGCAAGATGATGGGTGGGTAGACACAGGGAGAACATGCTAACTCCACATATTAAGGACGTGGGACGGCTGGGACTTGGACGCAGGACCTTTTTGCTGTGAGGCAACAGTACTAACCACAGAGCCACCGCGCTACTCTCACATGAAACTTCTCACAACAGCGTCTGTCGATTATCTTGAGTAACCGGGTCATGACTTCCGTAAAGAGACATTGCGGTTGAATTTTTTCCAAATGTATAATATATGTACGTATAATTTATGTCACATAAATAAGTACACGTAAAATTAACCAGACACCTACCCTGCTGACTTCTTTAGTTGATGTGTCATCTGTAAAGAGAGAGAAATCACGTCAAAATAAAACTTGAAACAAAACTGGATTGAAGCCTATTTTAAGGCCAGAGATGATTTTTTTAACAGGTGGGATAAAATAAAAAAATTATTCCCCCTACAATTTAAAATTTTGCGACTTTTACCTCTAGCTTTCTTAGTCTGTTATGACCATTAATTAATGTTAGCTCTCTAGCTAATGCTACCTAATGTTAGCATAACTGACAGTCCCCGGGAAAGCCACTCAGCTTTGCTTTCAGTTTTTCCCAGTGGCCAGTTGTGGTACTGCAGTGAAAAAATACATTGTAGCCCAAAAAGCATTTTCCCCATAAACCACAACTGTGAAACAGATGTCTGTAAAACTGTTGACAGGACACCTCGCACTGCAAATAAGGTTAAATATGACTCTGTTGCCAATTTTTAATCCGTGGAGGTGTTACATTTGTAAAACTCCTCTGTGTGCCACTGAGCAAAATACTTTATTAAAAGGGTTAAATGGCAGATGCCAAGTCTATGTAATGATGCAAATGTAGAGGAAGTGATTACTGAAAAAGGGCGTACAAGTCAAATCAGCATTGTCTGCATTAGAAAGCTGAGAAGCAACACAGAAATCTGTGTGGATACTCTTGAGAACATTATCGGATTATAAACGCACAACACCACAAGCGGCAAGCAAGCCAAACAATATGTCCTTCCGACAGTAGTCAGGTGAATGGTAAATGAGCAAATGCAAAAAAACTATGCAGTATATAAAGCATTATTATATATTATGTATAAATTATGGATGAATATTTCATCTACCTTTGATGCAGGGAGACATTTGCTTAAATTATGTTGCTTTTAAAACAGAATTAAGAGAGGTATTAATCTAACTTGACAGATGTAAAATTTTGTGGCCTCCAGTGCAAATTCCTGGTGTGATTTCAGGCTGTTGGAGAGACAGTAGACATATGACTATTGTCTTTGGACGCAGATGCTGAAGTATGCGATAATAACGAAACTTTAGCCAATACCAACAGTTTCTGGACTTATAGTCTGGGAGTGGGTCTGGGAGTGCTACTTGGGATGAAGATAAAGCCATTCAAACAGCTACAAGCAGTTCTTCAACAGCACAGGAGAACAGTAGCTGCTCAGATCTCTTTGGTAACGTTTCATGTGATCAGACCATGCAGAAAGCTGGGCAAATTTTTAGAAAAGTCGACTGAAGTGCTGACTCGAGCTGGTCTTCCTTTGAAACAAACCCCTTTGAATATGTGAAGACAGAAATTACAGGCACTTCATTGTTTGTTGTTTTAAACATTCCTCCACTATGCTATAAGTTTCCTAACTTAGCCATGAGAGCTATTTTAGAGTGAACCCCTGGCCGGGCGTGACGTCAATCAGAGGACAGAGAGCTGCGCATGAAAAAGACTTCAAACTCCTTTAAAGAAAGGAGAAACACAGACAGACTCTCCTTTTTTAATGACTTTTTGAGGCCAGAAATACTCGGACATGAAGCCCCGCAAAGAACAAACTTTTACAAATACAATATCACCTGTTAGAGAGTAGCCCAACATTTTATATAAACTATTGGAGAGCAGCTTAACACACCCATTTAAAGACAAGGATACAGTCATTGTTGATTATTGGAAAAAGTTACTAAAAAATGACATAAATGAACCTAATCATGCCCTTGATTCAATACATGAGCTGAATGTAAAAGGAGACACCATGTATAGTGGATATGAATAACAGTCAAATTAAAGTTGCTGCATTTCATTCACTTAAATTACATGTCAATTTTATTTGCTTATCTTCGATGTATGAGTTTTGAATACAAATGTAGGTTTGGGCAGTATCTATTTTTTTCATACGTGCCTGATATTTCACCAAGGTATATGATGGTATCAGTGTACTCAACACAGAATGGTCTTTTGATAATTATATTGACTTCATACCTCCTTTTACTACAGTTCTAATGTATATCTGTCACAAACATAAGGAAATACAAATGTAGTTGTTTTACTCAACCTTTCCTGTTTCTGTCTCAAAATAAAAGCCCTCTGACAGCATTTTTGTAGACAGAATCTCTTCCGCTGTTGACACAAGGCATTTTACTTTGAAACTTTTGCAGGACGGTGTTGTTGACAATGCAGTCGCTTGCAATGCTTCATAAATGAGTGAAGTATGTGCTTTAAATTTTGGAAATACAGTACGCAGCTCTGCAGCAGTGCCACAACACCAAACACTACCAATGAGAACACACAACAGTCATGGATGCAGTGTAGCCCAGGCATAACCACCAGGGCACATGATGCGCTCTGCATGCAAAAGATCCCCAATACAGTCTCTCCAGTATGATGTTAATAGAAAGATGAGGGTACGTAATGTTGATGGTATTTTAAATCTCACTTTCAGGATTTCTATATTACCTGGTATAGCGTTATAACGTGATACCACTCATGCCTAGAACAATGTAATGTACCCTAGCTGTTACTATAGTATAGAGTCACCCACAATGAATGAACTTTAAAAACACAGTTGCCATTCTTGTTGGAGTGCAGAGGAGCTACCTCTTTAGTATACTATACAGCAAGGTCAGAGGGTGGATTTGTTCATTGTTTGCATTTTTATGTAGGCTAAATAATGTGAGTATCGGTTCTTACTAACACATCACTGCCACTTAAAATTACTGTAAGGTGTTGCAGCAACACTGATTCATCATATCGTACCAGCAAATAGTATGCTGATGATATGATGTTGTCTTGTTATAAAAAAAAGACAAAAATGCTGCAGAATCAGTCAGTTTTACACATAAAAATAGAAATGCATTGCAATGAACATTAGTGTCATTGTTTTTATATCATATAGAAATCATATATTGGACTAATATTATTATTAATATTGTAATCATATTACTCAGTCCGAGATAAGAGTCATACCATTCCCCGAGGTATTCCCTCTGTCTGGGCATGGGGTTCCCCCCACTACAGTGTCTCTCCTGGAGGAACGATTCACCAGCCTCTGTTTGGGCTGTTGCAGGTCCAATTACAGTCTGGCAAACCACCTCTGCGGCATCTCATGTGTAGCAGTCCCAGTGGAACCACAGGGTGAGAAGTGAGTGCTGTGTCCACACACTGAAAATGTCTAAGAAGCCAAAAAGTAACAGCATGCGGCTGCACTTGTAGGCTATATGAACCTTGTGAGGTGAAATGCAGAATCTCTCAATGCCCGCGGACCACAGAGATACAACGCTAGTGCCCTTTTAAATCTTATGCACTGAACACATTCCAGCAATTTCTTTCAAATAATGGCGCAGAGCCTGCACAATTTTCCTAGAAACCAGAAAATATCTTTAATATAATTCACTGTGTGTTTGGCTATACTCTTCCTTCTGAAGAAAAGTGTGTGAAAAAGTGTGTGTACTGTACCATTTTGGATGGCTAGCAAGTTAAACATAAAAAACTCCAAAAATTATATAAAACTAACAATTTGCCTTTCCACTTTTGCAACAATAACATCTTTGTTTCATCAGGTGTGTGTCTGGGGCTTTACCCTAATGATACAGCTTCCCCTGGGGTCTAGATGGAAGGTATATGTACAGATGGGTGTATATGTCTGTGTGTTTTATCACCATACAATGTGGTCAGTGTTCAGGACAGGGACAGAGACCAGAAGCCTCTTTCAATGCCAGCCCATATTTTCAGGGACGTGTTGTTGCTTTTAGTAAACACAGGAGGTGAGGGCCGACGTGTTCTTAGAAAATATACTACTAGCTCGCTAAGCAGTGACACTAAACACAACTGTCTAGCAACTCCTGAAAGCAGCCGAGGCTGAACAGACATCTTCTAGTAACGTCATCACTCCATTCAAACTTTTCCTGAGGCACTGGGATGACCAGCTGACATGTATCAGTTCTGCTATTCTGCCTCGTAAACCAGTACTAAGTAGGTAAGGCTTCTTTGAAGAATTTATTCATAAGATCAACACATCCCATCCCAATTCTGTTTATGGCCTTCGATCCTTCATTAAATGTTAAGAAAAACAACATTTATATGTTGTGTTAACAGCATGACAGGGGATGCATGGTTATTGTATTAAATCATAAACATAACATGATGCATACTTAAAGGGTTTGCATGTTGTTTTTATATTTCTTGTTTAACAGAAAGTCCTGTTGTGGTACATTTATTGCTCTGACATAGTTTGCACATATTGATTTCACAGTGTATAATCAAAACTTCAGCGTCAGTGTTAGACATTTGTGCAGCAGACCAGAAGGAAAAAAAAGAAGAAAAGCAGCACTGCTTAGTCGCTTGTGAAGCTGCAAACAATAAATCATCAGATATTCATCAGACTCTGCAACAAGAAGTCAAGCAGACACAGTTTATATGTCCAGGACAATGCAGGACAAAAAGCGCAGATTTAAAATGTCAAAAGGATGTTTTCTGACTGAGGAAAATTGTAAAACTTTTTGAACAAATTCATACTCTGTCAGCTCATAGCAAAGTGCTTGATCAGCTTGCAGTTTGACACACTGCAAATTGTGTGGTAAATCAAAGCAAAAATTCTAAATGTAAACAAAGCACATACGGTAGGACTAGCATACATTAAAATTCAATTTAGGCAGGTGTCTTCAATGTGTCTCAGGCCAACAACCCCTTCGCTGAAAGAGAAAAGGCACAGGGAGCCACTATTACATATATTGTATAAGACAGAGTTACACTTGAGACAATTCTATGTATATTTTTGGATCCTCCCTTGTTTGTGCTTGCCTCTAGCTGTAAAATCAGCTGCACTTGTAGCACGGCTGGGTGCATTAACCTAACCCTCTGCACTGTATATCAGAGTCTCTTGCTCAAAAAGTTACAAAATGATCCATTGTTGCTCACAGGAATGTCAGTACACCTATACAGCCAATTGGCTAATATGTAACAGTACGCAAATCTTAGTGTACAATTCACCTCGTCGTTATGGATAAGTGCTGCACAGTGATTTAGTGTTCAATAACTCACATTATTGCACAAATTTTTATGGATAACACTTAGTTTATTAGTGATGTGTACTGTAAGTTTTTTTAAAATCTTCACTTATATGTTAGATTCATGCCAATATGTCTGAAATTATGTGTAATTTCAAACATATTTAAATTTTTGAAAAATAAAAAATAAAACTTGAATTACTAAACAAAAATTTGGCAGCCCCCCTGCAGTAACTCTGAGGACTTCTTAACGGTTGCGGACCCAGGAACATGAGCCCTCATTTCATTAAAAGAAAAGATGATGCTGTGGCTGAATGCTGCTCACAGTTAATTTATGCATTTATTACACTGTTTCCTGAGAGTATTAACTGCTACACTGCAGCGGTGTGTAGTAAGAAAGAAATCAAGATCTGCTGCCACTTCTACTTAAACAAATAATTGATAAAATATATAAAAATATATAGAAGTGATTTCAAAAATTGATTTAAAAAATACTGCACAGAAAAAAGTGAGGAAAAAAATTAATTCTTTTGAGGCACCAAAGTACAAAAAATAAATAATGAAATACAAATGATAAAAATGATTTATCTTTTCATTTCTGCCATAATGATGCAGCCTTATGAAACAGTCTCTCTGTTAAGCTCTGTAAACCGCAGTCACAGAAGCGAGGTGCCTGACTTTATTCTGTATCTTTATTCAAGTTCAAACACACAGACACACAAAGCCTGCAGTTCACATGAGCACAAAGGTCTCTGGTCAACTGTTTGGTGAGACACGGTGAGAAATGATTTGGAGAAGCACCCAGAACATATCAGCAGCCGCAGGCTGAGGCCTTTCACCGGGAAAAAATCCCTCAGTCAGCTGGGTCTAATGTGCACGATACTTGACGGCGCTTTATTGATCTGCCGCCACATATACACAGCTTCCCACAGCACGGTCAGCTGGCAGTGAGTCAGCGGTCAACACGTGTCGACCTAGTAGTCGTCCTGCATCAACCTCCTCCATGGCAGACGTGCAGCAGTCTTCTTCTTCTATGCCATCCTCCCTGTTTACCTACACACTAGCCCTCCACTTGCTTTTTTACTCTTTGTTTATATGTATGCAGCTTTCTCTTTGAACCGAGATCTCATTGAGACTTCCTATTTTTGAAAAAAATGAGTTGTTGTAAATTTAAGGACAATTATCAACAACTCTGAGAAAGATATTTTTTAGGCATCCTGATATGGAGTCCCACAAAGGGTCATGGCAAGATAACTTTTTTTTCTGCATTCCCTTGCAATAAATATTGTCTTCTCTCAAAATACAGATTTGTGTTACCTCACAATACTTTTGCACTCCCTTGTAATAGTTTTGCTGCAGTGGATAAGGTGAACACATCAGCGGTTAAAAGAGAACTTTCCATTACATTTATAAAATCTAATGTTATACTCTGGGTCTATACATGTTGTAGGTAACAGGAGGAGTCCAACTCCTTTTTGCTTCAATCATAGCACAAAATTTGTGTTGTCACTCTATACGTTAGTTTTGTGATTTTGCCCCTTAAAAACTTGTGCACTTGAGTGAGTCATCTAGTAGGAACCTACAGAAGGCCACTAATATGCAATGTCAATGAATGAGCTTTGATATTAACCACTGGGATCTAAGAATCCAATGTTCATTAATTACATAACAACCCCTTTTGAACAGGACTACCTTATGCCTAGTTTAAAGTAAAAGTCCATGAGCTGATTCATACTGGGGTTTTGACATGACAGCAGCGGAGCAGAAGTAGACATATGGCTAAGAAAGAATGCAAAAACAAATGCATTGTTAGATAATGCAAATATATTGCGAGAATCAAGAGAACACAAAACATATTGTGAGGTAATGTAAAATGTGTTGCAAGGGAATGCAAAAAAAAACAAAAAAAAAAAACAAACTTGTCATGGCCGCTAGGAGGTCTGAACAAATGTGAGTGTGGGCTTCTTTTCTCCATTTTAAATAATTAAAAAAGGAAATCAATTAAATATCTTAAGGAGTTGGGTTGGTTTTCCCAATTTTCTGACATTTTATTTGCTGAATTATTTACCCCCCCCCCCCCAAAAAAAAAAATATATAGAACATATATATATATATATATATTAACACATTTCAGAAATGTCTGATGAGAAAATGATTAAAAAAAACCCTGCAAAAACTATACATCAAACTTAGCATTGTGCTAAAAATGACAGCAACAATTACAGATTTCGACCCACTGTAGATCCTCTCCAGCCTTTACTCAAAACTTTGTATGAGCCAGTATTTCAGAGCTGAAAAGCCGTGTGTATGTGTGTGTTTGTGTGCATTGCAGAAGGCATACATGAGTAACGAGGGGCCTTTGGATGGGAGCAGCAGAGGGTTTGGGATTTATTAATTACCCCATGACAGTATGTGGTGTGAAGTAAACATTGCCAGTGGGATGTTGGTCAAGAGAGGTGCGATGGTCAAATGAAATCAAGTGGGAATTCTGGGAAATCCTGTTCTGCTCAGTGTGTTCAGAAAAAGGCTGCTATAAGCGCGAGGCTCTGACACACTCTGTTACACACATACATCTGCCATGGATTCTTTATCTTGATACATAAATACAACTTTATCAGGCAAGTAATAAACAATAAGAAAAAAAACAAGAAAACTGTAACACAGTTATTATGACAAGGCACTAATATTGCCACACAGTAGATTCAGTGTAATAATAAGTGTCTAATAAATATTAAGGCTTTTTATGGAACTATACAAAACCTTTGCACAAACACACTCACACACTTGCGTGTGAGCGCACAGACAAACGGATTTTTGTAATCCAATGTAGCCCATCACATGATAAGTGAGAACGGGACAGGCTGCAGGGACTGCTTCCAGGAAGCACTGGTTGTCTCAGTGACGATCACATGATGACAGGTCCTGCTGCCACTGCTGCTGCACTCATAACAAGGGTAAGATCTATCTGATTTCTAAAAAGTGCCGCAGCAAAAATGGACCCAAAAATGCATCTTTAGAGTCAATGAGCTACTTTCATTAGCGTCCCATAGACAGGCAAAGTCTAGCTTCTTTAAAACAAGCGGAGACGTATCAAAAAAAAAAAATTCTTCAAGTCAGATTTCAGCCATTATCTGAAGACAGAGAACATTTGGGGCTGTGTGATGAACCAGAAATTAGACAGTGCTTGTCATTTCAGTCTTAAGAGTAACAGTGATCTAACAGTGATCTAAGTGAGGAAGTGGACTTGTAGAGTGATATATCTGATGTGATGTAAAGATCAACCCAGAGAGACGTGACATAATGAGCGAGCTGACGAGCTGATCACTGATACTTTCACTTGGTTTCACAAGTGTGGTCGCATCTCGTACAGCTCAAACTACATGGAGCAACTGACTGAATATTGCTCAATACCCACATCTTATTTAGTCGTCTAACCACAGTGTAAGTCTGGGCTTGTCAAGACAAAGTCATTTAGATATTTCCCATAATGGTCACAACTGCAAGGTAAAAAAAAATACTGTGGGTCACTTTATTTTCAATACATATATAATCTAACACTCAACACCAAGTCAACATGGCATTTATAAAGGAAATGCGTCCAATACGTTTGATAGACCTTAAGGATAGAGGCACTGAGTTTTGACGAGAAACTACTTATAAAAGAAAATACATAACATTGTCTTTTTAGAAGAAAACTCCACGGGGTATCTTTAAAGGAGTACTCTAACAAGTGTGGCACTCCTTTAACAATTGTCAGACTCCCAGTTAACACAATTTATCGGAAAATAAGATCAATGCAACTCAACTTCTGACCAGTAGCTAGTAGCAGCTAATGTGGCTTCAAGCAGAGAAGACGAGTGGGCTACAGACATCTGATAAGCTCACTTCTTTCCAACTTCATACCCCAGGATTTTTTCAAATTTGTAATCTTCAGACCAACTCAACAGACATTATTTGAGGCAACTGATCATCTTCATTTGGAGCCACAAAATTATTTTCTCACATAGAGTAATAAGGGCTGTACCCAATTCAGGATTATGCCAGTTGATCGGATATAACTGTTAAAATGAATATTAGACGATTTGTTTTGTTTTTCATACAAAGTTTCATACCCTGAAATGGCTCTGCAGGACGTTTAGTGTGATAGTGGCATTCATGTAATGCAGTAAACAAGCTGTTGGCACTAACGATGGATCGCAAATGCATAACAACATTTTTTGCCAACACTAGATATCAAACAAAAGCCAGAGACTGTATTGTATTAACTTTCTGAGCTGTAAATTCACCACTTCTTCACATTATGGTGCAATCTTTGTCTCCCTGCCTGCAGCTGCACCATTTCTGAAGCTGCAAAGAGTGGCCTAAAAGTCAAGAGCACTCACCTCGCAGCAAAATCTGGGGACTGAAACTTCCCCATAACCACACTGCACAGAAAAAAAACACAATTACTCAACTTGAAGCAATCTCAGTTGACTAAGGGCCACTAACTGATGATTTGAATCTCTGATTTCAGGCAGCAGACCTGGTAGTAATATGCATAAAATCACTTGAAACAAACTGACGCTAAACCTGCTTATGGCTGTATACCCTTCATCATAACCAGCAGAGTGTAAAAAGCTGTTTTTACCAAAACAGCATTTGCTTTAGCATTCTTAACAATGTGGATCACAACATTAATTCATGAATAAAAGTTGCCAAAAGTTAATAGCTAATTTAGACGATAGAGAGAAAGTAAAAATGAATATAACAATTTAGTCTAAGAAACAGGAGCAAACTGGTGGTCCTTCTCTCTCTTTCTCTCTCTCTCTGTCTGTCCACTCACTTGCAGTTGACAATGAAAACAAGTAATTTTAACAAAAAAAAGCTTGCAAATCTAATGTAACATATTTCAAGTTGCTTTACATGCCCATTAATATGGGCTCCATCAGCCATTCACTGACAGGGATTTTTTGAGAGTAAAAATCCAGATGCTAGTAGCAGCACAATATATTACATAAGACCTACATTAATCAGACAGTAATAGTGCTTAATAGGAACTAGAGGTATGCAGTTACTTTTTTAAAACATTTACAAGGAAATATACTATGATACAACTGTTCATTTCAACATGGCAAAAGCTGCAGTAAGCCCCTGGTATTTCTCTTCTGTTGCATTGAGAAATACTGTTATAACTAAAGCTACTGTGTCCTCATCCAACAAACTGGCATGTGTAGCCACTTTACCAAGTGCTTTACACCTATTAGAGAATCAATAATATCGTGTGCATTACTGTTGACCACTTTCCAAAGCATTTCATTGCTCTCAAGACAGTTTTTGTTTTTTGTCAACCTTCCAGGCAGTCAGCGGTTATCATGTATTTCCGGAAAACACTAAAAACAACTTTGTAATTTGATCCTTAAAACATATAATGCATCATATTGAATGTCATGTATGTGTTTGTTTTTAGGTAGGTTTTGTTGGGTTTTTTTTACAAAAAAATGTTGCGGCTGTGTGGTAATGCAGTGCAGGCTTTTCAAATCAATAAATTCTTGTGTGTCGATCCAAACCGAACAAGCTCCAAGTCGCTGCAAGTTGATTTCCCTACTGTAGGGGAAATGCTAAAACATGAAAAAATACCAAGCTGTCATGGAAAGCATGTATATTTAATTTGTAGTAAACAATGGTATGTATGGTTTTTTAAAGTGTTGACTCTTTAGTAAACTTGAGATACCAATGAAGAGCTGAAAAAACTTGACCTTTGCACTAAGGTCATTTAGTCATAAATTACACAGTCTTGCATTGCCAGACCTACCTCAAAGCTCTAGCTGAAGCCATCATAGTTCTGCACTCAGGGGAGAAAAAAATACTGTGGGATATTTGTATTTCTTCAAACCAATTAGAGTTGCTTGCGTGGTGCTAAGCCCAGGATATAGCGGTGATAGACTTGCAAAATAATGTCCATTATGTCCATACCATCATATACCGTATACCAATACCCCAGTGAAATTCTAGGAAGGTATAAAGATATGAAAAAAGAGATACTGCCCAAGCCTTGTGTGGAGATAGATCAGGCTATGAGAGACTAGTTTCACGTAGCTATGGGGATTTTAAAAATGGGCGACCAACGACAGGCTTATACCCTGTGAGACTATGAGTCACATGATACCTAAAAACTCAAGAAAACACAAACACAAATCAAAAGTATTTAGCATTTCCGTTCTGCGATGTGAATCTGTGTTCTTCGTTGGATACATACTATATATACTGTATACAGGAAACAGTTTCAAATGCAGGCTCAGACTTGAGAATTCAACATCTCTGCATTGCAGCAATGAACTCTATTGTCTGTAGACTTCATGTAGAAAGCAGCTCTAAACTGTGACAAATCCATCCTCCGCCGGTTTACCCCTTCACTTCAACACACCCACACCCTGAGCCAGCGCAACCCCCCCACCACCATCACCACTATCCACCATCCCTACCCCTCCCCTGGGCCCCCTTCAGCCGGCTGCATGTCTCTGGAGGTCGCCTCTGACGTCAGCAGCTCGACTGGGCAGAGTGCCAGCCCTGTGGGCCCTTGATGGATGCGGTTGGTCTGAGAAACAGTCCGCTGTGTGTGGAGCGCACGGCACAGACTCAACTCGGCCCGCTCAAACACATCTAATGACCCGTAAACACCCGACAGGCCCGTTCCCTCTCGCTCTCTTCTGTCTATCACACACACTCTGACGATTAAAGGAGACACATTTGAAGATGAGTGATTTGTACTGCAAATGGCCGGGATAATAAATACAACCCGCAGAGGCACACTCCTCGGTCTTAAAGAGAAAAAGTTTTCAATAAAAGCAAACGACTGACGTGGCTGCAGCCTGTATTTGTGGTTGACTAGTCGGGAACTCATATGGGCTTATGTGAGCTAAAAAGTACAAACATTAAACCAAAGCAAAGTATCACAGAAATTACAACTCAATATCCTGGAATCCGCTGATCCGATCATTATGTCACAGTGAGCCAGAGGACTGCAGTATGTGTGTGTGTGTTTCCATGTTTGTCCCTGTGTGTGTATGTGTGCGTGGGCGGAGGGAGTGGGTATACCTGCAGGCCTGCTGCTGGTCTTCCTCTTCAGCCATCTGTCCAACGTCTCTGCGCTCACACTCTCCAACACAAAGTCGTCCAGCATCTGCGGGTGCAGCGAGAGGTAGGCCTTCACTTTCTCATCTGTCAAGCCTGAAGAGCACAGAAGCAAAACGTCTTTTAGCTGACGCACTACATAGCAATATTTATGACCAAGCAAAGTGTAAAACTAGAGAGAAAAGCTGGGGAGATGCTGCAGAAAATGATGCTAGAAACACATGGAGGACAGAATCATAACAGAGCAAAGGATGGAAATATCATCATATGACACTCTGTCAAAGGCCCACAGTGTTCCCGACAGTCACCCAAACAAATGCAGAGACTAGAAACAGCCGGGGGTCATCCCTCTCTCTTTAATGTGGGGTGAGAGCGGCAGCAACAGAACCAATGTTCCAGCTAAAGCTGTCAGATAGCCGCACTAGCTTGCTTATGTTTACTATAAAGCTGTGTCTCCAGGGATAGGAGCCCCCAACAGAGGCAGCAGGATAAAGGAGGACTTGATTGTGCTTAATAGGCAATTAGGTTCTTGAGAGCTCGCTAAGTGCTGCTGTTTACTGTCTTTGTTGTCAGGGAAAAAAGCCATTTGCCAGACCATCGTTGAGGGAAAGTTGTTTTTAATACACCCGCTGGCGTCTGAGAGGCCATCATGATGCACTAGGAAACCATCATGTTTAGGTCACTCAAACAAATGGAGTATGCGTCAAAAACAAAGACTTGTAGCCGTCTAAATTCAGCCTATGAGACATCATCGTGTCATGAGACTTTGAACTCCACGCTGGCACAAACTCAACGTAATAATAATAAGATAAACAAATCCCATGGCACTGTTAAATTTACATTTTATGGTATGGCACACACAATCGTATCTGTTGTCAGACGATAGTAGAAAGCAGACCGTTGTACCCATACAGCCCTGAACGTTATTTTTTTATTTCACTTTCTCACGGCATGTTTGGTTATCAGCAGCATTTGTGTAGACTTCCCTCAAGTATGATTCACAGGAGGACATGCAGCTGGGAGGCAGGTGTTCTGCCATCAACATATACACACGAGGCATGAAAACATGACTAAGTGGTTTGTCTATAATCCTGTATGATATCAGTGTTTTAAAAGCTACAGACTTGTGGACAACAGAGTTGTTCGTGGAGGGTGGCGCAGACCTGACTGTTGTGCCAGTAACAAAATAAAACCAGATGCAGCAGTTAGAAGCATCCACTTAAGCCGCAGGTAACTGTATGATGATAAAGTGTCGAGGAACAGCTCTTCATTTCAATTAAATTTTAGAGTCATAGTGCTCCTGACTGGTAAACAGTCCGAGCACGACCTTTGATCTATTCCCCGAAAAACAAATAATTTGATCTGTAGTTTCGACGAATCATCTGCTCAGTGTGTGGGTGTGTGTGGGGCAAGCGGGCATGCGGTTGCAGGCAAATAAGGCAAACAGAGGTGGGGGTGAATTTTTTGGAGGGTGGGGGCGTGGAGGACGCTGTGGTCTGACACTGTCCAGACACGAGACACAGATCTTCAGAAGCGGAACGCCTCACGAGACTCCTGGCCAGCTCTGACGCACATCGGCAGAATATGGCTTAATAAATCAGACAAAGTTAAGGGGGGGTGGAAGGAGCTGCAGGGGACAGAAAGACACACAGAGAGGAGTAAAATAGGAGTGCTGCAAAAAACCCTTACGACGTTGTCCTATTTGAAATACAAAGAAGGCACTGTGATTAGTGACACTACAAAAAATGAAAAAACAAGGAGGCTGTATCAATTTATGAATACAGGTTTTGTGTTGAATGATTTTTTTTTGCTATCATATGTGTGCACATGAACAAAAATAGTCAAATGTTCTATTTCCATAGGGCAAAAACAAAGCAATTAAAGACACTGGCTATATAATGGCTGATAATATTATGTTGGTAAATGTGACAAAAATGGAGTTTGCGAAGCTTTTCGGCCAAGAAAGAGCAAACAGTGACTCTCCAGAACAACCACTGTTTCCGACCCTTAACTCAACCCTTAACATTTGTTCTGTTGGACTTCAGACTATTTAAAAGTCCAAGAATGTGAAATGAAAGTATCAGCAAATGTTTGTTTTTACTGACACCATAAGAGAAAGGAGTACAATGTATCTGTCAGCTATTCAGTATTAGGCCAATAGTTGCTTAAAGGCTGACCGCAGTCAATATTTTTGTTATTGTAAACACCCAAAATCAACACACAACACTTTCCAACTTCTCCCGTACGTATATGGCTGTCACCTCTTAAATCATTTGTTTAGAGTAAAGACATAAATCTAAAAACAGGTCACAAATAAATGCGTTAATTTAAAAAAGGCCAAATGGTTTCCTAAAAAAGTTGAGCATTGGAGCTTTTAATCAAACATTATTCAGACAGGCATTGAGGACTATTTTCAGTTGTAGATAAATACACATGTGGTGCTCGAGTGATTATTTTAGTGAACAAGATGGAGCTTTTACTGTCGCCACACATATCCCATTAAATTAAGTGATGATGACTTATTAAATTAATCCCTTAAAGGAAGAGATTTGACAATGTAATACATTATATCATGAGACACCAACGGAAGGCTGTGCACATGACAGGAAAGCCTTCAAGGGTCAACTTCTTCTTGAGCAGAGCAAAGATGTTTGAAAGTGTTTAATCACTGAAACAATTTATCCAAAATATTGAGTTAATTTAAAACAGTGTTAAATTCAAATAAATTGGTAAAGCTACTAAAGCAGTGTCAGCATCTGCTCTAAGCATCAGTCCAGGGAAACACCACCAGTGGTAACTGGAGACATTAAAGAGGACCTGTGGTGTTCTTTCCTTATTATTATTATTATTATTATTATTATAAAACACTTCATTTCCAACATTTTGTTCTACTTTCCCAACAAGCTAACTTCAGCCTGTGATGGATTTCTTTACATGGTCATCTGCTGCAGGCACACTACTGAAAGTGTTTTCATCACGTATCCTACATAGCTACATGTAGCTACATGCTAACATGAAGACAACATGCAATCTTGGCTGCCGATGTTGTTTATTTCTCCCAGATTTCTGATCATATTGCAGTTGGAACATTTCTGGTTGAGAAAATTTGGACATAGAAGCTTTACCTAAAGAATTTCCACAGTCAAAGCGCCACTATACTCCATTGCAGTCATTCCCTGGCTGCAATGATGGTGCAGAAGCGCTGAAATTTGAATACTCGGAAATGGGGACCAGTCTGAGCAAACTGTGCTTTTTGGGAGGGGGGCTTAAAGAGACAGGTCCCAAAATGGAGCATCTCAGACAGAGGGTGAATACAGGTGTTCCAGCACAGACAGCATGAGAAAAATGAAGTGCTTTTTGAACATTAAAGCATATTAAAGCAACTTTATGACAAATGCATGTGTTTACTACAGTGGTGTTGCACTCAGAGACCTTCGGTAGGCGCCAAAGCGCACAGAAACAAATTTCTACATAATGTTGCTTTATCATGTTCTGGTAGCAACTCAAAATACAAGAATAAACCTGAAAATTAGTAAAGCAGGTCTCCTTTAAGTATCTGTCTCTATCAGCTTAGAAAAATAAATCATTGGTCATTGGAAAAAGTCAAAAATGTAAATATCGTCAATCTCTATTAAAGCGCTGTGGAAAAAGAAGCCAGAGGATTGACTGGTTTGACCCAACAGCCACTATATTGCAGCATGGTGGTGATTGATGGCACTTTTTTTCTGAGCATTCCTGCTACTTTCTGACGACCCAACAGACTTTCCCTCTGATTCCCCCTGAAGTCTCTTGAGCCACAGCTCAACCTAATGTGACCGCAGTGACACTCAGAGCTGTGGGATATGCGTCAGTGTCCCAGGCCTGCGACTATGATGGCGAATCAAAGGTGCTGCCAGATCAGTCCCACATGCTGTGGTCCAGAATGGTTAACCCCACTGGGAACCACATGTGCTCGCTCAGTCTGGAGAGAGAGACTGCTGCGATGGAAGCAAACGCTTGGTCACTGGTTTGACCAGAGTTTATTTCTTTTACCTCAGTAAAATTTTCCTTCCCACTTCCCAACATTGCTGAAGAAAATGGCATCATCAAGATAAGATAGCTGTCAGTTTTGTCTCCCCATGTTTACATTAAATCGTCCACATGCTGTATTGTCTGTAGGCTGTGCAAAGAGTGCGGCGGGGGATAATTGCCATTTACTTAACATATTTAAACACTGCTGGAGGAAATATTCTCATCCTGTACTTGCGTAAAAGTCTTGCATTTAAATCCCACTGATGCAAAAGGGCATAAGTGTTATTAGCAAAATGTACTTAAAGTATCAAGTAAAACAGAAAAATGTCCTTTGTGACTGATGCGGCATTGCTTGATTGCTAATTCTGATGCTTAAGTAGTATTTAGTTGTTGTTGATAATTTATCTAATTTATAAACAGGTGTTTACTCCAGCGGTTCCCTAGGGTGTCTACAGGCAACATAAGCAAGTAAAAATCTAAGACCTTTTAAATATCACTTTATTTTAGACAAGTTTGGTCTTACCTTACATTTACTTTTCACAAGTAAATGGTTAAGACTTTTTAAAACTTTTTAAAATGCTACCCAGCATGAAATCTGAGATTAGTATTACAATAACCATAACAAAAAACAAACAAAACAAAAACGTGAACTGACTTCAGTTATTTAGGATTAGGGATAATTTTACGACAAACATTTAATATTTATTAACATGAAGCATGACTTTTTGGACATGACATGACATTAATGCGAGAGGAATTCTGTTTTTGGGGGGTTTTTTGTTAAAAAGTTAAGATTTTACAATGCAGCATCAGAAAAAAAGGACTCAAAAAGTCCTTCCAATTTATTTGTATTAAAATTACTTAAACCAATCTTTTAAAAGTCTTAAAAATGCTAAGGCCTTATTTTTAGATTTTTATGGTTCAATTTCATTTAAGACTTTTTAGGTATTTGGGGGAACCCTGTTTCCAACCTGGGAATCAGGCCCCCTCTAAATGTCACAAGATGAATCTGTGAGGTTGCATGATGATTAATCGAGTAGGCAGGTAGAAGGCTTTACAGTTTCTCTTTTTAAATGATGAATATACAGACTACTGCCGCTTGCTGTTATAGTGAGTTGTTCTCTCTCACGTAGAATGTGTGTATTAGTTGGCTGTTGTCTTTGTGATGTGTTCAGGTGCAAATTTAGGTCCGAGAAACGCAACAGTCCTCCTTCATCGCCACTATTTCTTTTATGTCAGTTTGGTGTGTCTGGACCTTAAAGCTCCATAAGCCAAAAAGTTAATAAGTTAATGAAACTGTCAGATAAATGTAGTAGAGTAAAAAGTAAGATATTTCTTGAATAATGTACTTGAGTCAATTGGCATCCCACCTCTTTGCTTATGTGCCAAAATGAAGGCGTTCATTCACACAAACATTTAGGCGGGAAGCAGTTTGTTGTGCAGCATGTTTGTGAGCCGCTGAAGCCCAGTTGGCAGGGATTTTAGTGCCTGACTCAGACTTGGGCTTCCTGTGTAAAACTGAAGCCTGAGTTCATGTTCAGTGAGGTATTGTTGCATAACACTTATCTTGACTACAGCGCACCACACCCTGGGACTGGGAAGGGAAGGCCAAACCAGTTGCAGACTGTCTGGGTCTCTGCGCTCTCACATCCAAGTTTCAATATGAAACACGCTCCTGTTTGACGGGGAATTCTCTTACAGACAGCCTGGATATCTATAATGTGTCGGCATCAGTTTGTGGTATTAATATGGCATCAAGCGATGAAGCATGGTCTGATTTTAAGCAGAAAAGTAAATGGCCCATAGAGATGCTGTAATTCACACCACCATACAATAAAATGTGCTTTCAATAAATATTCTTTCATGCTTTGCATTAGTACAGGAACTTTTAAGCAATGAGACAAGCATCTGCATTGCAACCTGATGCTGATTCAGTTGGGTAGAGATATCATATATGTGTCACAATATGATTCATTGCATGGCAGCATTTACTAGTAACACACAAACAGGAAAGCCCCAGAGTATTTGTAATGCTACATCTTCATAGGAAGCCCCTTCAGAGAATAGGAAAAAAAACCATGTGTAGCAGGACCTCTTTTCTCTATTCGTATCCACAAGTCCGTCTGTATTTTACAATTTACATTTTGTTTGATCTAAGCCTCTACAACCTCTCTATGTCTCTGTTTTGATGCAATGTCCACTACCTCATCACTTCAGTCTTTATCTGAGAGTTGACGCACAGAGATAATGATTGCTGTGAATGTCCTCAACTGCTGATCAACTCCTTCTTTTATTTCTCTTTAAGTTGATTCTATTTTTAAAATTTAAACTCCTTAATATAAGTGTCTTTGATAAGAGAAAACTCATCCAGAGGTATGCTCTGTAAATATTGTAAGATGTTCATTATACTTTAGAGAAATGCTGATTTTTATTATTGATTAACGTGTCAAATTATTTTTTGACTAGTCTGTAAAATGCCAGATAAAAATATGAAAATTTTCAACTTGCAGAGGTTAACACACAGGTGTACACTATGAACTGTAAAAAAGATGGATAACCACTCTCTTCTTACTCCCACTGTAGAAAATGATGCCATTTTTTTTGTTTAGGCTGCTGCTATCTGACCTTGGTGACGTCAGAATCTGCACAGTGGTGATCTTCACGGTGTATACAGTTTTTGTTTGTTTAACTGTTTGCTTCTCTGTTTGTTTGGTATTGTTTTGTAGCTGTTTTGATTTTTTTGTTCTGTTATTTGTAAAACATTTTTTTTAAAAATCTTTCTGAAGATGATAGCATTAATTGAACCAGGTACAATAAAGACTACAAAAAAAGAAAAAGAAAAGAAGCAATTTCCGCATTATCAAGTTTCCGCCCATACACCTGTCCAATCAACTGTAAGCAGAGCCATTGATCCTGAGCACACCGATTGGCACACACAGCTGCCAATCATGACTTCACACCCCCTTTTCATAGCATCAAATAACTAATTAAAACCAAACTTATCTGAAAAACTAACAATTACACACACATATCAGTGTGATAAGAGCTACCAAAAAATGACAGAAAACCACCAATACTGCAACACTGCCAAGAAAGCATTACTTTAATTGAAACAATAAACTCCCAAAACAGATAAAAGAAAATGTTAAGAGCTGCTAAAAACAGTAGCCAGCTTCACTCTATCTCCATCACTCATTTCTATTCTCATGAAGCAGTCAGCTATCTGTGAGACAGTGCCTCAACAGAAGTGAACGAGTGTCTTCAGCGCTCCTGTCAAACGATGTCGGGCTGCAATGTCAACAGCCAACACTGACGGTGCTGATGTTTAGTGAGCAAGATGTTACTTCTCTGCAACACATAAATGAAAAATGCACATGAGAGAAAAAGGGAAAAGACCACTTCTCTTGAAGCGCACTCCTTCTGGCAGAGAGTCAAGGGCAAGCTGCCAAGGTACTACTTTTCACTTTCCTGACATGAGGCTGAGGCAGGAAAGGGGAGGGAGGGGAGGGGAGGTGCGTGCGTCAGCAGGTCCGCCTGGGACTCCCTTGCCAGGAGGTGGGAAGAGCATGTGGTTCTTATCTTATCTCTGGGAGGGCTGGAGCACAGCGTCCAACACTGACATTCAGTGTGCGGCAAAGAGCGAACACCAAAGATGAAAACACTTTGACTCATCTCTCCACTGCTCACCTCATTTATTCATCGAGCCCGTGCTGGTGAACCAGAGTGTGTATATACGCAGGTGAACACACACACACCCCACATTCCACAGCAGCCAAGGGTGAGGTGACCAGTGCGGCTAAATCAATATTCAGCCAGTGAAAAGGTGTCAAATTAAGAAATTGCCGTTTCACCCTGGACTTTAACTGCAGTTCGATGACTTCCCGTGACACGCACCCACACGGTAAAAACAAACAACGCTGCACAAACATGCAAGCTCACACCTCACACTCGAGAGAGAGAGAGAGAGGGGGAGATTTCCATGGAAATGTAATTTGCATTATTTCCACTTCCATGGTCCAGGTCATTAGATGTAAAGGGTAGGGGCTATAAATGGCAAATGGAGATGTAGATAAGGCATGTCCTTTGATCCACAGCCTAATAGTTGGTCACAGACAAGCAGCAACACTCTTGCTGCAGACAAACGGCAGGTCAAACTTCACCTTCAACTCAAGTTACAGACTCAAAACTTTATGTGTTCCCTGAACAGCAGTCAGAGGTGGTAGATCAACACAGCCTTTGACAGATAGGGCTTTTCTATCTTCACTTTTGGCTGCTGAGAGTCAACTTTGCTCCATTGATTTACATTTAAATCATCCATTTAAATGAAGTGAGTTGTGCTGCGTTGCACCCAAGATGGACCATCTCCAGAGTTGGGCTAAATCAGTGAACACATGGCTTCCTTATCATTATTCTAACACACATTCAGTGATGATTCACAAAACATGCTTAAAATGCATCACAAAAAAAGAAACAGACAGAAAAGTGATGCATATTTTACATACAGCTAGATATAATCTGAAAAAAAAAAAAAAATCACTGCAACCGGTTTTAAGGCAGAATGTTGTCTTGCATGTTGCTCAATGCATGAGATGACATCATGAAATGTCAATATGATGACGTTTAACATTCTAGTTGTTTTTATTGTCTTGCTTGACTGACATATGCTTTAGTGTTTTCGGATCTTTGAGCCCTTAAAAATGTGTATGAATTTCAATAAGATATGTAATTGGGGAATATTCTATTTCCTTGATTAAAGAAAAAAAGTCCATTCACCAAAAGAAAATGTTGGCATGTTGTGTATCTGCAAACCACAAATACGTCACATTGGCACTTTTGATATGAATCATATCAACATATCTAAAGTGATGTAGTATTTGATTCAAGAGTTGGAGATTATGATGCATGCCAGGTCACGTAGGCAAGACTGCGGCCAAGCTGCGACCACTGAAGACCACTGTTCAAGAGCAACAAACAACAAAACTGGCTGTGATTTAGTGAGTCATTGCTGTATTACTAGCAGCTTTTTAGGCACCAGATGTGGGTGTTTTGCACCAACGAAAAGCGGCTGTTTTTTTACTGAGACATTACTGTGATTCCAAAGGGGGACTGCGCCCCCAAAATTGGGTATTTTACGCCAAAAAAATGCTGTCTTCCTAACCATAACCAAGTTGTTTTCGTGTCTAAATCTAAACACACATTAACCAAAGCCTTGTAGAAACATAAAGTTTCAGTGTATACACTACACAAGAAGATGCAAACGTATTGTGTCCGTAGTTTGCAGAAATGTACAATGCCAACATTTTTTTTGGCGATTGGGTTGAAAAAAAAGTGGCAGAGCGTTGTTTAGGTGTGCTCTAGCAGCACATCTATGCTTCTGAGACAATGCAAACAAGCTGGAGGACACGGGCTTCCGGCGTACATTCGTGCAATTCACAAAATCCAACAACAGTACAAAAAAGTTGTTGACCACAATAGTATCATCTTGATGAAAAGAAAAATCTTCTGTTGGTTCACAAGCAAAAGCACGTCATTAGTTAACCTTTTAAAACCTGGGCAAATTGGCTTTATTTCTTTCAAACAAAGGAAATGAGCAACAAAAGAAGACATGACTCTGCTCTGAATTATTTTTTTTAAAAATTACCTGAAAATTTGTATGAAAAAATATATGAATGAATAAATAAAGAAAGAAAACAAAAAGGGTTTTTGAAATTGCACCAATATACTAAAAAAGGCTACATGTAAAAGGTGTCTGAAAGCAGCACAAGAAAAATGATGTTGCTCCAGGTTTCAAAGGGTTAAAGACACACCTTTGAGTGTGTAGCCCTGTTGTATGGATATGCAACTCCCTGCTGCGCTGGCTGCGCTGGGCTTATGAGCCGAAGTGCAACCGAGTCAAGCCAAGTCAGAACATGTGTATGGAAAAGGGCTAAGTGAGCCTCAACAGTAAATCTCTTATTGCTGCTTTGGAGTTAACATTTCATCTGAACTGGTGGTTTGATGTAGCGCTGCCTCTGTTCCCCCCCAGAGCCACATCAGTGATCGGGGGTCATGTTCCCCGCTCCACATCTGGGCTGATGCTGAACTCTGCAGCCGCTCTGCAGAGAGGCCAATGGGGACCTGGTAATGAGAACCACAGATCTGTGCGTCTTCTCCAGCGCCCTGTTCCTTTATGAGTCTTGACACGCGGACAACTTGTAAAGAAATCTACACGCATGTGGCCTTTTCCCATCCCCTCAGATACCAACCCACGACAAGCTGACGAGGGGTCAACGGACGCCTTGAGGAGAATTTCATATGTTTCGCCGCTCTGACCGTGCACTGTGCCCTGGCACCGTTCCAGTCCTGCACAGATCTTGATATGAAAAATGGGTTCAAACTGCATGACAAGCTAATTTTCTTTGGCTTGAATTTCCATAGAGTTTAAATAAACACTCAGGACAAATCACAAAGAGAGACTACTTGGCATGTGCTCAGCCCAGTCTGGAATGATTTAGCTATTCAAATTTCAATCAAGCTTTAATTTTCATATAAAATCATATCAGGCACTAGATGTATGTATGTATTCAGTGACTGCGCTGAGAGGAGTCCTCACTCGCTGTGAGAGAGAAGGCATGCAGTGGGGCAGGAAATGTCCAGCGTGAGCACTTCCTGCCTGACAATGCAGCCTTCTTCACTGAGTTAAGCAATTCGTCGACAACCAATTGGGGTTGAAAATGCCTGAGAGATCGCATTAGGGCTGACCTAGACTGACCTCTGACACTGACCAGAACTATCCACAAACAATGCACACAAACACGCACATGCATATAGATTTTCCAGCAACGTGAGGCTGCAAACACCTATTTATGATCTTGCAGGGCTAACTCACAGATGACAATTACAAGAGGAACCAGAAAGTGAATGAGCCAACACGTTCGTCTTTACAAACTTTTGGACCATCCAGTAACCAGTCCTATTACAGAAAGGACAAATAGTAATAGGAGGATAAACAGCAGATGCCAGAGTACAAGAGCACAATTTCTGCACATTTGAAAATGATCTATCACAGTGGTTCCCAGCTGGTCTTGTCAACGGGTCCAGATTTTGTCCTTAGTCATAAGTTTAAGGTCCACACATGGGATAAATTACCACATACTCAATTTTATTTCACAAAATGTAAAAAACATGTCAGTTTAAAACAATATATTAAGAAGAATAAAGTGCAATTTCTTAAAACTCAGTAAATAAATAGCACTAAAGCAACCAAAAAAGTGCATATTATTCCTTCAAGATCAGTGGCATAAAAAAATGCTGCAAAGAAACAGCATGTTTACAAGCCAAATAATACCAAGAGCAGGCAATTAAATAGTAGCTGAACAGGAGAAAATGTTCCTTCAAAACAAAATGCGCCATATAATAAAAAATAATGTGTTTTTTTTTACTAACTGTATTTATTCTGCAGTCACTTGCAGTCCTTTCAGAATGGACTGTGACCCACTTTTGGACCACGACCCACCTGTTGGGAACCACTTATCTATCATGTGTCTAATGTTGTTAAATACAGCCTATACGAACATAAAAAAATGAAATATATGTGAAAAAACTTGGATAAACTATGATTAAATTATTCTCTGATCACAACCACTCACAGGGAAAAATGCAATCAGAAGGCAAAGTGTGTCAAATTAATCCCACATTTAACCCAGATTAATTGACAGCTGTACAATACAATATTACAGCATGAATGTGAGCCACGATACTCACACACAGTGGCGATTATAGCAAAAGTCATTATAGCAGTCAGTGAATGATGACCTTTTCTTCTGGTCAATCTGTTTATGAATGACTTGTTTATAGTATTAATAAACAGTATTTGAAAGTTGAATTCAGCCGTTCGAATCTACTGCTGTTTTGTAAAGTCAAAAAGCGTGGACTCTTTGTGAAACCTCAAATTCTTGTCCTTTTTTGGTCAGTGTGAGGGCGGGATACCTACATACTGTACCTCAATAATACATTCCATGACTGCAGTTTACTGCTATGTGTATATTTTGGCATCACTCTGTATCCCAGGCCCCTAAACGGCTAACTTGTTATTACAGGGTTGCCACTAAAGGTCACTTGAGGTGCCACTTAAACAGCTGGAACCACTGACAACTGAGTTATTCATGAGGCACACAGACAAGTGTGAGTTATGATCATGGAGATGACCAATTACAAAAATTCCTAAAGCACAAGCAACAGATACTGAACTGGATAAAATACCAAAATATGCAACAAGGTGTGTAAAATCATTACTGAGTGGCACAGAGATGCAAAGCAAATGCAAGTGTATTATATTAAATTACAAATGTAATCACCTTAATTTACGCCTATTTTTTTCTTATGCTGTCTCCAATTTTTCAGTATATTTTATATAAAACTAATTCTAAATTGCAGAGGACGCCTGTCTTTGATAATAACAAAATAAGTAAAACAATTGAAATAATAGCCATCATAATTTTTCAAAAAAAGATATTTTTCGCTGCTATGAAATAATAAAACTACATTTATCATTGCTATATGAATATTATTAGCTTTAATAGTGGTGCGATAAATATGAAACGTGTTTGCATACTCGTAAAAGGCTATATATATTTACTATTAGAATATTAACACTAAATTCATTTGTCTACAAATTTTATTTATTTGATTTAATTTAAAGGAATATACATTTACTTTCTATCCTTACTCCGGTGCGAGCTGTACACTTCGCTTCGCTTTTTGATGCCATGTCTTGTTGCAGCACTGCTGACTGTCCCCTCCACGACAGCTCATATCAGAGATTCATAAACCCGTTTTAGATGAAATTAAAAAAAAAGACTATGGAGACGCTACATTTTCGAAACTGCAGTCCTGTCTAGTCCCCCTCCAGTGAAGTCCCCACCCATCTAAATCAGCTATCAATCTGTCATTCATAAAGTTGGGTAGACACATGGGCAAATAACGTCTGCCTGCAGGACCAAAATATGTCAATGTTTTCGCCACGTTACTGCAAATAAACGCTTGTTATATTTTTGCGTAAATTTCAGTTTGATTTTAGTTTCACTCTCTAGTCAAAAATACCTACTTGCACCCAGGAAACAGTCCGTTAACCTTCTGAAACAGCTTGTTGAAGACGGACCATCTTCCATGTCGGATTGTGAGCGCAAAAGGAGAGAGGAGCCACGGAGAAAAGTGCGCCTCTGCAGCTGCAACTTGGTGCGTCTCGGGCAAAAAAACAAAACTATTCCAGTACGCGTTGAGGTGATGGTTGTCCTCGATGCTTCAGGCTGTGCACGGTTTAAGGAAGAGCAAGAAGAGCAGTGTGCTGCCCCCCCTCCTCCTCCTCCTCCTCCTCCACCACCAGCGCTATGACCCAGCACCGCTGGCCGAGGTGTAGCTACAGTCGGCCCGCCTCCTCGGCGTGGTGGCTCCGCTGTGGATGTGCAGCAGCAGCAGACTGGGGGAGCGGAGACGACGACGCATAGACACAGACACACACAGACACACACACGCGCGCACACACATACGTACGCACACGCGGGGAGAGAGGGAAAGACAGGAGCGCGCCAGTGTCAAGTTAGCAACAAACATCTAGCACGACTTCCGCTCTTCTTTGTAAAATAAATGCTGCTTGGTTGTATAGGGTGCCTTGCGAGCAACACTGCAATGAACGTGAGATTTTTGTCACTGATTTATTCAGGTTACACAAATATTTTTCAGGAATTTCCTTTAAACAAACACACAGTTTTGATGCCTAACCGAATTGGCTCGTATTGGTTTTTTTTTTTTTTGTTGTTAGTTTGTTTCCGTTATCCGATATGCCAGACTAACAATTCATATAGCCAGTAACTGATACTGATACATCCACGTTTTTCCCTCGCGTACTTTTAGCAGTAATCAAGTCTATCCTGTAATGGAATTAACACCAGTAGATGGAGACGATTCAATGCTTTTTAGTGTATGTAATATTAATTAATTGTGTAATATAAGAAAAATAATTGCTACCTACTTATACCTACTAAGGGTCGTTGTTTTGTACCTGTTCAATTTGTGAAAATAAAGATATATATATCCCTTTTTGATATCAGCAGAAATCAGCTGATCAGATTCCGATATTTAATTTTAAAGTCAATATCTGTCCATGCGATGATATGCCGACATTATTGTGCATTCGTAATTCCCATTAATAATGTGAAATATTACTGCAAGCATCCATAAAGACACCAAATACCATGAGAGAGCGCTTAAGAATGTGTGTCATTGATTATCAATATCTCCAAAGATTACATCCATCCATTAAGCTTTTTCTCTACAAACATGCGTTTATTTTATTTTGAAGGGAAAAGCTTCCTTGTTTCTGGTGTTTTTACGCACTTGACGCGTCTGGGGAAGCGCACTGACGCTGCTGAACTGCTGTTCCTGTTCCTGAATTTGGCTGCGTAAAAGGGGCCGAGCCATATGCCCCAGCGCTCTCCAGAGACACGCTGCTGTTTCCTGATCCACGGCTCAGTGGTCAAGGAGGAGACAGCGACAGCCTCCAGAGTTACAGCATTGTGGGACAAATTAATGGAGCGTCAACTTTCGCATACAATGACCAAAAAAAGCCATTTGGCAAGGCACTGAATCCCCCCCCAGGTGACTAGCCTGACATTTGACCTCCCCAGCAGAGCAAAAATTAAAAAAAAAAACATGGATCAATCTGAAGGTTGGTTACCAAACCAAAGTTTATGAATGCTTGCGTCCAACAAGCACCTTCATTCAGAGCAGCTTTTTCACCTCCAGTCAGACAGAAAGAGACCTCTCTGGTGAAATGTTACAAATTTGAACCCACTTTCATTATATCTTAATAAACGCATATTTACTGTAAAGAAAACACATGTGTGCATGTGAGAGAGTGAGCGTGCAAGCAGCGACACACTGATCATATCAAGGTCCAACTCGTGTCTTATCTATCTTGAGATTTTAGATGAGGTTCCTTTTGTCTGAAGTAAATAAGATTTGTCTTTCTGCCTTTTTCTGAAGCTCTGTTGATATTTAAGCTCTGCAGAGATGTGCATTTACTAAAGGAATGTATTCAACTGATTTATTTCAGCAGGCTAACTCAGTTGGACATTTACATAAATTATAATTGTAAATATTGCCTTGAATTGGCATGATAAAATAAATCAATGTTGTCCACTCCTTCAACAAACGCTCAACTCTGCAAATTACTGCATACACTGCACATCTGCAGAGCAACTGGAATATTTAGACTAGAGTTATAATCCTATACTAATAATATCCAATCCCATAATGATAAAAAATAATCTAATTAACCTCAAATTTAGGTCAAACAGATTTTACATTCTGCACTAACTGGAGACAGTCTGGAGAAAAAACAATGGAGGCTGAATACATAGATGCATAATTACAAGAAAGCTGAACAATCACTTGGTTCAAATTACTCCACAGCATTTTTTTTCTTTTCTCATCTTTTTTGTTCTTTTCAGAATCAAGTGTTAGTCAGAGGATTTCCTGTATCACTTTGAGCTTTCTCTGACGTCTTTAAGGTCACTCTTAGTTCCTGTTAACTACATTTTCTGCCTTAAAGCTAGCCAAGGAATGTATCACTACTGATGTTTATGTTCCCACTAATAATATCCATGTAGAAAAGAGACAGATAATACATTTATAGGCCGTTTGCAAAACTGACACAGAGCAAATTTTGTGCCATAAATGGCAAAACCACACATAACATACAGCACACGTACATAAAGATGTCAGATCAGATTAAATGCTCAAAATGCCAACAAGTATCAACATGCGTGCAAATGATTTAAATGCTTTTCTCTCTTTGGGAATAGTTCAAGTGAGGATCCCACATCAAGTTACAAATGAAGTGAGCTCCCTATCTCTGAAACCTTTGTAGATGTGTGCTTGTGTTATCAGCACTCACAGAGCAACTCAACAGCTCTGAGTCGGCAACATGATACAGCATACAGTGTGCCAGACTCCCTCACGGCCGCAGCATTACATACTGATCGTATCGGGGGAAAGAGAGAGAGAGAGAGAGGTGTGGGAGCTGTGGCGGGTTGCGTCAGCATGCGCGCTATCAATCCCTGGCATTCCTACACTCTCGAGCAGCTGGTCCATTCAGAGGTCACGTATAACATAATGGATTCTCTCTGACACACTCTGTCGCTTTTCCCTCCATTTTTAGCCTGATGAGAAAAGCCCTTAAATGAGGAATGCCTCTCACAGTGGCACGTTATTTCAGATGTAGGATGCTGTATTTATTGCAACAAAGCATGTATTTGTTCATTTGAATCTAATATATTATGATGCCCAGGAATTTGGGAGGTTAATGCTACTGGAAAGCCGAATAAATTCAGACATTTAGATGAAATAAAATTTTTACCATAAAACGCATTATCAGCCCTTTATGAAAAGATATATATGCATCCTATAGACACAATTTTGATCTGAAAAATTCACATAAAATCTCACGTTTTCATGCCTTTGCACTGCAAAATATCACAAGTTAAGTTTACTTCAAAACATCTAGAAAACTGATTGTCTTAAATTGCCTAAATGCAAGTAAATATAAGTATTAGTCTTTATTTATGTTTACTTTATATGTAATTGTTAAGTTTACTTAAATAGTTTTTATATTCATATAATTTTCTGAAGATGTTGCATCTTAAAAATGCCAAGTTTAATTAATCAATCTTTCTAAGTTTTAGTAACTTTAGTAAACCAAGTTTACTGTGCTATATATTTGTGCTCTGCTGGTTGCAAACTAGTCTTAAACATGTTAAAAAAAACAGAATTCACAAATGTTGACATCAGCAAAATCCTCTGTCATGATCAAGCTAACTCAGACTAACTTGGTTCACTGAAGTTGCTAAAACTAAAACAAGGTAATTTCATTTGTCATTTCTAAGTTGGAACAACTTAATATAAAGTAAATACAGCTTAATTTCAAGTAATCTTCAAATATAAAGTGAACATAAATTAAGATTTTTCAGTGTATTCAGTTTTCAGGATTATATTAGGGAAGATAAAGATGATTTTACAGTGTAATCATATTAACAGAAATTGTATTTGACTCTGATTTATGATACTAAAGAGAATAAAAGAAAGACGTAAAACTATTGTGGAATGTAACATAAAACAAAAGAATGAGAAGAAGTTCTGAGTTGGAGAAGCTCAGAGAGAGCTCTGTCGGCTCCTTCAGGGCTCACCTCTGTGCGTCCTCCCTGCACTTCAAGTAGCTTATGCACGGAAATTTAGATAGAAAACAAATGCTTTCAAACGTTCCCAGAAAAGTTCATGACTGGAAGTTTATGAGCTTATGTGAGACGGTTATGGGTGAAGAACTTATAGGGGAAATGCGGTAGATCACAAGGGATGCCACAACTCCAACTGTGACCCCTCAGTGAACCCCTCTGATCCTCGGCTCTCCGGAGCAACCGCTTTAAAGTTGGAATAATTATTACATAACAGGAAGTGACCAGCTTGACCTGTCAAATCAAACTGCTTTTTTAACTGTGTTTAAATGAGTCCACTTGGTGTTAAATATAAATTGTACTAAAGAAAAGAAAGCTGTATTACGGCCCTTGCATGCATTAAAGATGTATTCTTTTTGAATGTATATGACACACAGGAGTCATTTGTTAGAAAACGACACTGAAGCAACAGAATGATCCAAGCAAATCTTGAGCTGTCACATGTTTCCTGCTATTTTAAGTACACAAAGCAAGCTGTATTTTGTTAGGGACACATTGTGGGTTGCTAGGGAGCCTCCTGGCATCTCTGCTGGATGAGTAAAGGACTAGTTTATCATCTCGCTTTGAACCTTTGGCCCTGATCTTTTAATATTTTGATGAATACATTTTTAACTACTTTTATTTAAAATTGTGGAAATATTCTAATCACATTTGAACATTCAGTTGTATAGCTTCTCCAGTGAATTTAAGACAATTCAGTATGTTGCTCCTCACATTAAAGGATCAGTATGTAGGATTAAGGGACATCTATTGGCAAAAAATGGAAAATAATATTCATAACGAAGTATTTCGTAAAGGGCTGCAATTAATAATTATTTTAGTTACAGATTAATTTGCTAATTAAAATCTGGATAAGAGCACAACGTGACAACTTTAAATTGTTTTCTTTAACCTATAGTCCCAATCGCCAAAATCATTCAGTTTAAGTCAGGGAAAAGCAGCGTAAGTTAATCCCCACATTGAGACGTGGGAATCATTACAGGTCTATGTGTATTTACTGTTGGGGAATTTCCTCTGTAACATTGCATCATATTTTATAAACTTATATGTTCTGTATGTAAAACATAAAATTGCAATGTAACTACAGCTGTCAAATAATTGTAGTAAAATGTCCAATATATTGCTCTGAAATGTAGTCAGAGTAGTAATGTAGAATTGGGAATACTATACTCATGCACAGTAGTTAGGTGAATGTACTTTTTTACAGTCATTGCAGATTGTTCTGCATTGAGGATGATGTAAAAAAATATCTATTTACCGAAAAGATAGATCATAGGCAGACAGGTTAGACAGAGGGATTTTGTGGCTAAGTCTGTGTCACAGTATCTTTTTTATTTATTTGGAAACAGTCGGAATATATGAACTAAGCGCCAAAGACTGAAGAAAACCTCAAAATGTTGGCCAGGGCTCTCTCTGGCTTGATCTGTATCAATTTGGACAGGCAGTGCGCACTTTTTTCTCTGTCAACATTAGCCTGCCACCAAAGCCCATAACCATCTGTGAACGGATAGCACGTGTGTTACAGAGAAATTTATGGAAATCAAAAAGGTGATGATGAAAGACGCTGAAATCTCATGTGTCTTAATATGGGATGTGTCACATGCAGAAGGTTCCTACATGGCTGTTGGGTGAAAGAGCGGCTCTCTTTGCCATCGTCCTGCTGGAGGATCAACAGCTGACTGAGAAGCAAAGTTGTCGGCAGCCATGCTTAACTGTTCTCCTCTCTCGGCTGTTTTTAGCAAACATCCTCCTGATGACTACGGCCTCTGTCTCCCAATATTAGAGCTGCACATCTTCAAGACGTGTGCGCGCTTGTTCACACACAGCCTTACCCACTACCCCCACATTACAGACCTCATCCACTTAAGCACATTTCTGATTCAAGGCACTGTACACGCTTTTTGCACTCTACACACATACACAGACGCCCCAGATGTAAGTGAAACATTTACAGATCACATGCAAGCACACGCAAACATAAGCACAGTTACACACAGAGGCATACTTACATATACACACACACACACACACACATCACATGCAGCAGACACACACCATAGAGACTTCCAGTCCCCTCCCCCCAACTGAATAGTCTGTTCTGACAATCCACAGGACAGCCGGAGCATTGACGTCAGAGGCAGGCCCATGAAAATACAGGGTCCCTGGGGGGCTGAGGGAGTTATGCACATCTTCACAGCTTGGCTCACAACTAGTTCAACAACCAATGAGCATATTACTGCCTCTGTGTACTCTTATTTGTCGGAAAATGCAATAACGAAAATAAAAAAAGAAAAGGAGTCCCACATTTACACAAAGCCTGGCATGCACACATTTGCATGCGACTGCAATGCGGATCGTCTGAAACGTGACGTCAATGGACGTCATTGCACTGTGATCCATTAGAACAAATGTGCGATAGGTGCATAATTTAGGTTAATGGAAACACAAATCACAGCACATCATTGCCTGCCCTCTGTCGTCTTAATAATTGCCATTTTGAATAACTGCTGTCAGAATGTAGTATATTAGACCTACCCAGAGGAAAGGTCTGTTGCTCGCTCAGACGTCCTCAGAGAAAGGATGACATCTTTGTTTACCGCTCAATGTTCTGAACCCTCTTTCTATTTTTTTCTTCTAAGACATCATTAGTACATCAGGGGCATTAATCTCATTGTTCTCTCTTGCCTCCTCTCACCTTTTCTCAGATTGTCTATGGCACATTATGTAACCTACGTAGTTCATGTTTGTTTTTCTGTAAGCACGTACAGCACGATGTTTTTGATCCCACAGAAACAGAAAAAAAACCAACCTGTATCTACTTTGATGTTGGCCTCTATGGGTAAAAACCCCTGTAGATTATTTGCAACAATGTTAGTGATACAGTAGACAATCGTTACATTGAAGGAGTATCAGCACGTACGTTTAGGTGTGAATTTAGATATCAAAAAGCAAGAAGAAAATTACTGGGAAATAAATATAAATATAAACAGTACTACATTTTGAATGTATCACTTGTTTGAATCACTGCCATAAAATTTAAAGAGTCAAACATTTGATTTCCTGCATTCTGGTAATTTCTTTATGCACCATACCGTGTCTTTTCTGCATCTTTTTATGATGCATATGTCTTTAAGTCAGTCAAAATGAAAGCCCTCTGCTACATTTATGTTTTTACTGGAGGTGGAAAATGCATATGTTTGTAATATTGACAGGAACATGTCCCTGCATTCTTCCTGAAATCTACATATATGGCTGTTTGTTTCTCACAGAGAACAGCAACCAAGAGCAAAAGGGAGAACACAAGGAAGCATGAATGCAATGGTGGGAAGGCTTTTCTCTGCATTACATGTCTCCTGAGATTATTCCTTACTCAGCTTATCTAGTTGCATTTGAATTGGTGTGATGTCACCACAGTGCATCAGAGTCTTGGCTTTCATATAGCTAGCCACTTCTGTTGAAATTGGTGACAAAATCCATCCCAAAGGTGTGTTGGACTATCAAAATCATGACTGTGATCTGTACTGCCTGTGAGAGGTGCATTAGTAATGTTACCTGGACAAACATTGTCCTGGTTTATCCATATATTCCATGTGAGTCCCTAAAAATAGTGTCAGATCTGTTCTGGGTTCTCGTTGTCTGTTAATATACAGTATATCCAAGAGTTTTAGAATCTGACTGCAGCAAGGAGACAGGAAAGAGAGTTCAGGTTAAATAGCAGAGGTTAGTCTCACTTAGGACTGGGTATCGCTTTAAAAAAAAAATCAAAATACCAGTAACAATACCAGAACCCTAAAGTGATACCAATACCAACAGAGTAGGCTACTTCATTTAATAACGTTTTTTTCTTCATTCGATACCCATCTGGTGAATGGAAGCATTCAGTTTTGTTAAATGCTCGAACTAGGGTATCCTTTGACTGGAGACTACTAGTACTGGGTTATTTCGGTCCATACATTAAAAGGTATCAAGTACCAATACCCTGGCAAAGTCTAATTTGACTTAACCTCTATTTCCTGTGTCCTGCTTAGGAGTGGAACATATGTTGAGATAAACCAGGATAATTTTATATTCAAAAGAAGCTTTGATTTTTTTTTCTTGTGTCAATTAAGTTTGATCTAGATTTAAGCTCTCAATGAGATCCAGATGTACAAAACACATCAATTATTCAGGTATTTATAAGTGATGTTCCATGGCTTTTCAGCACTAAAGCAAATCCTGATGAGAAATACAACAAGATAACCCATTTTGCAATAGCTCAATTGTCCAGCTTCAGGGTAAAGTCTGCTCTATGAAGACCATGTGTCCATCTGAACTTGAAGCTGGAGCAATTTTTTTAGAGGATATTTAGTTCTAAGCCCAAAGGTTGTGGCCTACTTCCACCACCACGCTTGGTCAATAGCCCTAACCTTCAAACTGCAACACTCTAGATACCTCTCTTACTGGCATCCAATGTGTTTGAATTAACTTACTTTTTCAAGAAACATTGGTTTCTGCAACAAAATTACTTGGTTAGGTTTAGCAAAAGATTATGTTGAATTAAAATGACACTGACTTTTGGTATCTCCATGGTCTGCACAGACTTTCCTGCTTTTTATATTACTACAGCTGCCATGAGCATCTTGGCGTAGATGGGTTAACATTAGAGTTTGTTAGAAGCCTGGTGCATCTCACAGACGTAAAAACGTGCCTTGTGCATTCATTTCAGAGGCCGAGGGGCGTGTGACCAAGCCATGGTATTTTGGAATAAGAATGTGTTGCTGCCACATGCACTGAGTCTGCTGTGTCTCGGGGGACTTCCACATGGTGAATGACAGGAAGTTAGAGTCCAGTGCAATGAAACCATCAAAGACCAGGAGGGTTTTTTTGTCAGCATTGTCACATCAGTGGAAGCAACATGTAGATTGCACAGCAGGGATTAAATCTTGTGTCCCCAAGGGCCCAAGGGCAAATGTCCACTTATAAAACTTGGCTCCTCAGCTGCCTGCATGTCCCTCCAGAGGAGGCGCAGCACTGGCTTGTCAACAGGAAACGAGCCGATCTGGTGAAGGTTGCCTTTTATGGACTCCCTTACAGTAAGAGCATGTTCAGAGAACCTGAGGACAATGATGGGCTTAGCTTTCACTTTGGGTGGAGCTGATAAAGAGACTGATCTTATTTGAAACACAGTCCCGTACCTTCCAGTATGCTGTATTATATGATATATGATTCAACTGTCTGCTCCACTTCCTCTTTTGACCTCTTTGATACATTTCAACGATGCTCCTGTTTGGAAATTTCTAGGCAGCATGTAAAGGAGGCAGGCTGTGGCACATCCAGCAACTACAGTATGACAAGCTTCTTGCTAAAAGCCAAGTAGTCTTACCAGCACATCAAACATGGAGCCTAAAGAGTGATGACAAATGACAAAGCTGGATATTCTCCATCTCTACCACTATCTGCCAGTGGTAGATCAGAGTTTAATAATAACAATAATAACAATAACAATAACAACAACAACAACAACAACAACAACAACAACAATAAATTGGATTTATATAGTGCCTTTCAAGAACTCAAGGTCACTTCAAGCCAAGGATTGATGAAACTGTATGACCAGTCAGCAGCCAACATGCACCCTTATTGTAATGACTAGGTGGATTACACAATTTGGTGAAGGCCATACGTGTATACCAGAGTTAGAGACAGTAATGGTGATTAACTCAGATCTGACAATTTTCTGGTGAATTGATAGTCAGACCCCACAAAGCGGCAATGTTTTCGTCAGCCAAGCACAAGGAAAAAATAACAGCAAATACTTCATTTGTAAAATTACCACATGCCCATATGTAACTTAACTCAGGTTTCATTTTTTTTAACTTAAAAAAAACAGAAGCTAAATCAAGCATTATCCTTGGTAAATGAACTTGGTTAATGATGACACTGGTTGGTCTTGGCCCTCATGCAGCTTTGAAAAGCTGGCTATCAATACTATTAATTAAGACAATATTGTCCACACAAAAGTAATTGCTATAAGACCAAGGTCCATGGCAAAGTCTGACAGGACAAGAGACAAGCAGTTAGACAACTGCACAGGTTTTAGACAGACAAGGATTATGCAATCCACTTATTTGAAGGTAAAACTGAATGTTCCTGGTCACCTTGTTTCTCTTCTATATCAGTTTAGTTAACTGACTGTTGCACAATGGGACTTTTTACTCAGATCATAGCATTTAACTTGGGGATTGGGCTACAGTTCAATAAGATTGTATGACCAGAGCTAAAAAAAAAAAAAAAAGAAAGTATTTTAATAAACCATAGTTTTCTTTAGCTGTACTACTACAAAGAGAAATACCCATTCTACATTCAGGAGAACGTCAAAAAATAGGTAAATAATATTAAAGATGTGGTGTAAAAATAAAAATGCACAGTATTACCATGCATTAATATAAAAGGCTGACCATTCAAAAATACATTTATGTCATATATGTGCAATATTACTAAAAATCCTGATATCTCAACTCAGAACATTTTACCTATCATATGTGTGCTTTATAATTGTGGTGTTAAACCGTTTTTTTATGTGTGTTTTGAGAATAAACTGAGTAGAACAAGACATATTTGATGTAAAAGGGTGGAAAAAAGAAAATAATACCAGACTGATAAAATGATGCATTTGTTACAGGATCACTGCTGTACTTTGTAGCACCAGAAGAAAACCTCCGATAAAACTTTTAGTTTTAGATCATGCGGTTTTAGTTTATTACTTAATTTGTCAACAGAAACATTACAGCTGAGACAGATTTAATTTAATGTACTCTCTCCAATGCTCCATAATTTTAAAAGTCCCTTCAAATAACTCTATAAAATATTTAAAATATATTTTTAATAATATCTTGTTCATTTAATGATTGTTGTTGTTGACTGTGATCCATGATGAACATATTTCATTGCACATGTCAACAGTTTAAATGCAGCAGTTGACTGAAACAGTGGAAACCGTCTTTGGCTCATGTGCCACATGCTGACAAATTTAATGTGAGCGTATAACACCTCTAATGCTCTCAGTGGCTCGCTGTGATTCAAACCTCGCTCAACACAATTAAATTCAAAAGGAAAGAGGATTAACGTGGGTAATATGGCAAGAAATAAATGAAAGAAACGTTGATAAGGTTTCTAAAAATGCATGAGAGAAAACAGAGAAAGCCTGTTTAGAGAGCGCACAATGGACAGGTGGAGCAGATATGTGATTTGGAGCTGTGTGGAGCGCTGCAGTGGAGGGAACTGCAGAAAGCACATGAATAAAAAAAAACAACATTTAAATGGGTGAAAAAAAACGTGATGAAAGAAGTGTGCAGGGGGAGGGAGGGGGTTGGTGCGTGTATCTGCGTCAGAGCTAGAGCCAATGAAGTCAGAGATGGGGAAGGCTCAGGCAGGAGATGCTGTTACTGCCACTCACAGCACCCGCCTGGGCCTCATGTCCTCTACGTCACAGAACTGGCACAAATTATGCCTGCCTGAACGTCTGTCTCTCTCTCTCTCTCTCTCTCTCACACACACACACACACAAGGTTGGATGTAATTTATGAGCATTTACACATACACGCACCATTCACATTTGAATTAGCGCAGCAGCAGACGTGTAATTTATTCCCTTCAAATTAACCATACATCTCTGAAAAAAAATACAGTGCAGAAATTAAGGAATATTTTGCATTCTGCATTTCTCATATAGCAACAGTATTACATTATTTTTTGCACCTTATATAACATCAAGCTGTTCACCATCAAGCTAATGTTTATGTATTTAAGTAAATGCAGCATAAAGCCTGGCTGATGCAAGTGACAATATTTCCAGAGGAACCAAATGGTTATCTTGTGTCAGAATTGAAGGATGCATTGCTAATAAAGCAGCTGACATAGAGTTCTATTGTGTGTTCTATTAAGGATGTATTATTATAGCATTAAAGAGTATTTCTAAAGACTGGCTCTGGGGTACATTTTAAAATTAACTGATTAATATGGGATTTTTCTTTCTTTCATTTGTTGGTAAAAAAAAAATCTAAAATAAAAATGACAATAATAACAAATCTAGTGTTGAGCAAATAGAATTATATATTTTACAGACTCAGGAAGAATTTATAAACAAAAAGTGTTTTAACATTTTTTTCTCTGACAAAACACACACACACACATACTCATCTCTCACACACATAAATCCTGGTTATGCAGATTAGCGGGCAGTGTTTTCTGTTGGCACCACTCCTGACCCAGATTATCACATCCGTAATTCTAGAGGATGACTATGATGGTGAGCATGTGGTCAGAGGTTCTGTGGAGGGGAAAGAAAAAAAATGAAACATAACAAAAACGAACAGTGCTCATTCGCTTTGCTGACGTCACTAGGCCATGTGCAACGCTTCACTGTGCAATCTCATAAAACTGCATGCAACTCAGGAGGTCAAAGTGTCTCCTCAGATGTCCACATTGTGTGATCATGTGAGCACACACGTGTATTAAAAAAGAAAGATAACACACGCATACAGCTGCAAACATTGCCCTGAACAAAAAAGGAATAAAAACACTAATTGTGTTGTTTAAGCTCATGATTTGATAATTTCTTTTTTATTATCCGAGACTTTTGCTTTCCACCACAAGTCTGCTTGTGTGATGATTTTTATCAACAAAGATTTGGGGCTTTTGTGTGTGTGTGTGTGTGTGTGTGTGTGTGTGTGTGTGTGTGTGTGTGTGTGTGTGTGTGTGTGTGTGTGTCCGTGCATGTATGCCCCTCACGCTGTTAGAACAATGAGAGCAGCAGCTGCAGCTATAGGTGACGATGCAAGCAGGAGACATGAGCCATGACCTCATCAGTTCCCCCATAAACCAGTGGTAAAGTGTCACTATATGTATGTACTCAAGTACTGTATGTGAGTACAGTTTTGAGGTGCTAGTGCTACTGCTACTTTATATTTCTACTCCGCAACAGTGTGGAGGAAAATAATTTAGTTTTTACTCAACGACATTCAACTGACAGTTTTAGTAACAAGATTACTTTGCAGAATTAAATTGTTATTACAAAATAAAAACTAATACATTATAGTCTATTGTTATGTATATATTGTCCAACTTAACCAGCTGCAACAGTAGACACTTACATATAAATGTATCAATACTTATAATCCAATAATACATTTTTTTCTGAGTTGAGCCGTTCTGCATGATGAGTACTTTTATTTTTTGTACGTTAAGTAAATGCTGAATTTAATACTTGACTGATATTTTAAATACAGGACTTTTGCTTGTAACATAATTTTTTTTTGAACTGCAGTATTAGTACTTCTATTTCAGTAACAGATCTGAAATCTTCCACTGCTGCATCAAAATATCATGCTCATCTCTAACTTATACACACACACACACACACACACAAACACAAGGCTGAGTTCGCACTGGCTTTACAAAAGGCAAACACCCTCTCTATACACGATGCTACCCCTCTGCTCGTGCTGATGAGCCGACAGCGTCCTGGTTAAATGTAAGCCTTTTAACCACCAAACACACAGTGGTATCATTACTTACAGCTGAGTGATGTCACACAGCCTGTCAGAGTGCGTTTCTTGTGACGCTGTATAGTGTGTATACAGTGAGGTGCTGCTGACTGACTGTTTGACTCTGCTCCTTGTGCAAGCATTACACGTAGACACACCAAGAGGAAATTATCTCAACACAACACAGCTTACAGCATTTTTGAGTTTGTTTGATTAGGCCCAAATCTTGCCTTATGTGCTGAGAACAAAGAAAAAGAATTATAACTGAGAATTATATTTCAATATTTTTTCATCTAGGAAAAATGGGTGCCAGATGTGGCAAGTACAATTAATTTTTTTCAACAAATATCTAATTAGCAAACCCTTTTGGCATTGTTATAACAATGTGCATCATATTTTTCATGTAAAATAATAATTAATCAAATTATCTTTTATTCTGGTTGAATTCAGTGTTAACAGAAGCCACATCGGGGAAAAAATCCTGCAGTGACTGATGCAACAATGAAACAGATTCAATAAAATGTAGCTGACTTTATCGTTAATTTGTATGAGTTGATATAAATCAATTTTGTGCCTTTGAAAAGAAATGCTTTGAAAAACAGAGAGCGAGAGAGAGAAGCAGCGCTGCATTTTGAGGTCAAAGAATTTGGGGAGTGGCTGGGGGGACGAGTGGTAGCCGGCTGCCTGCAGCCCTCATCAGAAGCCAAACAAAGTCAGTATGAATCATAGGTGAGAAATATGGGTGCTGACGTACAGGCCTGTCAGTCTCTCCGCACAGCAGACATCAGAACAGGCCGAGACGGCCGAGCAGCCAGACGTCAGGTCTGCCTGTTTACTGATAACACATGGACACCATTCATGAACTAAACACACTTACGCATGCACACACACTCTTGCCTTGTCCCTTACTCACACATTAATTTGAAACTATTGTATGTATTTCTCCTGACTTACATTGTTATAAAATACGAGTGTTCATTTAAACTTGTAACAAGCAGAATTAACCATATTCAGCTCTGCAGTCAAATTGAAACTATAAAGGTTAAAAACAAATAAAATCAGGGTAATGTAACAATGATTCCACACAAGACTGGAATTATTTTTCTTTTTTTGTCTTCTGCTAGTTCACAAAAAAAACCGGTGCCATTGAAGACTCTTTTGACATTAGAGGATCACATAAATCATTTGATTTGTAAAACCTTTCAGTAGTCATTACCAAGTCTGCAAACAATGATGAAGACATATGTTAATCCAGAGTTACTGCCAACTCCGAAGTGAATTTCTCTGCCACCGCTCCCTGCGTTTTATCTTTATACTTTAGCCCCACCTAGTGTCTGTGTGTCTGTCTCTGTGTTCACAGGTGGAAATATCCAATAACCACTGGCAAATCACAGAAAGGTCAAAGGTCAACATGTGGTATAAATATCTAAAAAAAACAAATACGTAGAAATGAAAAAATTTCCGTTCTTTCCATACGCAAATCTTTTTGTGACATACTGTCACCTGTAATACATATCGAGACCACTGAGTGGTATTCTTGTACAAGTTGAGTCCGTTCCAAACGGCCTGCAGCTGCGGCCCTCAAAGGCTGAAGCTGCTGCTCGGTGATGTCTCCAGAGAAGGACATGGATAAGGATATTCATGAGGATGTGTGAGTGTTTGAATGTGTGTGAGGTTGCATGTGGTTTACGCACTAAGTGCTCTGTGGCGTCACGAGAGCGGCAAACAGCCCTGCTGCACTTCCACAGTCTTTCAGCAACGTGAGCACAAAGCCAAGCTAAAGACACACACGGTGCACCGCTGGAAAGCAACGTCGGTGTATGACGCCGTGCTGCGCCTCAGTTTAATCTGGGGGGACAGAGTGATCTGCAAGATCTGGAACTGCTCTCTCAACAGTCTAAAATCAGAGTGAAAGGCGAACTCTAACTGGGCTTGACCACGCTGATCCTCTGTCTCACAGGAACAGGGCCTTTTTGTTCCCGTGAGCAGAGGCCATTTTGTAATGTTCTCCTTGACGTATTGTCAGCGAAGTGGGAGCAACATCACTGTTACAGTGGAGAGGATATCTGGAAACTATTTGCTTTAAAGGGTCTGATAAAGGAAAACAAAACACCAGCAGTCATTAGTGACGGCGCGTCATTGCATCTCGCCAGTTAAAGAGCTGAAATTACAGCGTTCACCCATGTCTACTGCAGAATCATTTAACCTGGGTGTGAATGCCGATTGTAAGCATTCCCGTTGCATTAAAAAGCCAGATGTTAGCGGGTATTAGCGAGTTCTTTGTGCAGTGGGAATGAGGCTGAATTTTTATCATGCCACCCAACCTATGAACTTTTTTTTTAAAATTCAGCTGCTTTTATTGGCCCATTAATAACGTCATGCGTATATTGATGAGTACTTTTGCCATTTTCACTGCTATACTTGACCTATTTCATGAACGTTTTATTTATTTTGACCCTCATATAAAACCTATTATATACCATCCTATTCTATAGGATGAACTAGAAACATGCATTCAGTAGAGTGCAGATCTCTGCCAGGTGGCCGTCAGTGCTGGTCATTTCCACTCTAGACAATTCTGGTAATTTCAGCAGACACACCACAGTCTAATTCAAAAACATAACAGAAACTAATAAAAATATACACCTTGACTTTTTTTGATAGAGCCATGGCGCATTAAATTGAGTTTTCCTACCGACAGGAACTATCCAGAAATATGTACAATGTAATTATGAGTATGAATGTATTCATAACTGGACTTTTAATGCCATTAACTTTGTCTGTAGGCTACAGCACAACAAAGCAGGAAATAACGACAATAAACACAACTAACAGACAAAAACCAGACAGACAGACGGAAACCTTGACACAGCTGTTGCGGAACCGACCCTTATGGCTCCCTCACCGTCAAGATGGCAGTGAAGACAACAAAAACGGGGAATTCATCTCGTATTATGCCAAACTTTCGAGGATCATAACGTATGGAATTACTCTGCAGATGCCCCAGTTCAAAATGAAATGCAATTTTGCTATGGATGTCAGTTTATTGATCCACAACAAAGGCCAAAATGTCTCCTGCAACAGATGGTAAGGCTCATTGGTTTCAGTTGAGCAGATTACCAGGAGCCTTACAGCCCCTTCCAGTCAGTTAAGAGCCGAAAGTCTATGAAGGTAGAAAACAGCCCATAAAACAGGTTTTTCAACAACTGTGAAACACTGTAACCATGGGAGGTCCTAGAGCATATGTTAACGTGTACACAAAATGTGAGGCTGATTGGTCCAGCAGTTTGCGAAATTATCCTGCTTATTAGTCAGCTACTTACTAAAGAAATCAATCATTTGACACAAAATACTGGTTTAAAAATTATTTCATTTTTTCAGTATTTATTTTACGGCCTCTGCTAAGCTTCTATGATCAGAACTGTGTAAGTAGCAATGGTCTTTTGTTCATCTGTCTGCTATTCAGAAAAAACAGACTGCAGAATGCTATCATTGACCAGTCAAAAAGCCGTGTAATAACACGTGTATAACATAACCAATGATAGAAAAAATCTTGGCGCTACACTAATCTATATATATATATATATATATATATATTTTTTTTTAGTGTTTTTTGTTTTTTTTTTTTTTTTTTTTACAGTGGATCATATGAGATTTACAATGTGAGAGGGATCACTCGTACAGAGAATTATCAGGTTTCAGAGGGTTAATGCTTTTAACAGCTCAACTTTCTCACATTGACACCTTATCAGGGACAGTCAGGGAAAAAATATTCCAATTAGCAATACACCTATAGGTTTGCACTCCTATCTAACCGTAATGGAAGAGAGCTGGTCATTTGCACAGCTGAAGGCTGCTGACCAGCTGTGGTGGCGGCTGGTGGGTGGGGGACTGAAGGGGACACCCAGGAGTGGCCCTGTAATCGACAGGTCCAGGCCGCTCACCAAGAGGGCTAAACAAAAAACGCTTTGTGGTCCTGATATGAATCTGAATGCCCCGGTTTCTACACCTCCCCTCCTGGCCTCATCGTGGATATCTGAGCGAACAAAAACGATCTCCATGAGAAAATACGAGTTTGAGCCCTCAGAGACGACAGTGAATGGAGCAGCGACAGTGGCAGCACCATAGAGACTGCTGCTAGTTTTCAGATTCTGTTTATGATGCACAAATACACCATGGCTTTACTGTATTTGTCTGCTTTTTGTAAGAGCAGCTGTTTAGTTTGGACAAACACTTGTGCCAACAAACGGTTTCCTCTCATTTTAGGTGGTTCTGTTTAAAGCAAAATATGACCTCCTGCCTGATTTTACAGTAAGATGTTACAATATATCCTTTGGCTCCTTCATAAATCACTCAGTGTTTACTGAGTCTACTGGTGAATTTAAATCTAGTTTAAAATTTATTTTATTCCATTTGCTTTGACAGTGTACTGTACACTATAGTGCTGCCATCCTGCATCAGAGCATGCAGAATTTCGAGTGGGAGGGGTTCAGTGGGTGTGTACCCCCTAAGTAGTCACAGATGCCAGGCACAGTTGGGGAAGGAAGCGCCCGGCTCTCCTTCCGTGTTTGCCAAGGGAAACTCGCATTTGGGCGTGGGCCCAAAACGATACAGAGCCAAAGACCATGATGCAAACAGGTCACGTCTTCAGTGCAAACAAACAAGTCTGCAAGCCCTAGGAAGCCATAATGTTTACTGTAAGACCTGCACTGCATAGACAAGTTTATATTGAGGTCTAAGTTCACTCAAGTTACAAAAAAATGACCTCCAGATAAATGTAATTTTATTTGTCCGGGTTTAGAGATATCTGATTGTGATCTTTCTGCAGTAAATGAAATTTTGTTTGTGGTGCCCATAGTGTTGAAAAATTAAATAATCTCTTACTAGAATACATGTTTTTTTAAGATAATCTACAAGAAAACTAGTTCTTATGAAAACTACTACTCTCTGGACCCTGGTTCTGGAAAGGCATGTTGCTAGTACAAGTTATAATTTTTCAATGAGCACAACAAACTACCACTAAATTCGATCCACCTCTCTTACATTGGTCACGTAAAAGCATAACCCTCTCAACATATCCTCACACACTGCGTCATGTGATATCTTACAAAAATTCCTAACAAATTAGCATCCCTACTGGTTAGGTTTAAGAAAAAAGTTAGATAGGTTAGGTTTAGGAAAAGAAACAAGGTTGGGCATCGTCATGTATTTAATGTAAAGTTATGTACTTAACGTAACGTGACAATGTGACAACATAGCCTGTATTAAAATAACTCAAAGTTCACTTAGCTTCACATGGGACACAAACACACTTCTCCTGGGGGAAAACTGTGACTTTGTTTGACCCATCCAATACCCCAATCTATCTACACACACTTTTACTCTTTATAGTACTTCTTTTTTACACCCGTCAGCACATTCGTCATTGATTGCCAAGCGGTTACCTTTGAGACTGAAAAATGAAGCCAATACATAAGTGCCAAAAACTGCAGTTCTTAAAATGTCCACTTAAGGCTGACTCCAGACGCCAGTCAGTCCACATAGACCGCCATGTTAAAATGCCAAACTTTAAAGCAGAAATAAACATGTTTACAGCCTGGTAGAAAATACCGTTTTGGGCTCTCTAGCTAATTGCAATATTCATGGCAACTGTATGGGGAATTACATTTTTCAAAAACTCACCAGTTGACATTTTATTAAGGCTTAAAGTTTACATATTTAAGGGTGGTGCTGTATTGAGTGACAAGCTGTCTGTCAATAGTTTTTTTTGGCTTCTCATTCAGATTCACCCCTTGCTCTACCACAGCTCCACCCTATTGTCAAAATATGGTTACTACTGGGCCTAAAAAAACAAGATGGTGACGCCCGAAAGGTCGAGGCTTCAAAATGGTAGTCCAATGAGTGACATCATGGCTACATCCATTATTTTCACAGTCTGTTGATCATAGCTTTCACGATTTCATGGGTCATACACAAATTACTAAAAATAAAAATTACTACCAATTCTGGTGTATTACTTTTTGTAGGTATATACGAACAACATAGGTGTAGGTATACGAACAGTGCATGAGAATAGCCTAACCACCTGCATGCCTTGGTTTTACAAGAGGTTAATGAGAAAATATGGGAGTTTTTTTTTTTGGTAATGAACTGATCCTTTCAGGGGTCAGATTTCAAAGGTGTCATATGGCAAAAAAACAAGTAAATTCAGTACATTTTGGAAAAGATTATTGTGATTTAGCCTTAAAAAAGATATAAAGGTTAAAAGGCAAACGGGGTGAAATTATGTATAAATTCTTAAGTAGGTTAAAGTATTTTTCAAGTCTAAATGTGACAAATGTAGCTTTAAACTTGAATATTCCTCGTAAAAGCTGTTTCCATTGCTACAGCACTTCATACAAGCAGCCACGGCTCTCTGCTTGAAGGTGCTGCTGTTCTTGGCCTTGAACTTACAACTCATGTCGCGTGTTTGCCAGCATAATAGCAGCCACGCTGCTGATTGAGGTATTTCAAAAGCTGCCTCTTGAAAAAGAGGAATGCTTGAATTTCAGACTAAAGGATGAGTTGAACCAGTGTTTTCATTGGCACAGATCATAGATCACAGGCATTATGAGGAAGGTAAAGCATAATATCCCTAAGAACAGGGCTGATTTTTGTTTACTGGCTTTTGTTTACCCTTTGATGATCAAGCAAGAATCTGCCCACATTTATTTTTTATACTAAATCACTGTGATCATCCCCATGACTGGATTAAGACTTCCACATGGCTCCGGGTGTTTAATCCCAAAGGGACATGACCTTTAACAACACAGATTGTTACAGTTGGTGTGTATAGTGGCCTCATTTTGTGCCTGATGTTGAGCTTTCCTGATGCAAAATAACCCTCATCTATGCAATGCAGGATCCACATCAATCAACAAGAAGAAATCAGTGGCTGAGCCAGAGGGATGGCCAGGGGTGGCACATGCCCCTTCACTGGTGAACCACCCAAGTCAGAAGGTAGCTGGCGTGTTCGAACCATGGATGGATTACTGAAGAGGCCATCCGGCTACATGGTCAATGCCCCGGGACTAGAGTCTTGGCATGAAGTGACTTTTGACATTTCTTGTTGAAAAGTCAGTCAGACAACCAAAAAGATGCAAAATTACCAAAAAGAGACACAAAACAACCAGTAGTGAAATGTAACGAAGTACATTTATTCAAGTAATGTACTATTTGAGGTACTTGTACTTTACTTGGGTCTATTCTTTTTACAGTACTTTATGCTTCTACTCTAACACATTTCAGGGGAAAATACTGTACTTTTTATTGCACTACATTTATCCGACAACTTTACTGTACAACCTAGGATTTTTGCATATTAAGCATAAGAAAGTTTTATAAAAAATGATGTTACACAAGATCAACTGAAACATTTAGTCCATTAATCAACTTCTGACGAACATTTTTCTCATTTTCTGATTTATTTTGAATTGTTTTTATTAGATTTTTCTGGATATTTTTTGGTACTTTTATTTTTATACTTTAAGTATTCGTTTTTGATTATACTCACTTTTTCTTTGAGTAATACTTTCAATGCAGGACTTCTGATTGTAACAAATTAGTTTTACAGTGTGGTATTAGTATGTTTAATTAAGTAAAGATCTGAATACTTCCACCACTACAAAGAGATGCAAAAGAAAAAAAAAAACAGAGACAAAAAAAAAGTGTTTTGTCAGTTGTCCATTGTCTGTGTCCATTGTCTCAAGGGGTAAGTAGCAACACATTGCAAGTTATGTACATGAGTTACAACTACCAAGAGGACAGGAAAATTCATACTAAGATCTCTTTTTTGTCCAGCCTATGTCTCCTAGACATATATGAGCGCAATCTAACAACAATATGAGATTTTAACTATTTTCTCATATTTTTGTAGTCAGCTCCTGAAAAAATGGCCTTCTTCTTGTCTCCAATCCCGATCCTAATTCAAGATCTTTAAATGCTTCTTTTTCTCTCTCTTTTATCACTCTCTCGGTACCAACGTTCCTTTTTTTTAAGGTTATCAACAACTGCATTTTTTTTCATTATTTTGCACTATGTAAAGTAACTTATAATGGAAAGTAACTTAAACTTTGACTGACTTATTAACCAGGTCCTTTTTTTAACTGTAACTTGAGTGGGTTTCTTAAATTGTAATGTTCACTTTTATTCGAATCAGTTTTTATTGAAGTAATTGTACTTTTACTTGACTATTGATTTTCAGTACTTTACAAACAGCAGCTATTCATTCACATTATATTTAAAGTTATTTAGTATTCATTTATCATTCTGAATAAACTATGTCACTATTAATAATGTACAGTTTATTATCATTATCTTCTATTAAAAGATAAAACATGTTATTTTCTTTAGTTCAGTGGAAATGCAGGTAAAGTAACTGTTCTGTGCTGCTGAGTTGCTATTTGTATCCACCACATTTTGAAACAGTTTACTTTTATTTTCCTCTGTGCACATAAAATGGCCCATTAGCATGCCTGGCCCCTGGGTGCACACCAGGGATACCATGATAGTATATCCGGCAGTCATTCTCCATCTGAACTCACACATTGCATATCACTGAATCAGCCCCCCCCCAACCTAACAACTGGACTGGAATTTGTAATCTAGGTGAGCCACCTAGTACTTCATATGTGTATAATGCAGTTTCTGAAACAACAGGTCCTTCTTTGCCTGAGTGGTGACAGCCAACCTCCCAACCGAGCTGAGTTCACTCAGCCTCTACAACTCGAATGCCACACTTCCTACTCTCCCCTCGGCATCTGAAAATGAAAGTCTGTTCTGCAACCAAACCTGCTGTCACATAAATGTGACTCCACTGAGGATGGTTGAGAGATTATAAAAAGTAATCTGCAGCAATCTGCAGCACACAAGATTGTTCTCAAGGGATAAAAATACTTATTTTAGTGCCGACGTGATTATATGGCAACATGATCATGTCTCTGTACAGGTTTAATACTGTGTGGATTTGTTGAGTTAAAAGAATACATCACCACAAAAGTGATCATTTGTATATCAATAACTCACCCTGTGTTATGCTGAATTTGTGAAGAAAACTTTGTTTTTCTCACATGCCTCCACAGTGAATACAGAATCCAAAATTTGCCTGGGTCCAAACCTTTTACTCTGATTGCTCCACCAAGTTCAAGTTTACCAAAACCTCATTCCCACCGCACAAAAAAACGCTAACACCTGCTAACATCCGGCTTGGAAATGTGCTCTGATCGCCATTGATGAGAACACAACACCCAGGTGAATGTGCTAATTTCACCTCTTTAACCAGCGAGATGCAATAACACATTGCCACCAATTACCATCCATCCCCTCCTAAGCAGCACTCAAACATTAATCCAAATACGTCTGCACTGAGTTTGAAAGCAGGGCTAAATAAGTAAGAGATATATAAAGACAAATAACCACTGTAAAGTTTTCACAAATCTCTGCTCCTACTGCTCTCCACTGTTAACATGTACTCCTGCCTGTGACGTCAAACAGACATACGACCCTCACACACACAGAAAGGCAGACTCGTCTGCTGCATGGCTGCAGTGCCCTGTACACTGGTCTGCTACTGGCAGTGGGATCACAGTCGCTCGCCTATTTTTACCTGGTTTACCTGTGTTTGAAAAAAACCTGTGCACACAATAATTTTCATAATTCAATAATTAATCTAACACTGTGACATGAAACAGTGGCTTCTCAGTTAAAGTAAAAAAATATCCAATGAGGGCCATGGGAGGACATGGGCGGGACTGACGCTCTCCAGCTGTGAGCCCAAACCAAATGAGTAGTAATAACGGGAATGCTGAGCGCTATAGACAAGGTAGACGCTGCTATCGAAGCTGGTCTGAAATGTACATGCCATCAAAATATCACCCACAGACGTCGTTTGTTTCACTTTTTTCCACTCCACTCCTAAAATCCTGGCTAACAGGTATGCTGGCATGGCTCTACTCAGTATGGACTTAAAATGATGTTAGATTCAAGCAAGTACGTTGGTCTCTGCTGATTGTTTGGAAAATCTAATCCCCCTTTCCCAAGGAAATCTGAGAGAGGACGTAACTGAGAGTATAAATTTTTCCCCAAAGATGGTCACTCTGAGAGTGACTGTTTATTTGGAAGTGTTCTAAATAGTAAAGTTTTAGTGAAAATGCATGTGTTTGGGTAGTACTGAGCATATGAGTGAATAAATGAGACTTGGATTTTACTGCGTAGGTTGTGTGTGAGTTTGTGAACAGATGTTTTGATATAGTTCTGCTGTTAATCAAAATGACTCCAATTCACTTTAATTAATCAAGAAATGTCTCTGTTACTGGATTCTTTGTTCCCTGTGGGGTCATGCGAAAATAAAGTGTTCTTCCTAAAGTCAAAGCAACACTGGGTGAGTAATTGACATACAAATGATTATTTGTGGGTTGAAGTGTTCCTTTAACTCAGCTGCTGTGGTGACTTTGCATCCTAAAGGTTTGACAAGGAGCCTTTTACTTTGCAATAAACCTTTGGTTCCTACTCAGAAATGCTCTGTAGAAATATCAAAAGATAAAGGAATTCATCACTTTATCACATGTCTCTTGCACTCTGGCAGAAGTTCAACTCTCACTGTCATTTCTGACCATGACTCCTACCTTGGTCGCTGCATCCTGCAGGGGGAGATTCCTCAAAGTCCTGGTCGTCAGGACTTTTCCGTTTCTTCGACATTTGCTGCTCCCTATTCCAGAGATGGATCTATCCACCGCCGAATCGATATCTGCTGATAACGTGAGACACCCTCAACCGGCAGGATATACAACGCATACAACAGTCTGGGGGAGGCGAGAAGAGAAATGCGAATAAATCTCAGTCCCATTCATTCAGATCCCTTCTCCGTATGTCCTCTTCCCGGTGTGCTGTGTGCGCAAAGTTACCATGTGGTGGCCAGCCGAGCATCTGGAGACGCAGCGAGGCATGGAGCCGGTCAGCTTCTGATTCTCACCGTATAACCGGACGAGATGTGTCTCCGCTGACAGCCGGGGGCTTATTCCTCTTGACAGATGAGAAATATTTGCAGAGGGAGTGATTTGTCGATCACGTGCGTCGCGGATTATGTTTGGTCGAAGTTACGCACTGGAGGCAACTTGTTGATCCGCGTCTTTGGGTTCTGGTTTTCGTCACTCCGGATTCTTTTTTGAATATCAATTTTGATTTCCAACGTTGTATGTGGTGTTTTGCTTGAATGGTGCTCAGCGACGTCAGACTACAAGTCTAATCAGGCATGGGTGACGCACAGCCGACACAACGGGAACTCTTGGATATCTTGAAGAGTATAGGCCAATGTAAACGGAGATTATCTGGACGTGGTCTGCCCGCGAAAGTACGCCAGAGCGCGTGTCCCTCTCGCAGCATTGGAGCTGCGCACTAAGTTGCGGGAAGAAAATGCTCTCTTGCAACATCTGTGACAGAGGAGAGGATTCCTCCCCGGCGTAAAATTGGAGACACTGTACTAAAAAAGTGGCTGGGGGGGAGCGCGCGATACGATACCTTGTCTTTCACAACACCATCAGTCCAGCGACGAGTGTTTGTCTGTGACGCTCCTTGCGCAAAACCTCCTAATCCATGTGCCAGAATAACATAAACCGAACAAACACGCATTGTGTTATGATCACAAATCTTGGGCGAATAGGTTTGCTTTCACTTCAATGTGCGGTAAGACACAGAGCAACTTGAGAGGAGGCTGTGAATAAATGCAGCAGGAGAGTCGTGGTGTGGCGCGTACTACAGAGGAGGCAATGACGCCACCGGTCTGGCTTTTACAAATTGCCTGATGGTAGTTTTCCCCTCCGGTCTCAGCTCTGAATGCCAGAGAATAAAAAAAAAAAAAAATCTGCTCTCTTTTTTCACCAACGCAACAAAAGCACTCTGCATTCAAGAGATAGCCACTTGGATGACACTGCACAGACCTTATCAGATTATTATCACTGACTTTCACACATTCATTTTCCATTCAGAGGAGTCACAGATGGATGCCTGACACCAGTTGAGCAACAGCCATCTTCCTCCTCCTCCTCCTCTACCTCTCCTCATTCTCTCATATGCTGATTTATTTATGAACGCTCCCGGGTCAGGGGATCATATTCCATGTACTACATCTGGTTTAGATTTCCAGTGCAGCACCTATACTGTTTCTCCACAATGTGTCACTTGGATGTCAAATGATTTTGAAATTTAAAAGCTGCTTATTTTGCGTGCGTCTATATGCGCACATCCGCGGCGGGTTTCTTGCAAAAGAGCTACAGTTGCATTCATGCCAATGACGCTGGTATTTCGTGGTATTTTCTGAAGGCAAACACGCCTCTCTCTCTCCCTCTCTTTCTCTCTCTCTCCCTCTCTCTCTCTGGCTCTCCCCCCTCCCATCCCTCATTCACTGCAGCTACTGACGTCAAGACATGCTTGCGTCAATGCTCCCTGCTTTGACAGAGAGCTTTTTTTTCATTTGGATCATAATGGGATTATTAGGCTTAGAGAAATACCCTGCCTTCATGGCTTTTTAGATTTTTTGTCGATAGATGCCCCATTATCTTTTCTTGCTTTACATAATATTCCTTCAAAAAAGAAAAGGACAGATAATTGGCTTTTACAGAAAAGCACAAAAATGCGTGTTTATCAGTCCACAATGTGATGATGATGCTTTTTCCTACAATAATGCTATTAAAGTTAGACATAAACCTGTAAAGAACCTAAAACACCATAACATGGTGGACATGAATCTGCACAACCATGAAGAAAGTAGTCCCCCTTTTCAGGTATAATCTGGTCTATGTTGATCTATGTGACACAAATATATATTAATACTCAGTATGCACACAATAGTATGTACACATGGTGACCACAGACCATCAAATCCAGTGGTTTGACAGCGAAACGCTCTGAAGCATCAGCAAAGCAGTCCATTGTGCATTCAATTGAGCGGATTAGATGTCTGTTGCTTCCTGCGAGTCTGTGGTTGCTGCCTGTACAAGTGGAGGATGTCACGATGTCCTTATACATTGACCTTGATCTTCTGTGCTGAATGGGCTCTTGTGCCTGTTGACCAGCCTCGCTTCTCTTCTACCATAATGCCTTTGCTTACACTTTCTCAACTCAACTGCACCGCGCTTTGTGTCCCTCTATAACTTGTAATATAATATTCAAATACCATCTCTGCTCACATTAATGTGGAGTTTTCTCTTTAGATAAATGTGCGCTGCTGTTAAAAATCACCATTATGCAGCTCAATTAAGTGCAAACACAATTTAAAATATGAGACAAAAGGTCATAATTCCACACACATCTGTGTCAGAAATGCTGAATGAAATCTTACATATACACTGACATTTTCAAGGACAATGCTTGGTCTGTGTTTTTATCACCAGCTGGGTCACCAAACAGGACTTGGATTGTTGCCCTGAGCTTGACAGCAACAATTCAAGCCAACATGCATGTAATTTCACAATCTACTGAAAAGTGAATTCCCAGCCAACGCATGTTTAATAGCAAAACATCAGGAAGGTCTAAGGAAGTACATACACTTCTTTAAAATATGCTGAATTGATGCTACAGCTCACACAGCTGAGCAGCTGTAGATCCTGTTTGCTGATGTTGGCTTTGAATTCAATGTGTGAATCCAAACTCCAGCAAACAGGACGAAGCTCTTGTATCATAGTGTTCTGCCAACATTTGGAGCTGTACCTGTAAACTAAATCACTTTTCTACAAACGCACTGTACCTGATCATCGCCGTGTGAGGTCATGTAAGGTCCACCACCAGCAACACCATAGAGAGGCACATGAGTGTATCCTGCATGATGTCCTTCCTGTGACAATATGCATAATCTGTGGAGACAATAGAGCAGGTAACAGTAAATTAGGAATGGGTCACAGTATATAAGTAATTATTCATACAGTTAACCAATAAAATCTCTACATGGTACATATAAGGATGACGAGTGTAACAAAAGAACAATGGGTGAAGCCTTAACAGCAAAGTTGGGGAGCTGGTTTGACGGGTTCAGAGAATATCATGAATCCTGTTCACCCCCCCCAGCAATGACCAAAAAGACATGGCTCAAAAATTTGCAAGAAATTAGAAAAACGTTACAAAAACATAAATACATAAATAAACAAACATAAATAAAAGTTTTTAAAAAAAAGAAAAGAAAGAAAATTACCTTAAGACAGTGCTAAAAAATAAAATAAAAAAAGACTTTATGGAGAACAATTTTTAAAAATATAATTATAAGGAAGCATGCTTGTATTATATAATTTTTGGGTTAACTGTACATTTAAGTCAAGTTTATAGCATTAGGGCCATGGTTGTTTTTGAGGAAGCAGGAATCATGGAGTGAGCTTAGGTGGTCTACTTCTTTTCCACTTTGACAGCAAACTTGGTGTATTTCTGTGACCAAAATTATAGAAGCTTCTCATTTTAGATTGCAGATGTGGAGTCCTGGATTCAAAGAGGAAGGGTTTGGGTTACCATAATGGAAGAGGTGAGTTTTTGGTAGTTTACTCAATGATGCAATCATATCCAACTGATCAAGACCAATAGCTATCTTGCTTAGGCCTACAGTTTTACAAAATGTGCAGTCCACCCTCGCAGTTGAAGATACAGTAGCAGGATGGAGAAACTACATTATTAGTTAGAATATGTTGTTGGTCATAATTAAGGTCACTAGTGTTTGGTAAAGTCTCAACGGTTTCAGTTCAATAATGTGGGTCCAATATGAAAAACACACTCTAGTATAACTCGAGGTTATTTTTATGTTATGCCAGTAGTACCAAGACTTAATGCATTTTTCCTCACCTAATTAACAAAACACATGTCTGGGCTCGCTGTCATGCGCAAGTGCAAAAAAAAAAGCAACAGCACTGCAAAAATAACTTGAAGAAAAATAATTATTTAGTGCCAGTTTACAGGACCAGACAGATCGATGCAAAACAGAACAAACTGAAACACGGACAATGACCTGACAAAAGGAAAGCCATATGTATAAATATAGGCCTACAGGGAACCGATCAGCAGGTGTAGGTGGAGATGGGCAAAAAAAGGGAAAAACTGGTATCAAACGGGAGTTTGTGAATACCATATGAGGAGGGCATTTAAATTGACTATCGGCATAGACTGTAAACACAGACGGACGACGTGCCCGCACTTACCGCCGCTATGCCGAAGTGAGGTTAAAACATCCCGGATACGAGCGTCACCATCTTGCGAGGGTGATGTCATCGGGAGCCCTGCATCTGCGTAGTAACGATATCCGCATGGGGGTTCCCGCCCAAACACCCGTCCGACCAATCGTGAGCAGCACCATTGAATGTGAGCACACGGATTGGCTGTCACAGCTGTCAATCATAGCGGGAACGCCCTCTTTTGTATAATTTAATAACTCATTAAAACCGAACTTGTCACGAAAACAAACACCTGAGCAAGCATCAGGGTGATGAGAACTACCTTCAGTGACAGGAACCATCTTTGGGAAAAAATTTATTTGGTGTGTACTTTGAGTTTATAGTTCAGCCTATGACCATTCACTAACACGGAGGGGCGGGTCTTAGGACCTGTACTGCAGTCAGACACCAGGGGGCGATCGAGATTTAATAACCTCACTTTGGGGGAGCTGTCACGTTGTCAGTCTTTACATAGCCTACAGTCAATGACTTATGGCATAAACTGCATAAACACAACCCCAAGATCCACAGAGGAAAGTGAGAAAAAGCCCCGAAGATACATAGCATAACGATAATTTAAACAGAAACATTGGTGGGTTGAACACCCTGGTGTGTTATGTAGGCGAACTACTTTTTAATACAGCAGGATTTGATTCAGTTCAGTTCAAAGGCTTTTTTGGCATGGAAAACATTGCCAAAGCAAGTGTGAAATGTAAACAAAACATGTTCAATCCAGAAAACATAGCTAAACAAAGCAAAACGTTTTGAGATTGAACCTGCCCCAGGTGAGTGGGCTGTAGGACCAATGAGGGACGGGTGAGATGGGGCACGCGCACACACAAACACAAACACAAACACAAACAAACACACACACTAAGGAAAACACACAAAGACAGGAAGTAAAACCAGACATGACACATGAGGAGTAACTCTACAAAATAAAACAGGGAACAGCACATGAATGAATAACATGAAACAAGGAAAAACCAATGCATCCATGGGAAAAACATCACAGAAGACCCCAAAACAAAGTCCTCAAGATATCAGACAAGGATCATGACACTTGCACTATGACAGGATGGTGCTAAAAAAAAAAAGCTCTGTGCATACTCACAGAGTGCAGTCCTGTAATTTTGATAAATAGTAAACTGTTTTTCAATTCATTTATTTTACTAACTTTGTCTAAAATATTCTTTAAGATCCCAATGTTTCAAAGACATCAAACATATCTGTAATGGCCGGTTGATTTACAGGAAGAAAACTATCAGCAGTATGTCTAACTCAGCCGTAAAAATGATCAGAATAGCCTATGTGATTTAGTACAATTTAGCTTTTTGTCCTCTGGTCAAAAGTGTGAAAAACATGTTTTTATCCAACTTAGAGTGTTTAACCAAGTGTGTGTTCAGCTGAATGAGACATAAGTTGGTTCCTTTCTGAGTAAATGCACTTTCACAACCTTCACAAGCTTCCTGACACAGGAGATGATCATGTGTCACCCATGGATGTGTCACCAGTATCCTTCAGGAGTTGACTGCCCTCATGTCACGGAGATGTGAATAGAAACAGAGTGAGAGCGCCGCGGCTGAGTGTTTTCTGAGGTTTCTCACCCTGACTTCCTCACACTGTCTATACAGTCCCAGCAGCCAAACCTCCTCCCTCAGATGTACACACATGTACTTCCTCACCCATGTGTGAAAAATACTCATTCTTCACTACTCTACTCTCAAAAAGAAAGATTATCTGAGTTCAGAAGATAATGCCACAAATTTTAGCACTATACAAAAATTGTAATAGCCTATGTTAAAATGAAAAATAAAACACCAAACAACACTGATAAAAATGTTTCTTTGTTGTTAAAGTATGATATAGAGACGATCATACAAGAAGACGGCAGTAGGTATATATTTTGGAAAATCATGATTATCGTAGCTAAGGTGCATTTTCTTCATTTCTAATCTTCACAGTAGACCTTACTCTGGAGGATAGGACTCAACAAAACAGCTGCTTTAGTTTTAACACCCAGTTAACTCTAGCAATGATGGTAATCTTATCAAGAACCACTAATGAGACGGGAATTAGACCACTGACTGAATTTTGTCCCCCAAGAAACCAAAAAACACTCAAATCAAACAGTCCCTTGTGCTGCTGTGGACCTCCATTAATGTAAAGTAACCCTCAACCAGACTTTGTAAACCCCCTGTGTAGGTAATAATTTAAGAAATGCTCACTGGAGGACAATCCATAGCCAGACACTGTATAAATGGATGAAAAAAATGGGCCAAAAATCTAGTTGTGTCCCATTTAGCAGTAAATTAAATGTGCCGTATGTAACTCTGGAAAAAGATAGCTGATAATTTAATCTCATTCCCAGGTTGTCAAATACCGGCGCTTTGGGTTGACAGCTGTACTGAAACACCAGCCCAAGGCGTTTTTATGACAACCTGGGAATGAGTCTCAACAATCAGCACATTTAAATCACGAGCGATGCTTCTGTAGAGCTTTATCATTATAGCATCATAACTGCACAGAAAACAAAAAAGGGACACCATGATAAAAGTGGCTGAACTTGGACAACATAAACAATACAAAGAGCAATGCAATATGTGATGAGCGCCAGTAAATAAAGCACATTCAAGTTTTTATTGTCATGTAGATGGCCTTAAAATGTTTTTAAAAGTTGTTTATCATCTGCATAGCAGAATATTGGCATTAGATCCACCCTTTCATTTCATTTTTAAGATAATCAAGAGCATAACATCTCAGACGGTGTCACTGCAGTACAAAAAGCTCCATTTATCTATTTACATGGTAAACCTCAGATACTCTCATTTACACTATAAACAACATTTAAAATCTTTTATAATTTTTCATCTGTACATCATTTTTTTCTTTTTCTTTTGCTTTATGCTGAGAGTATTGTTGAGCTATGCTTAATATAAGCAGGTTCAAATACATTTTGGTTCACTAACATTAAAATAGATGTTTTTCCTGCTATGCTGAACAAAAGTATTTGCTGAACCTAAGGGAAAAGTCAACCAAGAATAAAAGTAAAGTAGATTATTTTTTAAGCTAAAAATACAGACACTAGATGATTTATTAGACCAAAGAACATTAAAAAAGTCTCTGTAGCTTATCATAGGTACCAGTTCAGATGTGAACAAAAATTCTTAATTAGTTCAAGCACAACAAAACTGTAAACAGCCTTTTGCCTGTGAAATTTGATATGGAAACATATACAATCTGTTTAATTTGGGGTTGGTTCTTCCCTTAAATCACAGCAGATCAATCATCCTGCAGACATCACCTCTCACTACAAGCTCTCAGACACATCTCCATCAGAGGGACGGGGGCGTCACAGGAGTCCAGGCTGAAGGCAGTCGCCCATGTTGAGAGGCGTCATACTGAGCGGTGTCGTGCACCTCTGTGCCTGTGCCGCTGTCGTACATGGGAGAACCAGAGGAGGGCACTGTGGCAGGGTTAGAAAGGCTGGAGTAGTGGCTGCTGGACCCTCGAAGGAACTGGGAGCTCAGGCTGTTGTTTATCCCTCCATTCTGGGACACGGGAGTCAGGGGCGAGTTACTCACAGACCACAGGCTGGTGTACTGACTGTACAGAGACATGGATACAAAAGTCATCACTCAGCTCTGCTTAGGATGTTTAAGAAGTGCTTCATGAAAAAGTTGAAAAATGGTATCCATAATTGTTTTTTTAAGTGGGAGATATCTTTAAGAGTCACAGTACATTAAACAGAAAATGTTAAGCTACTGTTTCTACAGAGCACAGTGAAAAAAAAAAGCTGAATTTAAGTGAGAACAAATACATAAAAGTGAAGAATTCAGGGGAAATACTCCAAGGTTTCCTGGAGAGAAAGAATTGAGACTTTTTTTGATGTCATTGAGGATGTTACAGCTGTAAAAAGACACACTGATATTGATCTGATTTTAATGTATATGGGAAACCTAAAAATTCTGTACAATCTCAATATTTTCTTAATTCATTTTTTTTTTGTTGTCCAAAGTAAGCGAATGATACTCATGTAATGTAAGATACACATCATTTTTTTAATTTTATTCTATTGGTGAAATTATTTTGACACAAGCAAAGAGTAGTGACAGGTGTAAGAAATATTCCCAATATTTAAGCACAAATGGATTTCTTACTCAACTCTGTTAAAATTAAAAAAAAAAAAAAAAAAAATTTTCCCCACCAACATTTGATATATGACAAAATTTTATTTCACATTTTGTCATTTCTTTTCTCATCATAATAATTCAGTTTACTGTGAGTATATTTAACTTGCACCTGTGACACTTGAATGCCTTGTTACCTGTAACTTGTAGAGTAGTCATGTTCCATTTCTACTGTTTTTGTTTTTTGTAAATTAGTCAGCTCTGGATCATGTTTGTGTTTGTGAGTTGTATTGTTATGTGTGGGTGCAATGAAAATAAACATAGAGGAACCACACAAACCTAGAGTTGGTACCAGAGGTGGAGTTGTGGGCCATGGGCATCATGCTGGAGTGTGTTGGCATCTGTAGACTGGACCAGTTTTCGTGGCTCGAGAGCATTGACAGACAGGCTGGCGAGTTATCAGAGTAACCAACTACAACACAAACAGAGGCGCTGGGATTTAGTACTGTAGGTAAACAGGTCACTGGTGGTTTCAAATATACTACAGAAATAATGTGATCACTAAACGTGTTGTTTTCTCAGTATGATTCGGGACTTCCTGTCCCTCCGATATCAGCATGACAGTTAAAGGTGTGAATATTCCCTCCATACATTCCTCGTCTGAAGCCCAAACCATTTACAGCTCTGTGGCTCCGCTCACACAAAAGCCAGAGGAATGCAAAACATCCCACACTCAGCAACATTTGTTTGAGTTTCTTGTTAATAGCTGAGGAGGAAGTGGTGTAATTCCTGGATTGGTTGAGGAGGGCACTCACTGGGCGAGTTGGTCCGATGGGCGTACGGGGTGGTGTACGGGGCAGAGCGGTGATTCCTCAGGGTGGAGTAGCGCTCACAGCCGTGGGACGGCGAGAGGGAGATGGGACTCCCAAACTGGCTGTGAGGACTGGCAGGAGGGCAGAGAGAGCCCGAGCTTGGAATAAACCAACCACCTACTGGCTCCACAGAGGAGAGGAGACACGATAAAAGCATATAACTTACAAAGAGTGACAAGAAATCAGATGGGTACATGAAAAAAACAAAAGAAAAACCCCAGTACTTACACTGGGAGTAAGTTGACTGCTGGTTTTCATTTGCGTCTTCTCGTATATCTTTGTGATCACTCCTGAAAAAAAGGAAATGATTGACAATATAACAATGTTAAAACTTATACGTGTTAAAGACTTTAGTTAAATGATGAATGTGAAAAATTCTTACCTCTCCTTCGCATCTAGGAAGGCCTTGGCAAAAGGGTTGTGCTTTATTTTAAGGGCAGTTATCTGTAATCCAAACATAAACAACAAACAAAAATGATTATAATTGTTGTTTTCCATTAATAAGTCATAAAAGAAATGCTGCGCGTAAATTACGCATACACTGTACGCGGCAAGAGACGTTATTGTTACGTCAGTTTTAGTAATATAAACTTTTAAATCCGATTTGCATTTCTAAATATGAAATTTCTTTGTTAACCTCTTCGTTTTGATATGCTGTTACTGCGATGAACTGTGTCTCCGGGAAAGAGTGGCTGGTGATCATCCTCCTCGGGCCTCCAACCCGCACTATATGGATGCGTGGCTCGTACTTGTGTAAGGAATTTAGCATGATCTGGCAAAACAACACATCGACACAAATATAATCATTTGAAGTGTCAGACTAATAATTTCCACGCCTAATTTATTATGAGCATTGAATTTGGAATAGACATCAAAGAGACAAAACTGTTTTTATTTGAAGATAAAAACAAAGAAAGTGTAACATCAAGCATCATCACTTTACCTGACCTCCTCCGTTGAGTTTATTGGTGAGTTTGACTTTACTAAAAGAGACCGGAGCTTTCATCCAATGCGCCCCGAAGTTTGGAGAGTCCGGGTGGATGTACACGCAGCTGGGCGTCTGAGGTTCAGGTTTGCCACCGGGGACCCACTCCCCGTTCACGTATTTCCACCTGTGGTTGTCCGCAGACACGAAGTCCAGCAAAAAAGAGTACATGGCGTTCGGGTCCAATCCGGACACGTTCACTTTGAGCACCGGAAACATCCGCCTTGATAAAACAATAACAAACATATTTTTTATCATACTTATAAGTGCCGGATTGTATCTGATATTATATACTGTTTGCATTGAAGCTCACCTGCCATTCTTAGTAACTATCATTTCATTAGTAAGATCCTTAAATTTCTGCCAAAGCTCGTTCTCATCCAGGGACACTCTCAGCTCCTTCTCCGTGGGGTCGCCCTTCTCGCTGCCGGCCTGCAGCTCACTCTCCACCGCACTGAGGAGGTGGTCCACCCGGTGCTGACTGACCTTTCCGGGACACTCGCCTGTGGCCATCCTGTCCAACAGCTCCAGGGCGGAATTGTAATCGCAGCTCTTATTTGAAAAACGATCTGTTCCTAAATCTGATGTTTCCAAGAGGACTCTGGACGTCATGAAGCTCCCAAATATATAGTCCAAAGAGGAGCTCCATCTCGGGCTGGGTGTTTGGAGCAGAGATGGTTGGCTCATCTCCTCTTTGATCTTTGCGGGCTTGTCACCGATTGGCTGGGAGCAGCCATATCATTGAGGTCCACAGGATTACTGCGTTTTGAGTACAGCAGTTTAACCTATTTTATTGCATCAACCTGTTAACATTGACACTTAGATCAAAGACACACCTGCAGAAACCAAGCCACTGTGGGCCGACCAGGGCTGCTCTCCGGTCCCTGAAGACACCAGATTTGACTCCAGACTTCTCCAACTTTTGAAATGTTGACACATTGTGTTGATTTAGTGAGACACTGGAGGACATTTTTTAGGAAACCTGGGACCTTTTCAGTGTTGGTTTAACACTGTGCCAATTGGGTGATGTCAATTGCTCTTCATATATCATTGATGAATTAATTATTAAATGAGTGACCACATAAAAAAGATTAAAAATCACACTCAAATGTAACCACCACATCCTTAATAACTATTTCAAACTTTTGAAGAGTCACTAAAATAAAACAACCCTATGGTTGTAAATCTCTATTGTCATCACACCTCAAATAGTTCAGTGTTATAATAGTATAACTTGTATTCCACAAACTTACACGTGTGCATGGACTTTGCATGCATATATAACTAAAATCAATATTGACATATCACAAATATTGTAATAAGTCAAATATAAGTGCAGCAGCACCCCTCATCCCGTATAGGAAGATCCACCAATTAATATATTATTGTTGTCATTTAGTATTGTTATATATGGTATTATAAAAGTGAATAACCAGTGTGACATGGAATAAACATGATTGTGATGTAGAGATGTATCAGAAAAGATACACATAAATAATCCATAAATTGCATATTACAGATAAGCGACACTACAACAATATTCCCTGTAAAGAGATGGTGATATCTTCAGCGATCTGTGTTTTCATTATAGTTTCTCCAGAGTTTAAACTCACGGCCAATTACCTAAGAAGATAACAAAATTAATATTTAAAAAATCATACAATCTTTCCAAAAATAAATCAACTTTAGAGATAGTTTTACCGCTACATGCTTTTGTTGACACACGTCTTCAATGGATAAGGGATCAGGTGTTTTACTGCAGCACGCTGCTGAGTCCCAAACCAGAGTCTCAAAACACTGATGGCTGCCAAGAAAACACACACACACACATGCACAAGTGACAATCAGTCTTTTGTCTCCAACAAACAAATTAAAAAATGATTATGAATAGGTTTTTTTTTGTTGTTGTTTTTTTTATGCACCTGGCCGAGTTTGTTCTGCTGAGCTGCTGGGGACGTGAGGGGCGGTGACTCCGGACACTTCTTGGGTGCTTTGGAGAGCAGACAGGCGGCTGGTTAGTTTGGCTTGTCTTCCCTTGTTTGGAGTCAATTCCTGGAAGCATCTATGATAAAAAAAAATATATATAAAAATCTCTTGATGATAGTTAATAAATCACATTAACTGATTTACATGAAATGCTGCAGTGTCATGTTCACAAATAGCTTCTGTATTCTGGTCATTTCATTCGGTGTGACCTGTTTCTATGGTGGCTTCCAAAGGAAACAAACGTTAAAGGCAGACAGTGTGTGACAGCTACATGTTAGCTTCCATGGAGCTCTGTGGTGTTGTGTTGTGTTGTGTCGTGGCCGGTTTGTGTTACTAACCAAATCCTGGTCGCCTCCCTCCTCCTGCCGGCACAGTGAGTCTGTCTCCCTGTCCAGCAGTCTGGACCAGAGTTCACAGCAAGCAGAGAAAAACAAACCTCAGTCAGTTTAAAGACTTCTTCAATATGCCTCTGATCTCCTGTCTCCCTCACTGGTTCTGAATGTGGCTAAAAACGAATCATCCCCTTGATGTTTTTGCTGAATTACTAACCTTTGGGAGAAAGCCATGTTGGTCAAACAGAGATCATGCATTTGTTTCAGTCGTCTCAAGTAAATCTCCGCCTTTCTGTTCTTCTCAGGAACCTCAGGGATAATCTGTGATTGAGACAGAGTAATACACATGAGCATTTTCCTCTGTTGTTCTTTGCTGGGCTACCAAACACTGCAACTAAAAGAGGCAACATTGACCTACCAAATCAGGCATCTTGCTCTGGAAGTTCCTCATAAAGTTAGGCTGTAGGGTTGCAAATGTGGGGGCTCTCATCTGCGGGTGGCACATATTACATTCATCTATCATTTCCTTGTCCATTAATCATTTTGTAATTTAAAAGGAGGCGTCCCCTTGTATGGGAGCTGAGGTAACCATGGTGTAAAAGTCATAGGTGTCATAGCCAGTGTCATTTCCCACAGTCCTAGTGTCCCGTTTGGCGCCTCTCTCTCCTCCTCCGACACCCCACCCAGCGCTAACTGTCACACTCTGCCACTTCCTGGTGTGGGACTGCAGCACTGTGAATTCATGTTATTGATCTATATGGTGCTGTAAGATCCCCCATCCTCAGAGGGTAAAATGCAGGTGCAACTCAAATGCACTTAAGACGCCACATTTAAATGTGTATTCACTTGACTTTGCTTCTGTTTTAAAGTCATAACAGTGTTTGAATGCATTTACTACAAATCACCACAGTGATGTGAGGGTCTAAGGGCAGAGAGATGTCGCATGCTGTAAAGCCCTTTGAGGCAAACTGTGTTTTGTGGTAATGGGGCTATATAAACAAAATTGAAAATGATGACAGTTTTTACAACATGTTGTGTGCATGAATTTAATTCTGATATTGTCACCATCCAGGCCACCACTGGTATCCACCATTTGACACAACAGGGCAGGGATACTAAACCTGCTTTGCCCAGGAGTCACTTTTGTGAAATGATAGAAGGATAGGGGCAAGTAAATAAACAAACTATATAATATATATACATAGTTTGTTTTATTTACTTGCCTCTCTCTCTCTCTCTTCTCTCTCTCTCTCTCTCTCTCTCTCTCTCTATATATATATATATATATATATATATATGTTATGTATGTTTTGTATTTGTGTATGTGTTTTTATATATATTGTATGTGTATTTTTGTATTTGTGTGTGTGTGTGTGTGTGTGTGTGTGTGTGTGTGTGTGTGTGTATGTATATATATATACAATTAAAACTAAATCAGCTGAAACCTCTTTCAGGAGTCCGAGGGATCCACCACTTGCGCTTTTTTTTCAAATAAACAAGCTTTATTTGATGCTTTTTTATGCCTCTGGTTCTTATCTCAATTCAAAGTACGAAAAAAAAAAAACAGAACCAAGAAAATGGTCTGCTGGTCTGCAGTTTCCCACTAAGTATAAGTTGAGTATCAGTGCTGAAGGATATGAAAACCAACTATATGAGACACAAACTTGCTAAAATCATGATGTTACTGTCAGCATCTGCTTTAACCGTACTCATAGTTAGGCATTGTTGCATGATAATGTAGTTTATTTGTGTAGATTAATTTGAAAAAAATAAACTTCTATTCAATAAGGGACCGACTTTACATATCAAAAGAGAGGGGTGGCTGGGGTGTGACTTCATTTTTTTGTTTTTTATCTATCTCCCTCCCTGACTCACAGGGGGAAATAGATGACCCCCCCTCCACCATAAATACCCATATTTTTCTATATTCCTCCCCTAAGCCAAACCCAAACAGCACAATTCCCTTCTCAGTGCTTAAAATTTTTTGAAGTGCCGAACTGTATTGAATTGAACTGTATCACTCCATGTACATATTTTTGTGATTTTTTTTGATAAAGTGTGGAAGCTGTGGCCTCCTGACTACACTGCAGTTCCCACACATATGTACTGTAGGTGCCTCACAAACACTCTGAGCCTGAACCCTGGTTTGACACCCTGAGGATGTCAACAGGGGTGGCAGTCCTCTCTGGCAGTGGAGGATCAGAGATGTCAGCGTGGAGCTTTGGTGAGTAATGCCCCTGCATGCCTGCTGGCTTTCACCAGTCTCGTCTGACCACTGTTTGCCTTCCCCTGCTCTCCCTCCAGCCAGGCTCATCCTCTGTTTGCTCAGACCCGTTTTGACACAGAGGTGAGAGAAAAATGAGTCCTGCGTGCTTGTCTGTATGTGCTCATCTCAGCACCTGAGCATAACCTCATCTCCAGAGTTCCCAATTTTCTGATTCTCTTAACCGGCGGCCTCGCTCCTGAAATGCTGATTTAATGATTTGAAAATAATGCTCTCTAAGCCTTTATCAACTCTAAATATGTCAATTCCTTAACTTGTTAAGAACATGTAATGTTATAACTGAATCAATATACTTTTAGAAGTCTTCTCTTTGGTCTTTGAGGAATAGGCATGGTGAGTCTTTTTCATGACACAAGCTACAATTAACTCTGATTTGTTACCTGAGAAAAAATACTTTAAATAAAAATAATAATGCAACACTTTTACTTATGCCCCCAGTTTTCACAAGCTTAAAATACATTTCTAAGACTTTTTCTATGCACATACAAGACTTATCTAAAATTTTGGTTGCAGTTTCTGTTAAAATCCATGTTTGTGAGGACTTGTCCTTTCCCACGACAATCCATCCACCTGACAGCATATCAAGATGCTGATTAAAAAGCAATGTTACTATACAACTGAGCCTTGGGTTGGTCACAGGAAAAGGTAAAAAAATAAGTCTTTTTGTGTGTGTACAAAAAGTCTTTTAATTTAAGCCTTTGGAAAATAGGAGCAAAAAAAAGTGTTTGTGAAATGCCCATAATGAGATGTTAATGGTTAGATGATAGATTTTTGGTCATGGTAGATTTTCATATTTCTGCATAATGAAGCTGCTGTCTGCAGCTGGGCATCTTAGCTTGGCACAAAGGTTGGAAACTTGGGAAAACTTGACTGGCTCTCTGAAGGTAACAAAATCTGCCCACCAGCTTCTTCAAAGCTTTAATTAACAGTTTTTATCTCACAGTATATCAAAGTGTAAAAACAACTATTTATAATTTTACAAATTAAGGGGTTGCAGCATGTGCTGGCTTTCTTTCTTTCTGTCACTGCAAAGGTGTCGTGCATCCAGCAAAGACTAAAAAAATTTGGCATTAACATTTAACACTGACAGTAACTCTTCTCATTTTTTAATGCATTAAACAAACAAGATTCAACAGGTTATTGAGCTTTAGAGAATATTTCAGGCTGATTTTTTTTTTTGTAAACCTCTGGACAGAGCCAGGCTGACTGTATCCTCAGCTTTCACTATGCTAAGATAAACTAGCTCCATCTTTACTGCAAAGACATGAGAGCAGTATCAATCTTTCAATCTAACTCCCAAAAAGAAGGCCAATAACGAAATTTTCCGCAAAATGTCAAACTATTACTTTAATATTTTGTTTGTAAAGTGCACATTTTTACTTGCAGATAGTGGGAGAGTTGAAAAAAAAACTGAAAGGCGAGATAAACTTGACCTTAAGAGGATGAAAATATATTATCAAGCCCACAGATATAGGCCTATGTGTTACTGCTGAGTGTATCAGTTTGAGTGTTGTGGTTTAATGAGGCAGCGATCACTTCTGCAGGTGTGTTTGCCTCTCACCGCCCTTTTTAGGAGGGATTACTGACCCTGTGGTTTTGACACTAACCTTGGAAAACATTTGCTCAGTTTCATCCTTCTTCTGGATGCCACCAAAGAATAGCTCCGCCAAGCTCTCCACACACACACACACACACACACACACACACACACACACACACACACACACACACACACACACACACACACACACACACACACACACACACACAAAGATTATTCCTGGAAGAACAGGCCATCAACAGGAAATCATACTTTAACCCTTTGAAACGTGAACAAATTGGCTGGATTTCTCTAAAAAAAAAAAAAAAAACAAGGGAGGAAGGCAATGAACAACAAAGAAATGACGTAAAAATTCTAATAATTTTGTAACATAGTTTTAAATATGTTATTATGATAATTAGAACTACAGCTTTTCCCTAACATTTCCCTTTGCTTTACTAAAATAATTTTCTAAATCTATGTATTTCTTGCAATTTGTGAAACATTTATTACCAAGTTGCTTATTGCCTTTTTCCCATGTTTTTGAAAGTAATCAAACCAATTTCCTCAGGGCCCAGAGGTTTAAATACTTGTAAAAGCCATCTGGAAGCAGCACAGGGAGAGTGATGTTGTTCCAGATTTCAAAGGGTTAACCTAATGGATAATGATTGAGGTAATCTGCATTGAAACGTCTTTATCATCAGGTCAGCTTGCTTACTGCTGTGATGTCTGACCTGAACACAAAATGTCGGGTTGTTAATATATTCCTAATGGTGTGCTACTTCTCAAGAGCAGCCATAGTGTGGTGCAGCTCACACCCAATAACACTGCGCACTCGGGTGACAACACACTTTGTCTGCTGGGTGCAAACTGGCTCCGAGGAGGACTCCTGAGCAAGGCAGCGTTTACTCACAGGACGGTGCAGCAGGTAACAGATCTATACAAACAGCAGGAGGCAGGTGGAGGAATGAGGATGTCGACCTGTGCGCTGCACACACTATATGTACAATATCAGTGCTGACATGTTGACAGGTGACATTGCAGGAGCTTTAATTTGAAAAACTAGTTTAAAATGATGTCTAATAAGGATCCTACAAAATAAAAAGCAACTAGACCAGCCTTTCCTTGTGCACATTTTCCACTCATTGAAGTTATAGTAATAGACATGGTATGTTCTGGTCAGTCTAATTTTGTAGACCTGTAATGCATACTTGTGAAATTCAACATGCTGAGGAGATCATGACCAGATGGCCACAAAGATAGCAAATTACCGCCTCAACTGTCCAATAAATCACAGCAGCTAATAATAATTATATAAATAGAAACAAAGCAGACAGATTGGATGAATTGGCTCATTACTTAAATATATAAACAAATGCTTTGCCATATTTTGCTTTCAGCTCTAATTGGTTTTATTTTGGGTATTTCTTACGGATGTGGGGAATGTGCCTGTGGCACAGTCGGGTTGGGGGCGCAGGGGGGGCTGCTGTCTCGCCATGTTTGTCTGAGGAGCGGTGAGATTTCACACTGATGGAGGACTTGTCAGCGCAAGTCTTCACTCGCCTTCTTACTAAGCTTCTAATGTCCCCAAGCCAATGTGCTGCTTCACGGTGGCAGCCTCGTGCTAACATCATACATGCTCCTACTAAACAGAGTTCAGCCCTAATTAACAACAAGAGTGACGGCAGCCGACACTGATCTGTTATACATCCACAACACAAAGACCACTGAGGGGGATGTGAGCAGGTGCAAATATGTAAGGTGGATCTGAGCAGCATGCCTTAGAGATTTCTTTCTGTAAATTGAAAATGGAAACAGGTATAGTTTGTAAAAATTTGTATTTAAAACTAACTAACAATTAATCCCAAACTGTTGTCTATTTTAATATAAAGCGGCATTGGCAGAATGCCTTCACAATTAAGGGAAAAAAAGAGAAGCTTTTGAGAGCTTCGCTATGTGGAATATTTTTAATATATTAATATATTTTTTTTAATGTTTAAAGTGCTTTCAAGGCATTAGTTAATGCCTATCGCCACTTACAGTAAATTTAGGATTTCAAACTCTTGAAATGGTTAAAAAACTGAAAAAGTTTAAGTTGTTATTTATATGGCAGTAGATAGATAGTAACTTAAAGAAGTTGAATAAGAGAAATGTATGCAATAAAAGTAATGCAAGTGTCAACCTAACTGCAAAGGCCCTGACACACCATGCTGACGGTTGGTTGTTCGTCAATGTCAGGTGAAGGCCTGTCGCCCTGGTTTTGGCAGTGTGTCCCGCACCGTTGGCAATAGTTGGACTTTGTCAGCTAATTGGCAGATTCAGCGTGTTAAATCAGTTTCGGAGATGGCAGAGACTGAATGAAACCACTTTGATTGCAAGATCATTTCAGTGCACAAGAAGAGAAGTGGAAGTGAGGAAGGCTAACAATTTGCTAAAATCAAGAAGGGATGTGATCAAAACGAATATGTTATATAGTAGAATTGGTTTGTGATTGTTTATGTTTTCCATAGCGCACGATAAATATTCTTTACTCCTTCATCATCAGATTGTGCTGTTAATTTGCTAACTGGTGTCTATAATGTGTCCTTTCTGTTTCCATTTTTGAATGTCAAATACAGAATGCCACCCCCGGTTGGTATGGAGAGTTATTTCCCTTTATGCAGCTGCAGAACATCTGTGCTAATTAGCCGTTGGCTGTGATTTTTGCGGTGTGTTAAATTGCAACTTTTTCGCCATGATACAATCAACATGAGACGATGCAACAGTCGGCCTTCATTTCCACTAGTTTTTGATGTTAGTTTGGTGAGTCTGGGCCTTAGCTGCTATGTGAATGAGAAACAAGTTGTGATTCACTATATAAAATCAAAGATGATATAAAGTGTCAGCTGAAGACTGAGCAAAAAGTTTCTTAAAACTGGTGCGTATGTGGTAAATAATTCTTCCTAACAGGGATAATCCTTATATCAGTGGTGGTAAGTGGCACCACAATACAACTCAAACTCTTACAGGCTTTCAGACGATCTCTGACACTTTTTGGTAAATGGGGCGCTGTTTGCCTGGAAGCCCATAAAGCTTTAACTCTCCAAACAGTTCAACATCTGCTCGCAGTGCTGGCATGAAGTGACACCACTGGCCCAATTGCTATATCTCTTTTGTAGCAGACATAATTACGACATTTTCCTCTGGATGATGTTTGTTAGAGTCAAAGTGGCCATCGGAGAGGGAGAGTCTCCTCAACAGCGAGGTCAGATTGTGTTTGGTCATCTCACTTCTACGTGAGTAATCAGCTCTCTCCTCCAGGAGGGTCCATGCTAAACAAGCCTCCAGTGGAGTCGGTGTTTGTTCTTAAAGGCAGGACAAACAGAGATCCTGAGTGCTCACAGAGGCCTCTACAGCTGAGGGCCACCCCCCGACCCAACACCAGCTGTATCATGTAGGTCCTCAAATATACAAAATGTAGGCCTGCTGTAAATCTTAAAATAATTCGACAAACATTAGGTGTCGGATGAACAATTAATGCCATAATGTAGTCAAAAGAAATCAAGACTCAAGTGACACTGTGTCACTTTAAAGCAGTTGTTCAAAATTTGGGGAAATGCACTGATCCACTTTCTTGCAGAGTTAGTGTGTTATTGACTAAGATCAACAACACTTTTATGTCTGTACAATGATACTAAACTGCAACCAAGAGGCTAGTTAGCTTAGATTATAGTTGAGTACATAAAGCAGAGTCCTGCATTGGGTCGGGTAATTAGTAGTACTAAGCAGATGATGTGCAAGGTGACTTTCGTGTAGTATTGTGTTTTAATTTTTATTTCTGAGCTCAGTTCTGGGTGAGAAAAAGAACATGTGGGTCGAATTGTGGGTGTCGGGTGATAAATATATTAAAATAAAATGAGAATAACAATAATTCAATTTATTGTTTTAACATTTAATCCTTTGACTGCTAACTTTGTGTGTCAACTCTGTCTTCTGCACCAGCTGGAAAATGAAAGCTGCTTCAATCAGGTGTGTTACTAACAGGAATGTTAACTGTGGAGATGTGTTGCTAAATATGATGAGAATAAGCAAAAAAAAATATTGATTTAAATCATATTTCCTGAATTACCTCAGTTTCAAAGTATTAATATCTTGATTTCGCATGATATGTGCCAAAATGATTATTTTAAAATTATTTTTTGAACAGTGAATGATTGTAATGGGATTCACGACTTCATGCTAAACTATGCTAGGCGGCCTCTAGCTGTAGTTGTACATTCAATGGATGAATAACAGAGTGGTGTCAGTCTTCTCATTTAGCTCTCTTCAAGAAAGCTAATAAGCTCATATCCCAGTACTGAATGTTACAGGTTTTATAATGAAAGCAGTAGTAATAATAATTATTAGAAAAGAAAAAGAATCAGTGGTCGACACTTAAATGCAAACTATTACAATTATCACCTGAAGTGGTTCTTGTGTCCTCTATCTTCTGCAGCACAGTGTTTTTCTGGTGTCTTGTATTGAGCCATAAAATGAGCTGCAGGTCTGCTTTCCAGCACTGTCAAAATTACATCAACACACAAAGTCACATTTAGTGTTTTTCCTCAATAAGTCTCAAAGTTTATAGATTACACTGTAACTCAACTCCTTTCGCTGACATCCTCCAGGCTTTTATGTAGTGTTGATGGGTGACAATTATATGTGATACACCTATAAAAGTCCTCCAAATCGTGGTGGGTTTTCAGATGTCCACGCTCAGCTAACTGCCTCTGGAGGCCAAAGATCTTAGAGAAGAGCAACAGTGACAGAAAAATTTGATGAACGTCACGGTGAGGGATGACGCATAAATCAATAACAGAGTGGATTAAAGTCAGGTGTCATACTTCTGGTGCTGTGACAAAACCTACCAGGTAATAGCTGGTTTTGGGGAGGGACTTCAGGTACGAGTCATTGTGCTGCAGCTTGGAGAGGACCAACTTCTTTTGTTTCTGAGTGAAGAAGAAAAGAGACAGAGGCAGACAGACAGTCAGAGACAGAGAGTTGTGGGAACAGAGATTTGAAGCAAGCCTCCCTTGTTTCAGGGGCTGGGAAAGAGAGTACACAGAACAAATGAGAAGTAAACACATAGCCACAGGAAGCCATTAACAGCAGCAAGGACCAATTAGGCCCCAGCAGGTGTTCTTGCTTTGCCTTGCCTTTGGTGCTGCCTCACCTCCGTGTCTGTGGTGGAGCCTTTCGATCTGAGCTGAGGAAACAGCGGGTACTTTAATTTGCTTAGCAATTTAAAGCAAAGGATTCCTACTAGAGGGCCCCTAAAGTCCTTTATTGTGCTCTTTTTGTCTCCCCCTACTACCACCAAGTGCAAGTCATTAGAGAAGACAATTACATCCTCCTGAAGAAGCTCAGCTTTTACAGGAGGGGAAGATAAGACAGGATCTCTCTCATGTTAGACCCCCTCTATGCAGGCACTCTCTGAAGCTTATTGCTCTTTTCACACCGAGACAAGACAGTCAAAATCAAAGTCAATCACGGCAGCTACCTAAAAAGGAGAACTATATGCAAGAACAGGAAATTAAATTTGTAAAAGAAATAAAATAAAGTAAAAAAAACAAGGAAAAGGGGGAAGGAAAAATAGGAGTGAAAGAATGTATGGAAGCAAAGAAATGCCATAATAATATAAGTTTTATAAATTACTTAACTTACCTAATCATAGAATGTCACCATGAGTAAAACCTTACTGATGATATTTAAATACCACTGAATTACCAGCATAAACATATTTTGTTTTGAAAATCACGTATCCTCAGCTGTGGTTTGGATTCCCCTCTTTCAAAATTCTGGAGAAAAAAATGGTGCAATTTCAAAACATGATTTTAAGTATTTTCAGTGTACAGTGTTCACCAAGCTTTAATTAATATGACTATAATTAATTTTTATGATAACAATGAATCAATGACAATGTGAAAACAATGTGACAGCATCAAAGGGGTCACTAGTAATGATGTACCTAAATAAAATAAAATCAAGTGTTTGGAATGACAAAACTTGAAAGTATCTTCAGTAAATTTCTAAGAAAGAAATCTAAACCTTGTGAAGTCACATAAGATGGTTTTCCAAAATAAAATATGTCAATGCTATAAATTAAGAGGACATACATTTTAACATTGATTTTTCAGTAGGTATTCTGGTGTTTATTAGACCAAATTATTACATCCTTTCTTTTCTTCTATAGAATGAAACAGTGTAAGTATACGTTTGATCCATTGCAAATGATTTCTTTAAACTGCAACAAGTTAACATTGAACTAAAGCAGGTTCATATAATAGGTGCTTACAGACGTCACATTCATCAGCAGTGTCAGCCTGCTGTAAATGAGTTAAAGAATCATAGGTTTAAGTTATAAACTGTGGCTTTAATTGTTTTAATGATATGCATGCCACCTGAGGAGTAAAAGCGAGAGCAAAGGTGTTGCAGTTAAAACAGGAAGGGCTTTGATTTGCAGGGTTGTGTATAACAGCAGCCTGTGGGCTGAATTAATATATGTCCCCCTGATAAAAGCTGAGGTCATAGTTTGTGACAGAACTTTCCCTCCTGTGGATACAAATATCAGCAAAAGGTTTATGTAAATCCCAATAGATATGACCTTGTTACATCTAATATCGTCTCCATGTGAAGACTGACATGCAAAGACAAAGTCCCAGAAGAGATCATTTAAGAATCCATTTTTTTCTGAAATGAATGAAAACAAATAAACAAACAAAACTTATGGAAACAGGGGCTTGTGTTTTCACTGTGACAAAGTGAAAAGAAAAGGCCCACGGATGAATGTAATGCTGACCTCTGGTGTAGGGAGTCTGAAGGAGTAAAACAAGATGTTAAGTCAAGACTGAATAACCAACCAGGCCATTGCCCCAGACCCCTATAACCCCCAAATCTCTTCATGTCCGGTGGTTTTTGGTACTTTGGTTGACTGCAAATATGTTAGCGATGTTGTCAATTTGTACCACTAAAGAACATCAAGTAAAGTTCAAAATCTTATGAGACCTTTATTATTCAAAATGTTATTGTGTTCACATAATCCGTAAGTAAATTTGATAAATAAATCTTGAGCCAAGTGATATAATTTCATATGAACACATGACCCTAAAGATATTAAATATAATGATATTAATGTATTAAAATATATAATCTTTAATAAATAATCTCAATAGGAAGAAAAACACTTTTTCATTTGAAAGCATTACATGGTGAATGTCAGATTTTGACCTCTGCAATTCATGCACATGACTAAAATAAAGCCCTCAGTTTTGTCACGTTAAGATGTAATGATTTACCTGCTGGGTGTCATTTTGTGCCTTCACTGAGGCTGTCTCGTCTCTCTGCTGCAGCAGTAATCTTTGTGACTGGACCTTGTCTCTGAGTAGGACAGCATAGCGGCGACAGAGAGCATCTCGAAGACGGTGCATGTTCCTGTAGGCCTGTAGATGGCGCTGGAGGATAAACAAAGGGAGGACACCAGCTGAGGGGTTATAAGCAAAAAGGAAGTGCCACCTGAGTCTGGAGGCAGAGAGCAGTGTTTGAGTATTGACTACAGACAAGGAGCTGATGAAATTACTGATTATTGATAAAAGAGCAGTGGATATATATTTCTGTTACATTCTCTCACTGCATCATCGTGCCTCTCCTGCTGATGACCAAGTGTCAGCATGACAGTGAAAGTGTCTCATTATTGGTACAGTATTTATCCACCTGCTCGAGCTGAGCCTGACGCCGGGCCTTGGCCTCTCGGTCCATGTCTGTACCGCTATCGTGCATCGCCTTCCTCCTCCGGGGCTCAGCTCTGACTTCATCCCCTGCCTGTCAACAGTAAAAACCCAATTTAGACGCTGTGGGAGTGAATCAGTCAGCTCGCCTGAAGATTAGATTAAAAAAAAAAAAGAATGCATTTTTGGTAATCCCTCTCATCTGCCAAGAGCAACCTCCCACACAACAGCCTGACATTGTGTTCTTGCAATACCCAGCCAAAAAAAAAGAAGATACGCAGGAGGAATATGCCCACCTCCTCTCCTTACAAAGCCCTCACCTTATTTCCTGCATGTCTCTAGAAGACAATTTTGTAATGCTGTGATCTGCCCTACGCATATCATTGTCCTTATTTAATCCTGATGAAGACTGATACCCAGCAGATGTTGCACAGGGAGATTTCAGAGACAGATTTTGACTATCTTGAGGCAAATGTTGTCTTGTCCCGGAGTATAAAGAGAAAAAGGAACGCAAATGTGAAGTATGTTACCAAAGAATACAAAGCTAATGCAAGTGAAAGGATGCCAAAGCAGATTACAGAAAACATGGAGTTCCATTTTATAACCCTTAAACCAAGAATGAAACATGCTTGAGCTTTTATGGGAGGACTATATACTGTCAGATCTCTCTGAGGTCACCCCGTCTCTGGGAAATGCTTTGCTCTTAACAGGCCACCACTGAACGAGCACATTACTGAAGTTTATGGGCCGAGTCTGCTCAGGAAGTGTCTGCTTTGTCTTTTCTCACAAAAGCTGCTGGAAAAGCGGGATTTATCAGTTCCGTTGCCACAGTAATACTGTCGAGGCAGAGCAAAGGGCCCTGCAGTGCTTTGCTCTCACTGCTGTGTGCCAAGTGTCAGTGACGGAGCGAAGGCAGCATCCATCTGTGCTCGCTGCCAAAATAAATCAGTGGAGGATAATGCGGCTGTCTTGCTGTACCACGTCACTCTAGACGGTGATCATGATACTGCAGTGAGGTGGACAGAAGCCTGCAGCTATTTCTTTCTCTCTTTGTTATACCTGATCTAAAAAGAGACGAGCAAAGGCTGCAGACAAAAATAGAAAACAGAGATGTTAGATGCTGCAGGTGCAAACAGTTTGTCAGAGAATGAAATGACAGAGCTGAAAAGAGAGACCTGCAGCATGGGGTGGAGTTAACAACTCCAAATGAAAAAGACTTTGAGTTTGGACAAAGTGTTTCCACTTGTAACCAAGCCAACCGTCGCAACATGCTCCCAACTCTCTTTAAATTCTACTTTTCCTATTGAACACAAGTATTTGAACAAGTTCAGACATAATAATGCAGCTCTCACCCCCAGGACAGTCATGAATGGCTCAGCTTCAGGCCTGAGCCAGACGGCAGTGCATACCACACACAAACAAGGACACAATTGAAAAAAAACATAATAACACAATAGAGGGGGATTACACAACTTTCCGTCACCGAGCCAGTAGATAATATCATCACAGGAGCCACTGAGAACCAAACGGGTCTTGGTACACACTGTACTGACTCAGCTATGATCTCAGTCAACAACATGCGACAATAAAACCACTTTGTGACACAGGATGGGAACATCTGCGCATGACGAGATGCTTTATTCTGGCAGCTTCTTTGTTTACTTACACAAGAAATCTGTAATGTCATGTACTGGACCTCAATAAAAAAACCAGGTGTCAAAACCAGGTTTTGACACCTGATTCATTCCTCTGTTTATGCATTCCTGAATAAAATGTCATTGAACTGGATAACAGTAGAATAAAATATGAAACTCTAAGTGTTGATGAGTTATTTAAAATACCTTTCTGGCACCAACAGGGAATAAGTGTGCATCCAAGGGCAGAGAGCTTGACTGATGAAAGTCTTTGTACCCAGATGTCATTGCAAATCCGCCATTAACTTTCAGAAGAAAACATTGTCGGCATCAAAAACCAAAAATAATATTATACACTGTAACCTGATGATATGAGTCATTTATCAAAAATAGCTTACCAGTTGTGGGTGTGTGGGCTTTTAAAATGCACTGCAAAGTCTTAAAACTCCTCTGTCCAACTTGTGGCTTTGAAGTGTGCCACACACACACACTCTGTGAGTAAAACTCTGGTTACCAAGTTACAGGGAACAATGGAGCGAGTTAAGCTCTATTGCAGGGAATTTTTACACTCCAGACACTCGTTTAAAATATTTGTGACCCTGCATGACGATTTGAAGGAACACTACATCCACAAAATGACCATTTGTAAATCATGCTGTGTTACCTTGCATTTGTGAAGAAAATTTTGTTTTGCCTCCACAGAAAACGGCAAACATATTGCTTTACTGATCGATTTGGATTTTTTTAAAACAACAAAACTCTTTCTAAATAACTGTTTACAAACTCTCACACAACTTGGGCAGTATAATCCAGGTCCGATTTATCCGGTTTTATGTTCAGTGCTTCCCATGCACGTGCATTTTCACTAAAAATGACTCAACTGAAAATAAAACAAATCTATTCTCTCTTCAAAGCTAGACTCCAATAATAAGGTTTTGATGAAAACACACACCTGGAAAGTACTGAGCATACAACTGAATAAATGAGATTTGAATTAAACAGCATGAGCTGTAAGAGTTTGTAAACAGATATTTAGATATAGTTTTGCAGCACATTCTCCTCCCAACTTGTCAAATATAGCTGCTTAGTTAGTACCATTCACATCTACATTTATATTTACTTATATTTACTTTAATTTCATTTTGCAACAAAAACAAGTGGTTAGGTTTAGGAAAAAAAAACATAATGGTTTGTCTCAACATTCATACAGGAAGCGAACAGCGGGCTTCCGGGTGAAAGTCCAGGATTTGTTGGACCAATCCACATCCATCCCCGTCCCCTTTTAGGAGCTTCCAGCCCCTATATCACATTGTTACCAAGTGGTGGTATTTGTCCAGTTTCAAATGAGAATGGGCTGACTTTTGATGTTGTTGAACAAAGATCCCAGTCAATCAATTAATCCATATGTTCACTATTTTATGTGGAGGAATACAAGAAAAACAAACTTTTCTTCACAAACTCAAGGTAACACAGCATGACTAACTGATTTTCTAATGGTCATTTTGAGGGTGAAGTATTCCTTTAATTTGTGCAAAAGGCTGGTGTGTTTCCCTCAGTTTCCCTTGACTGGTTTAACGATCAATACAATAGGCAGCTGAAGAGAACCAACAAAGAGGCCAAACATGTCTTTATGGCTTAATTTCTCTGTAACTCTGGTTTATTGTATTTTGCTAAAAACAGTCGTGGTTTGTTTCTAAGCTCTCAGAAGGTCCCTGACCAGCTGTTTCTCCCTGAGCAGCACATGAAGTCCATTACAGAATTTAAACATGAGTCTTTGTAGCTCAGTGTGAGTGTGGGAATGTCAGGATTAAGCTCTTAATTCAAACCTCTGCTGCAAATCATATAGCTCTTTTGGCACTTTGGGTGAAATAATTTCCCAGATGTTTGGTACCAACACTATTTATCTTTAGTAGCTACATGCATTGTTATGTTTGGTATAAAAAGCAGACTGGAGGTAATTTCCTGCAGGGATCATGCACATGGGCCCCACAGCACACTGGTCAACCCTGCTTAACAGGAAATCTAAGAAGCTTAGAACACTAATGCCCAAATGGCCTCAGGTAGGTACAGTGAAAACAAAAGAGCCTTTAAAATACAGTCTGGGAATGTGCCAGAAGTGTAAAAGAAATCTAAATGACTGCAAATCAGCATCATGTAACAGAATTATTCAAGAGGCACAACACAAATCAGCTTTAAAAAGGTCAGTGACACCTGCATAATTTAAAAAACAAACATTGTTTTTACTTCAAATGGCATCAAATCATCAGCTGAGTAAACAGTACAAACATTTAGTAAATATTAAATACTGTACATCGCTGATAAATTCCTACAAAGGATATAACCCTCTTATTAGAGGAAAAATAAACAGTCCAGTTTGGTTTCAGCAGCAGGCGCATACAGAGCCCTGTTGTTGACAGCGTATTGTTCTCCAACACAAAGGAGCGGTTTCGCGTCGCTTTACGCAAACCCCTCTGCCAATCCACAGGCGCCCCACTGAAAACAAAAACCATGTGCAAAGAACGAGAATATTAAGGTATTCAGTTCAGACTTCAACAAAACATTGAGCAGGCAAAGCAACATCCCTGTGAGCCATAAGAAGCACCGTGGCTGCAATTAGGCTTTAAAATCTTATTTTGGTGGAGGCAAATTGATGCCAAATTTCCTCTTATTCCAATGCAATTCATATTTCAAATTTCTTCAATAAGGGTATGTTTTAAGTGACATGATACCTATTTTAGTGAATATCTCCGTAACAAATCGACATTTCTCTTGAGTGGATTTTCTCCTCTCATTTGCAAACAATTAGGCTAATTCACAAGACTCAAATTTAAAATGCCATTGTAGCAGGGCAGCATCGGTGCATACATTTCAGAGTCCATCGTCTCTTCAGTCAGCTGTCTAAAACAAAAAGAAAAGTCCAAAGTCAGGTGTCAGCAGCCTTTAAGGTGCGGGAGTGCAGAAAGTTTGTCGACTTTCCCCAAAGCGGCGGCGTTTTCGACCCCTTTGAGCCACTCTTTACATTTCCTCACAACAGTCTCATCCACGTCTCCATCCTCCTCTTCATACTCCACATCGTCGTACTTGTATTGATCATTCAAAAGAGATATTTTAACAATGGCGGTGATGTCCTGCTCGGCGCTTTCCACTTTGGCGACAGGAGCGCAGCCCTTGGACGCTCCGTGCGCCTTTTTGGATGGAAATACGCGCCTGTGCCTAAAGTCCGCGGAGGCGCAGCATTTCTGCTGCTTTGCCATCATTTGCTTTTCTAGATTTCGTTTTTGGATGACAAGAATGGCTTCGGGGGTGAGGCTGAGGGTAAACTGAATCTCCTTCTTCCCTTCCTCCTTGCCTTGGAGGTGTCTGGCGGAGTCCATAGAGCTAGAGCGCCTGACTCCTTCAGATGAGTCCTGAGGTTTGGATACCGACAGCCAGGAGCATTTTCCCTGCGTCTCCCGGCCGCTACTCGCCTTCTGAGCTGAGCTTTTACTCTTCTCCTGATGGGCTTTTCGCCCTAAATTCCTTAAATTCGCCGATGTCCAAGATGTGGACTGTTTCTCCTTTTCGGACACCGCTTTCTCTCCGCCGGATTTGCTGGTGAGCTCAGTGTGAGGAGGCACTCCGTTGGCTTTCTTTTTCCCGAATAGTTCCCTGCCAGGAGAGGAGATTCGCTGCTGGAGGCTGATAGGCGGAAAAGGCATTTTGTGTGGCTGGAAGTGATCAGGATACAAAAACGTGCAAATGTTCAAAGTGCAGACGAGGAAGCCCTGTGCAAAGCGACGAGCGGCGCTCTGCGGGCATTATCCAACAGCGAGGTGGAGGGAGGCTGTGGTGCACCTGTTGTCCGCGCTGACTCGAGCTCAACTGGTGCACACACACACGGCCTGGCTGCTTTATGATGGAGCCGGCAGGAAGGCGTGGTCAGGAGGAGCACCAAACAAAGCCGGGAAAAAACTGTGGTGATGTCATTTCATAATTCCCAATAACTTCCTCAAGCAATGAGCGACCTCCACCACATGTTTCATCTTTTCTCACAGCGCCTCTCCGCTGTTTTACTCACACTGGAAATACACATACTGACATTGTTTTATAGATAATCTGTCTGAATAATATTAATAATGTTCAAGAAACTGCGGGATAATGAGTGGGTGAATGTGGTGGTCACAGGTGTGGGTTATCTTGTTTACAGAAGTGTCAACTTTTCCCAGTTTTTAATAATTAAATTGTAACTTTAAAGGTCTAGTGTGTAAGATTTGGGGGAACTTTCTGAAACTGAATATAATAAAATAAGATTCTTAAAGTGTTCAATCACCTGGAAATAAGAATCGCTCCATTAAAAGCTACACAGAGAACAGGTACACACCTATGGACATTGCCATGTTGCACCGCCATGTTTCTACAGTAGCCCAGAACAGACAAACCAAACACTGGCTCCGGATCAGGATAGTCACTTTTTGCATGTTTAGGTTGGCCACCGTAGTTAGCGGCCCTGCCGTGACATGCCAAACAGCTTCAGAAAAACACAGATTTCTAATGTGACACTGCTCTTTTCTGTGTTTTACTGGTTTAAATCACTTTGTCGTTGGTTTTGGAGAGGAAGAGATCTCTGCGGATAATTTGGGTCTCTGTAAAAATCTCCTGAACAATGAACACTGAAGGAATCCTAACCAGGAGTTTATGCCTGGAAGAGGTTTCAGCTGGTTGCAATCTGAAATCCTCGACACTAGAGGTTTCTAAATTTTTCACGCTGTTCCTTTAAATGAACAAATGTTAGGGAAAAAAAGAATATATTTAGAATCTTGAAACAGTCCTAATTTTAGCCTTAATACATTTTTACAAAAAAGTACCTAAAATTTGAAACACATGGTAAAAACTAGATGGTAAAACTACAATTACATGCATGTTTTTGTTATTTTCATACATAGTGACAGACTTGGACCATAATAAGTTGGGAAATAAACTAAATGTACATTTTTCATCCTCAACTCATGTTCTCCAGTTAAAGTAGTCCTACAAATGTGAATGTACCTCCTTATAGCTTACATGTATATGGTTACAGAGATACTGTTAGGTCCTTGCTGTAAGATAACCCTGTCCGTCCTTGAATAAACAAAACATGTCATTGGCACAATCCATTCAGTCAATATAGTCTCAAATATCAATTAACTGATGTATGTAGATGGTCTGTTGCTGTTCTTTCAGCCGTGCAGCTAATGAAAGACATCTAGGGGAAATACACAAATAGTCTACGATATTGATTTCTCCTCCTTTCTGCTGCTATCTGCACTTTCACGCAGACAGTCACACAACTGATTCAATGTGATTTTGTTTCCCTCAGTGTGGGGTGTGATAGGAAATCAATACTTCCTTTCAAGTTTGTAGTTTTTTGTCTGTTTATTTGATATTGCCTGAGGATGATTTTACAGTTTGTTAAACATTTTGCCATTTATTATGTAGTTGCTCTTGTGATCACCCAATCAAAGGGAATTAAAGTGAAAGAAATAATTTGCAGTAAAGTGTACAAATGAATTGCTTTAAAGACAGGAAATAGGTATTAATATGTGTAACACTGGGCCCATGGTGGTATGTTTCTAATCCAAACAGATGTTTCTTTAGCTAAATATTTTCTGAAAAAATCGATTCACCATATAGTCTAATGACTCAGTCTTAGACTTAAAAAACATGCACAGGCTAGTTTTGTTTCAGTGGTTGTTGTGGCGTGGGATCCCTCTCCTCTCTGACATAACAATGGATTAGATGTAATAAAAAGGAAACAGTTGGGAGACTCTAACAGATTGCTGGGGTCAGGGGTACTTTCCTTTCATCCTCAAACTTCCTAATCCAAAAATAGCAGGGAGAAAGAAAAGGGATCACAAAAACAACCCCTTCACTCAACCAAATTATTTTATCCCCAAGATTAATTGCTCAAGGATTTGCTGGGTCTCTGCCAAGTTAGTTGAACAAGTAGTACTGAGGGGAGATTTTGTCCACGCTAATCCACGGCCACGTTATACAAGCGTCTAATGAAACTATGTGGGGGCTGCAAAAACAGGAAGTGCAATGTTGTTATTTAGTTGCATCAAGCAGAAGGAAAACCCAGAGGCATGGTGGTGAACCCTGAGCAAATCGTGCAGCTAATACAAATCATGTGCTGGGACTTTCTATGTGTGACTTTGATTCATAAATCTGTTTTAAAATTATTATTTTTTCACAATCTGAAGAGAGATCCATGACTGACTGACTTTATTCTATATAATAAAAAAACACACCTCCTCATGAGTGAACATCTGCACCACAGATGGGGGGAAGGCTGAGGTTATGAATCTTCCAGAGGAGGTTGTCATGACAACCGCATCCTCAAAGGCTACACCATAACGCTGAGGCAATACAGGGAACTTGATGCCAGCTATTCTGGGTTATTAGGTCACATCAAAATCACAATGTTCAGAAAAGCGTAATTAACAGGGTCATTGCTACATCTGGCAGGAAATGAAATATAAAGAGAAGCTATTTCACTGTAATTTGATGAGCTGAGGGGGGCAGGTGTGTTCAAATACACATACAGACAATGAGACTAGACAGGAGCTGTTTTTTTTTTAATCTCTTTAGCCAGAAAAACCTCAAAAAAGCTGCGGATATCATATATCCCAGTGCATCATCAGTGAAGCAGTGTCTAAATTGCTAAAGGGAAAATGATCATATATAAATATGGAATAGCATCTGAGAGTCTCTTTATACATCACTGCCTTGCACACACACAGAAAAGACTAATTTAATAAGGTTTGTGTTAAGATGTCAGAATACCATGTATAATCTGGAAGAAAATGCAATCTTTCACACTGTTTAGGATGTAAATACATATGTTTGGTCAATGGCAATAGCTCTATATATATATATATATATATATATATATATATATATATATATATATATATATATATATATATATATATATATATATATATATATATATATATATATATTTACACACACACATATGTGTATGTATACAATATATAATATAAAGGCATTTGTGTTGTAAATTACAGAAAATCAAAATAATTTCCCTGCACTTAAATGGTATAAAATCCTCAGAAAACAGGAATATCTTGAAATATATTAGCATTAAAGGCACTAATTTCTCTGACATTAAAAGCTAAAGGTAAGTGTTGTATCTGATTATACTGTAGTTATCAGCTAGACTTAAAAAGCGAGAATTCACAGTATGAAACAAGCCATAGTAAAAATCTGGAGATATAATGTATAAACAGAAGAGATGTATATTTTACAAAGGCACTGTTCTTACAGTTTGCATTTTAGGACCAGTCTTCACACAATGTGGACTAAGGTGTCCTAACTCAGACAGGTTGTGAAGCATTTCATCACCGCATCCCTGCAGAAAAACAAATAACAACAGAAATGTTTAAGTGACAGCTAGCATTATAAACATCAAATGTTGAGAAATAGGGGGAAAAAATGAATGTGTTGTTACAAAAAATAATGCAGAGGCTAAATGTCGTCATGCGTACAAAATTAAAGGCGACAAAACACCCTTTGTTAGGATGTCTTGGGTGGGGCTGGTCATGAATAAGTGAGTGTGTTTTGGCTGGGAAGCACCACATGTTCAGAGTGATGGGGGCTCCCTTTTCTCCAGGTACTCTGTGTTGAGGGATGATGCAATACGAGCGGTCGCCATGGTAACCGCACATCCGCGCTGCCTCCTCACACCGTGTTCATCTTGCCATCGGTGTGTTGCTATGCAGACTTTGCCTGCAGCCACAGTCAAATTTCGGTGGAGGAGGTGTGAAACCGGTCAAGGTTAAAAGGAGAAGGGGGGATCATAAGCAGTCTGAGAGGGAGGAGGGGAGGTCGGTGGGCGGACGGGAGACTTGCTCCTTCAAATGCTCTTATCTGTCTCTCTGATGTATAAACAAAAAACATTCACCACTGGATCCCTCATGTTTTTCCTCTAATTCTGCCCGAGGTGTGTTTTTATATAATCACTAGAGGCTTGATGCTATTTTTGCTTCCCCCAAACCTGCATGAATAAATGATCAGCCTCAGAGACTTTTTCCCCATTTCGGATTAAATATCAGAGCAACAGTCGCCTTACAGCACTGTGGGAAGTGCACATGCAGCAGGTTTTAGTACCTTGGTCTGCAGGTCTGTGAGGTTATAAATAGGCAACAAGGTAAAATACATTAAAGGATCACGTCCATTAGCCATGTGGTGTCGTGGCTAGCCAGGTAACACAGTTAGTTTGACCACAGACCGGAATACGGAGAGACCGCAGGTTAATGCTTTCTAAATGTGTCAATCAGAGGGATCAAAATACGCTGCTCTCTAACAACATCGCAAACAATACAGAGCTAAATGATCAAATCTAAATTAAAATGAAAAATGGATTAAAGTAAGAAGCTTACGGAGGGAGGACAATAATGTGTTGACAAAAAAACATCATAACAACGGAGTAAAAAATATACAAGTAATCATGATAGTCCAAAAACCAGCAGTCAAATTTGCATTTCTCTGTAGGAATGTGGTTTTTGGAAGGGTGGCACGGTAAAAGGTCTTTGTCTCAGCTTTGTATTGTTGTTAGCATTCGGGTTGGGGGAGGGGGAGGTCGGGGTGGTTACGGGATGTCTCTCAGCTGTCAGGATGGATTATAGGGTCGCCCAAATACACAGGGCACTTAGTGGGGGGGCTGCATGGGGTCTTTGGACCTCTCACCAAATGAGACATAACCCTGCTTACAGCTGGACTGACAAAACAACATCACACCTCACGCTTATTTTGGGGAAGGCATTGAGTTCGTGCACCATATGGAGCAATTTGAGAGGTGAACATGAAAGTATAGGGGAGTGTTTTCTTTCAATTAAAATTCTTCATTATGGTGTAAATTACAAAATAAATCAATGTAAGATTTCAAGGCTGTTTGGTTCTATATTGCAGCTTTATCTACAATCAAGACAAAACAAGTAACCCGAGAGAAATGCCAATATGTGACAATGGGATTGTCATCCTTGTGTCTTTGCAGGACAGCCTATTGGGGTCTTCATCTAATCAAAATGTAGTATTGTGCTGTAAACCTATACAGCTTAACATAAGCTCATCACAAGCAATATAAAAGCTACATTGAGAGAGAAATATTTTGGTAAATCTGGCTGAAAGAGCATTATTCCAAAAGAAAATATTCATTTAGATATTATGGAAAAAGCAAACAGCGTCACAGGGCTAAAGCACAGAGGAGTGTGAAACAACAAGCTGCCATTTGCTCTCCACTAAGTGCCTGTGCGAGTCGTAGGGGGGGGATTACAGCCATATGGTGGAGGCAAACAGGGTTTGGAGGTAAATGAAAACATGTTTTCATTGAAGGGTCGCTCATAATATTCTCTCCTGTTTGCTGTGAGCGGCAGTTTAGTGTCATTTGCAAACAGGTGGTGGCTCTTACAGATGGACTCAATTCAGAGAGAGACACATTCAAGTGAACATAACTGAAAAGACAGATGCACATCCACTTAAGGTCAGTGCAGACGAAATTGAAATCATATAATCATGCTGTCTTACCTGGCAAATGGAATGTACGAGATGCTATACCTGAAACAGAATAATACAGAAAAGTTATTGACTGTAGAGGAAGAAAGTGCTGACATATTTTAAGACTAAGAATGTCAAACTAAACACAAGATACACAACCATTACTTTTTATTATACATTATTTGAGAAATGTAATGTATCCTAGGGCTGGGTGATATGACCTATGAATAATGATGCAATATTTTTAGGCTATATTGTGATATGCGATATATATCTCAATATTTTGAAATCTCCTCTACACTAGAGTAGAACACAAAACAAACTAAATAAAGTAATGTTATAATAAAATAAAATAAAGTGCTGTTAAAATTAGGTTTAATAAAGCAGAATTATTCTGAAGTTAATAATGTTCTGCTATAATGAAATAAATCGACGTGGAACCACTGGTGCTTTTATTTTCAACATTCACAATATAGTCATTTTATACACTTCACATGGAAAAACTCGTGATACATTGAGTACAATCAATATATCACCCACCCCTAATTTGACATATAGCTGACATTTTTAAAAAGCTTCACTGCTACATGGACAGATCAGGATGTCTTATAGATTATTGTAGACACATTTTCCTGTGATGTAGCATTGTGCGGTGTTTGGTATTATTGGAATCTGCAGGATCTCTTTGTTGAGTTTCATGTGTTTTATAAAGCTTGTCTGCACGTCATGTTTTTGTAATTATGTGATGTCTAAGAGATTATAGATTAAAAGTTTTTTAAAAAACACACACACACACACATACACACACACACACACACACACACACACACACACACACAGAGGACCTAAAATAGATTCAGGTCTTATATTAGCAGCATAATAATGGCTTTCTGATGAACAACACACCAAAATGTAAAATATGCATTAAAATGCTCCATGTGCAGCAGTAATCACTGGGCTGAAGGCTCTGATGTCGCTCAGCAGAGGGATTAACCAAATGTGATTGTGAATGAATGGGATACACTATAATCTTTGCACTAATGATTCCAGACAGATTGGTAGCCAAACACAGAGCACAACAAAAACACGATACCCCGTGTTGGAAATGATTACAGCTGAGCACAAAAAAGCCCAGCATCAAACACCTAACATCTTTAAAATATGTGAGGAATCTGGTACAGCAATTTAATGATTAACTCCAGCCCAAGCCTGAGCATGACTGCCATCTAATTTCTAAATGTTAAAACTGAATAAAAACCTTAAACATGAAAGTATCAGTGCTGTTTATTATTAAAACTTCCTACTGCCTGCTAGCTCTACATTGAGTCAGTGTCAGTCAGTAGTGCTTTACTATCTTATGGTCACTACACAGAGCTCAGCTGGAGGATTGGACTTTGCCCACCTATGAGTGGATCGGTGGCGCCGTCTTTTTACAGAAACCACCTTCACACAGACGTCTGAGTGCCTGCGTGCGTGGGAGTGCACTATGCCCCCCAGTCTGTTAAGAATGAGCTCGATATGTGTGACTTGTAGTTGCCATGGTGATGCCTCTGAGAACGCAGGCAGAGCGGAAGTGAATGTACAACATGTAGGTGCAAAAGCAGTCCGGTGATGAGTCGGACACAGTCCTGCTCAGTGATGCAATGAAACGGTCTGTTCCCTTCCTCCTGAGTCAGCGGGGAGGGGGTCGTTTGTGTGTCCATGCACATTCACACACTGAAAGTCTTTTGTTACTGCTGCACAAATATGTTCAAATTAACGAACATACAAGTGCTGACATGCCCATACACATCACTCACAGGTCTTATTACTCACTGTCATGTTGGAACTTAACCCGTTTGACCTCATGACTATATGTACTCTTTCCTCAATCGCCTAGTCTGAATTATCTGCAGGTCTCAGAAAGCCACATTTAAAAGTAGCATCAACACTGGGCTGCACCTAATAATTATTTACATCATCAATTCAGTATTTTACGTCTCACCGATTGTTTGGTCTAAAAAATACTTGTCATGTCTTGTTTTGTCCAAGCAACTGTCCAAATCCAAAGTTATTTAAATTACAGTGTTGACATTAAAATTGTTTAGGTCTTAATTCACAGGTGCATTATGTAGGATTGACTGTTCATACACATGCTCACCAGGGAAAGTGCTATAGTTGCTATATTTTCCTTTTTTCGGCACTGTATCTCTTAAATAGATGCTGCTTACAGATAGGCACCAGGTCGCTACCTTTTTATAAAGTCCAAGCCTCACGCCCATTAACTCCTCAAACACAGAAAATAAGAAAATACAGGCAGAGGGCAAAAAAATTATTTGCTACACACATCTAGTCCGTGATGTGAAATGATGACTGAGAGGGATTACTTCTGTATGAGTTTATACTTGTGTTTTAGGAAATCCCTGCATGGTATATCTTTAACATACTTTTTAGACTAATTAAGGACCCAGAGGTATAATGTATTCTCACTGGACCATTAGCCTGTGATTTTAGTAGTAATAATGACCCCAAAGACAGCTGGCAGTGACTTGTGTGTAAACAACACAGGCGGTAACACCTGTCTGTCTTTACATCTCTACGTAGATCCACACTGATCCTACCTGATCCTGGCACTAGCTCTTCCTCTATGGGCCAAAAATATACTGACCTACTGCACCACGATGCCTGGCAACCTGCCAACCAATCATCTTACAACATGAGTGGCTCGACAGGTATGTCGCCCAGGGAAACTGGGGCAAATCAATCTGATCCAAGTTTCCACATTACATTAAAAGTTTATATGTGCATCTTATCCTTACATGACACTTGGTATGGCATGACATTCATGAAAAGTTTGAATATTTCTGAAAAGATATGTTGCTCTGAAACAATGGGAAAATTCTGATAAAATGTGATTGAACATGCAAGTTTTACAATGACCGTGTAAGTTTAACTGTTTATAGATTTAACCATGCACGTGCAACCAGCAGTAAGTCAGCTTAAGGAATCAGCAGCATGATTAACTAAACTCACGGACATTTCTTGCAAGGCATAGCAACTGGAGCAGGGATCTCTATCACGGAAAGGCAGCTTCATCTCAGTAGCTGTGAGTGATGAGTAAATTCATTACCAACTGTGCTACAGTGAAGAGATGGTTGATCACACTTACCACGTCATCGCCAGAAACTGCATAATACAGAACAAGATAGCCAGCCCTTTTTTATGCCACTGTAAAATAAAAGACAAAATGATCATTTTAATAATTGAACTAAAGAAAAATTAAGGCTGTTACTGGCTTCAAAACAATGTATTATCTACTTACCCAAAACACTGCGCAAAGTGTTAAGACAAGGCAGAGCTGGCAGAAGAAGAAGGAATGGTTATCAGTTTTTACACGTACAGAATGATGTTTTCTATCTGACACTTTATGAAAACTGAACAAATAATTGATTGAATTCTAACTAAAAGATGCCACTCAATCTGCCATCAGAAAACACCACTAGTGTCATGCTGAAATACTTTATCCTTGCAATACTTTAAGATCACAAGGTCGGGAGAACAGACCTTTAATTGAACCTAGTCTGCTAATCAAAAGTCAGAGGGCTACAGACCTTTTATACCCTTGAGAGCAGGTGAAAGCAGATATAGTGTAAATGCTCTTTGGCATTATGTCAAGGAGGAATCAGGAAGAACACAGCTTCCAACACCTTCTGTGACAAGGTCTAATTTCCAGTATTCAGTGAGGTGAAACATTAATATCCTGTGATGCATCTGGCTCAAAATAACAGTAAAACATATGGTATTTACCAGCATAACAATGGTGGCTATCAGTCTTGTTGGTTCAAACATGCGCTTCAGCTGTTTTAGCGGTCCCATTAGGAAGCAGGTGCTTTAGAGGAACGAAACACACAAGTTAAACATTTTAAACATCATTAAAAAGGTACATAGACATGTTTCTTAAAATGTTAGTTCATGGGATCACTGCTGCAACCAAGTCTTATTTTTTAAATCAGGTGCAACGCATTTATCACTGTGGTGTATTTTAAAAGTACACTGATTAAACTGTGGAGCTAATACTCTGTGTGTAGATGTGTGTGTGTGTGTGTGTGTGTGTGTTGAAAATATTTTTTTGTTTCTTTGTCATATACTAAAGCTAGTTACCAAAATCATGTATTTCTATGTATTTTTTCTTTCTGTAACACTTTTGATTACAATAAATTGTACAAATGAGCAGGTGAGCATGGAGCAGGTGAACAGCTGTAAGTTCCTTTGAATTACTATCACTATCTTGGTCATCACACATCACCACCCACGTTAAAAAAGCACAGAAAAGGCTCTACTTCCTACGGAAACTTAGGAAGGCTAAATTTCAGGTCAAGATCCTGGTTAACTTCTACAGAGGAGCATTATAAAGCATACGGAGTGTTAACATAACGAACTGGCATGGTTTGTGCACGGCCCAGGACAGGAAGGCTCCACAGCGGGTGATTAAAACTGCCCAGAACATCACAGGTTCCCATCTACAGAGCATCAGTGACCTCTGTGAAGTGAGGTGTCTGCACAGAGCCCAAAGGATACTGAAAGACAGCAGCCACCCCAGCCACGGTCTGTACACCCTGCTGCCATCTGGGAAAAGATACAGGAGTATCTCCTGCCGAACAACCACACTACAGAACAGCTTTGTTCCCCAGGCTGATATTACAAGTCTCATCCTTTGACTACAAAATATGTAGCAGGATTTAGGGGCAAATTTAAATTTCATTTTTTAATCATAGTTTAGAACATGACTAATAAATCTGCCTTGTAAAAACCATCTTGGTCGTCAGCTGACAGACATGATTAACACGCATTTCATGAGTATTACATTCAATACTTTGGGCTGCAAATCTGGGTTTATTCCAAAAAATCAATACTTTGCATAAAAATGTTATGGTCTCTGTGGATTTCAGACTAGTCTTCATCTGTGTGTACACTCACAATCAAATCTCTTCCAAATGACTCAGAATTGTGTTGCCACCATAATCAATCTTAAACTACATGTTGCAATTAATGGGGGGGGGGGGGGGTAAATATTTTATGCCCAACACCACGCTGACACATTTAAAACCTCCTACATGATGCATGTGTGACGTCAGTAAATGTAACAAGACAAAGGCTTTCCCCGCTGACGAGGCACGCAGCTCTGGGCTCAGCAGAGCTGTGTGGGTAGAGGGAGTCTGTGTAGCGTCACATCTGTTAGATGAGACACAAGAGTAGTTTGTGTTGACGCAGGCTCTCTCTGCTGGTCTGCTGAGAGGGATAGATGCTTCTTATCAACCGCTAACTATGACAGACACTGATGATATCCACGCACATGCTGCTAAAGCTAAGGAGCAGGATGGCAGCAATATGCTGTATTGTTTAATATGTAGAGAAAAATACTTTTAACAAGCCTACGATTAAACAGAGGAATTAGTCAGTTAAATTTTGATTAAACGGTAGATTTTATTGCTTATCAAAAGGGGATTACACTATTGACCAAAAAAATACATGCAAAAGATATGCATTATTTTGTTATTACACTATAAACACTTGCACGTAATACCTATTTTGGACATATCTTTACACTACTGATGGTAAAATGAAGGAACCAATAATCTCTGTGTAATCTTTTTGCAGTCAGAGTCAGACACAGATGAAAATAGCATTAAGCTCTTTAAAATATGACACTATTTTCCTTTACGGCTGTAACCTGGGCTATGAAAGCAGAGGGTGACCCAGTTTCTTGACACATCTGAACCTTCTGGACATATGATACCTGAAAATAGAGACTGCCCTGTCTGAAGAAAAAAGACCCTCATCAATGGTTTGCTGTCAAAGACATCCTGATCAGATTTAGCTGTTGGAATTATCTAGACTAAATAATCCATAATGCTGAGAAATCCAGAAGGCTGCTGATATCTGGTGATAGAAAACAATATTCTAATCTTACTCAACCATTATGTTACGATAGTCAGAACAACAGACAATACGGATATATCAGCATCTATATGTCAGTGTAGCAGCATTATTAGAACACACAGCGAATACCTCTTCTGAGTTTTACATTACGAATTTTTATTAATAGTGGCTGAATCAACTTTACTCTACAAAAGGGAAACTTTTAGAATTAAAACTTAATTCAGTGTGCTCCATTGCAAGTTTGGCTTTTGTGTTAATTGGAATAATGCACAAATAAAGATAGATATTGTCTGTGTGAGGGCACTGTAATGACAAATTTTAAGTATGGCGTCCTGTCACTGGCGAGGAATTAACCTTGTATGTTCCTATACAGCGGAGACATCATTTATAAATGGTAATATGAGAGCAAAGACTAATGTCTGGTCTACTTGTAGAGACAGATAGGAAAACAAACAGTTAGGAGACGCAGACGGCTAGTCTGTTCCCACTGACCATTGTCCCTTTATCCCCAATCATTTCCTACTCACTGTCAAGCGGCATACAATTAAGCTGCAGAGGAAACCGTATAACAATAGAGATCACAATTAAACTTAATTAGATGCAATATTAATCATTAAAAATAGTGTGCCTGCTCTGATCAAATTAAACCTCCCCAACTAATGTTTGTCTTGCATGAAGTGATTAGCAGTCTCTGCTTCCCAAACAAAGTTGCAGCTGCAGGCTAGAGCATTCTCACCACACCTTTTTATTTTGAATGTTTGGGTGAAATAAGTGCAATGTGATAACTAAGGCAGTTTCTGTACATTTAACTTGTACTAATGCTATTGTATGATTATACTAATGCAAAGCTGATTAAATAATTGAGATTATCTTTTTAGCTATGATCCTTTAACTGTTTATCATGTTTAAATAACATAAATCTAAACCATAAGTCTCATGGCACTGTGTGAAACTGAGTGTAATTGCACATGAGGGTAAGACAGTAAGTTACAGGTGTAACTATAATATTTCATGTGCCTTCTTTATGAACAACCTTGATATAAAACTTGTGTAGAGAAATGTGAAGTGTTGCCATGGTTGACTGCAGAAGGCATCAAGGGAAAAAAATCTCAAAGTGTATGAGACAGATGCTCATCATTTGTTGTGTTCCTGGCACTAGACCGTGCTAGTGAGAAAAATATATCAAGTCATTACAATTTCCTGGACAAAGCTAATTGACCTGGAAAGAAGAGTCTTACCTGGCAAGAGCTGTGATGTTTCCTAGTGTGTAGAAGAAGGCAAAAAGCTTGATTCCATTTGGAAGGAACAGCAGTGCTGAACCCTGGTAAAACAACAAAATATTCTTTGTCAGCTACACAGAATAATGTCACCTCATTTTAATAAATAGCTAAATGAATATTGGATTTGGACTTCTGTGGCTGTCTTTTGGTTTTACTGAAACATGCTGGGCTCCCCCTAGTGACAAAATATCACAAGTCAATGTTGAAGAATCACTACCTGAGCAGCATTATAAGCCAAATGAATGTTTACCATCTGGATCACTTTCACTGAAGAGAACTGGTGACACACTTGTGCACTGGGTGTGAACAGTGTATGCATTTCACCGTGGAAGCGACATTTAGACAACACAGTTATAAATAAAGCTTTAAGAAAGATGTGACAACTAACATTTTACTTCAAAGCTGTAAATTATTGAGGGTTGTAGGGTCATACAATAAGCTGTAACTAATAATTAGAGGTCACAGAGGGAGAAAATTTTGGACATTTCTTATCTCTACAGAAAAAGTGCGGCATGTCATAGCTTTGGGGTCAAATGTAAGTGTTTTGAGATGTATGAATGGAAGAGACATTAAGAGACTTTAAGATTACTGACAGATGCGCAGAGACATCCTGCGTCATTGAATTTCACCACCCAGTCCTGTTGGGGTTTTGTCAGTGTGAATCGTCACTATGTGGCTTCAAAGCATTATCAGCCTGTGACAAGACTTCCTGACATCTAAACTGCAAACTTCTCACTACAAAACTGAAACTTTCAGCTCTTTTCTGAAACTAAGCAAACTTAATGTGTTAGATGGTAAGTCAGATGTGTTAGTGTAAGTCAATAACTTTATTCTGCAAGTGCAAGAGAACAGGGATTTGTCATTGATCTGCACTCAGCCATGTTAATAACTTGAATTTTATGGTGCACACATAGCACATGAAAAAAATAACTTGGACCACTGCAGAGAGCATTAATAGTATTATGCACGCTCTGCATTCTCTGCATTCCTAATGTCAGTATAAAGTCAGACGGAGCATAAATGCTGCATTTTCAATAGAAAAGGCAAAGAGACACTCACGAGTATTGAACACAGGATGCCTCCAGCAAAGCATATGACGAACCATTTCACCCTGGTGCTGTAGCTGAGAGTGCTGGCATCAAGGACCTGGTGAGAACAATGGGAGGATGTCACAAGACAAACCTAATAACCCGCAGAGAGTCCAACAGGCTTTCTGCTGGTGATTTAACCATGTTAACTTTAGCCAAGCAGATAACACCTTGCTAAAGCGTTATCTTAAAACACACAAACTGTAGCACAGGTCTAAGTTAAAGTCACAGAGCATTACTCAGTGCACTGAACTTACGCAAAAGAACCAATAAAAAACAAACTGTGAGGTAGACTACGCAGAGACATTCAGAAAATGAAAGCACTGGAGACTCTGGAGTGTCAGAGAAAAAACTTACAGTTTGCAACAAGTTAAAAAGTACAACCACGAAACATAAAAACATTGTTCTAGTTAACACCTTACCTCATTTCCTCCTCATCGGAAACGTGTGCATAAAGTGTAAATAAACAAACAGATACAATTTATTAAATGCTGCCAGCATAATATATAAAAGCTAGCTTTAACCTAAGCTAAAAGACATCGAAAATAAACATGATAGTGAAACTGTTAGCCTGCGTCTATGGAGGCTTACAGTGCTAGCATAAACTGTCATTTTCACCAACAGCTAACTTAAGTAGCTCTAAGACAATAATAAACATTTGAACATTTATTGTAGGTATCTGAACGGCAACGTTGGCAGGGAACTAAACAAACACAATGCTAATTTTTCATCACTTCATCCATTTAACGCCACACAACGTTAGCATTAGCAGCGTATACTGTCATACAGTAAGCTAGCTAGCTGTTACCTGTGCAGTGAGACCCAACTCTTCATTTTCCTCTTGTCCGCTTAACACACGACGAAGCTTGTCCATCGCTAAAAGCTAGCTGGCAAAATGAGTAGGAAAAAAGTCCTAATTTCTTTTTTCCAAATGTTACGTTAGCTACGTCTGCTGTTTGTGTCTGCAAGTTTTGTCAGTTAGTGACAAGTTTGACTTCCTGCCTTTCCTGAACGATGTTTTTATGTAAGTGCTGACTCAGGATCAGTTTGTTCACAATACATTGTTTGGTGTTGTCCATGTGGAGGTTTTGAATAACAGATCTCAGATCAGCTTGCAAAGTAACTAACCGCACCTCCTTCTCAGAACTGTTGTTGCCTTTCAGTGCTGTAGGAAATAGTGGTATTGCACAATGAACGGCGTGAACGTAATAAGCAGAAGTTAATTTCTTTTTTAACTCCTACTGTGATGGCATTCAGGATATGATTAGCTGTTGGCCCCTTTCTCAGAGTACCATATACTAGTAAATGTACCGCCAACTGGACTTAATTACCCGTCAGCATTTATAATTCACAACTGTCCAGCCCTGTTATATTTTAATTGTACAATAGTAACTTAAAGGTAGCTACAATCATTCCTTGCACGCTGCCTTAATTGTGCAGTATTTGGTGCAAAAAAAAAAACAAAAACAAAAAAAAATCAATTGCCGCTCTTAGAATCATGAATTATTCTTACCAACAACTTTTATAGGCTATATAATGCACATACTGTACATATTTCTTGTTCCTATTTCTATTCATGCATATTTTGTGTTGAACATTGTAACATAATAGGACATATTTATATCAAAAAAAGAAAACTGCCCATGCACAGCTTTAGTAAAGGTGCTGGTACTATAGCAGAAGTACAAATGTGTAAAGAAAAACCACATATGTTGTGGCTACATACCGCACTCAAGACAGGACTTAAAAAACAGGATAAAGATTTTAATGGGCTCCATTAAAATCTTTATCCTTTTTTCTAAGTCCTGTCTTGAGTGCAGTATGTAGCCACAACATATGTGGTTTTTCTTTACACATTTGGCCATATTTATATATTTCTGAAACTTTACATTCGTGTATACATTAGAATTTAGCATAATGCATACATTTCGATATTTCTACATACTTTACATACTCAGGACATGATATATATTTTACTTATATTTTATTCTTAATATTTGTCACAGCCTACTACTGTTAAACTTTGAAGAATAATACCTCTATTTGATTTTTATACTTTACATCCTACTTTTATGTTTATAATTCTGATTCTTATTACAAAATTTGATTTAAAGTAGCTAGGAGTTAAGAAAAAAAAATAAACAAACCTTCAAAAAAAGTATATTCATTGAGAAAAAACACCAAACCAAAAGCCTGACCAGGCAATGATTTATAACTTGCATCAGTGGCCTTATTTATTTGTTTGTTTGTTTTAGCCCATTGACTTGTTTCACATATATTTAAATTACTTCATACATTACCACTTTGTTATGCCCCCTCCTTGTTGCTGCTTTTCTGTTGCTTTGTCTCCATCTATTGGAAGTATAACAACAAGACAAGAAACAGTTTTCATTGTCAGTACAGTGTCTACTTGGCCATGGCCTCCTGTCATGACCATGCTTGGTAGTTTTACTATCTTATCTTGTGCTGAACAGAGACTGTTTTGACTATTTGCATGCATAATGGTAGCTTCAGCTAAGACACGCAAAAGTGCCTGGGTTTCAAATATAATTAGTTTAATGGATTTTTTAGGGGGGAAATTAAAAATTGTACAATGTTAAAAATTAATTAGTTCATTAATTTATTTTACATTTTTACTGATATTGATCTGACTATTTTTTAATGTTTATGTCTAACATGCTGAATTTTAACTGTCTACTATATCAGTCTAGTGTTAAATGACACAACAATTTTTAAATGCCTTGTTTTAACCTCAGGTTTTCATCAGTCATGTAGTGCCATATTTTCAATTTTAGAATTGAGCCTTTCAGCATTATATCTGTTAGAACATTATGCTGTGTGTCAAGGCTATATAATGTTGCCTTTATCAACAACATACTGGTAACCGGCGCCAAACAAGACACAGTTATGTGAAGTGTTTGACTCTGGGTCACAGTGTCCTCCTGGGGGACTTGGTCATTGACTTGGCTCTTCATGTGTATGCCAGAAGTAATCTTCATTTTAATTGTCCTTAAATGCACAGCAATTACAGACACAAGAGTTAGCAAACATAATCAAAAGGAAAGGGTGGCACCGAAAACACAACAAATACAATTTATTCTGACAGTCCTCTTCAGTAAAGGGGGATTGAAAATCACAAGTTCTGTTAGCCTTAAATGTTTGCTGTGCAGACATGAACAGCAACCACATCAGATTATTAAAATTGAGCATCTAACAGCTGGTGCATTTGCAGAAAATATGAAGCAATATCTGTAAATACATTAACAAAATGGAAAACATCCATTCTCAGACACAACAGTGAGATAATCCTTCTAACTTTTATAAACATGCACAGTGTATATTAGACACCCTGAAGACTGTGGTCGCCTTATCTGTCACCTTAGGAGTTGTCCATGAGGGTGTCTAGTTCTTGAGTTCGAATTAATTCATACTAAACAACAGTAATAAAAAGTGGAAAAAATAAATATTTAGAAGTTGTTAGAGAACACATTAACACCCAAAGACATAGCCTTGGTGTTTCAAGGAATAATAGCAATAGTGAAACTAAAGTCAATAGATACCAGCATGTGTGGGATATGCAAATATTTAGCCTTTGGGTTTTGTACTTAAAGGGTTTCCAGTAAAAGTAAAAATGATGCTCCTCATGTCCATGTGTAGAAGTGTCCTTGGGCAGGAAACTGAACACATTGCTCTGATGTCCAGACCAGCACCTTTGCAAAGGTAACTCCCTGACATCGGTGTGTGTATGAATGCATGAGAGGAAAACTGTGAGGCACTTTGGATAAAAGTGCAATTAACATTTAATGGCTTAATGGTCCCTCGCCTTAGGTGATTGTTTTTTAGATGCAGCACAGCTGGAGGAGGACATTATTTCACCGTTTTCCTCAAGTTAAGGTCAGTCGGGTTTTAGTAAACCTTTTACTCATGCATGCAACGGCTAAGTGTCCAATTAAGGTTCTGATTCCAATTAAATCATAATCAATATGACAAGTTCCAGTGAAGATAAGGATGTCCAGCTGATCCAAAGTTTTTACAAGCAGATGTGCTCCATGGGAATGCGTAAATTTCAGGATAATCTCACAGATGTGTCCCATCTTAAAACCCCTATGCACTCTGAACTGAAACTCTGTTGATTTAAGTCTGATTTAATATTTATGTTTATATTTTTTATACTGAAAAGAAATATACCACAAATATTCAACTACAAATGACAAAAAAAGACTGACTTTGTGTAACTGACTGGTTTTCACATTGTTGTGAATACAACATAACGCTATTACCACAAAGCTCTTGATAGGGGGTCGAGTTTCAAGAGGCTGAGATTCTTCTCTCCACGACTATCTGCTTCAGATGCAGTAAACGAGACTTCAAGGCAGGGCCATATATCTAAACGTGCAGCATTCATTGAGAGGACATCCCGGCTCCTGTGTGGTCGGACGTTTTTTTCAGACAGCACAACGATGTGGACGTCGCTACCAGTGCTCTCGTTTCTGTCTGTTTTGTTCTTGTATGGATGCAAGTGCGCTTCGGGGTTCGCCTGTCCGAGGATCTGCCGCTGTTTCTCCAACACAATCAGATGTAACAATGTGACAGAAGGGTCAGTTCAGACGACGGGCCACAGAGATAAAAGACTGTAAGTTCACACCACTGACATGGATTCACAAATCTGGTAACGACTGCAGGGTGGTGCGTGCGTAATGTGAAAAATTTATGATGATTGAAGCTGTTAATTGTCAGTTTTTTCTTTGTTTCTGCATTTGGAACAATAATCATGTCACATTAAATTCATTTCTATCTGTCTCTTTATGCAACTAAGTCATTTGATAAAGCTACTACCAAGATTATTCCGTGCGTATTTACGCACGGAGCCAGGATCCAGCCGAAACGCGCTGGCTTGGCTACTTGAAATGCACTTAAATTTGGATACAGTGATACAAAAGTGACGATTGCAGATTTAACTTCTTCCCATATTTGTTAGATTATGTTTAAGTTTATTGTGATGTATCCGCTTTTGTCCTCGCCTTTATGCAAGGACAGCACAAGTTATTAAGGATCCAAATCACTCTGTCATACGTACTCCAACAAGCACTGACTGTGGATAATGTGTCGGAACATCCTCAGAACATTTCTTCGAAATTTAAAACAAAGACGTTTGTCTAGTGGCACAGTGTTGGCGCTGTAATAATAACTCCAAAGGCAGTTTACCGCCCATAAAGCAAATCCTGATGTCAGTTTGATGGTCAGATTGAGTAAGAAATATCGAGTGCAGCCTTTGATCACCCCCCTTCCATTAGTATAATGGCAAGTATTTTGGCGGAGATACCTTACTGACAATATGTTTTACAATATATTTCTTTGTATTGCGTTTCTATCCATAAAATCATTTGGAACACAATAATTATGCAGCATAAATGTAGTTTAAAACCATTTAACATGCAACTTTTTTTCTGCCAACACACTGGAAAAGCTCTCCAAAGAGCTTGAGACATAATTTGTTTGTCATCATGTCATATGAAACATCAATGGTGCTGAAGACAAATGGGGGCTGCTTTATTTATCCAAGAGGAAGCATCTGAGTGCTCTGTCATTATGGATGTATATAGGCCTACTATACAGTCTAAATTATATTAATGGAAGTTGCTTGGGCAGTGCAGTAACAGTTAATCTTGTTCTGTACATGTACACCTTTCATAATAACAGTAATAGCACTGAAATACAATAGACAGAGCTACAGTATAATGCAGACTGAAGGACATCAGCTTCTGAGTAATGTTGATATTTCCCATTTCATGCCTTACCTCATTTAGCAAAAGTGCCACAGCACATCACACTCTGTTGTTGGGAAACAGAGGGCTCTGCATGTTTGCAGCTTAATTACTGGTGAAGAAAATGTCAAGCTGATCTCACACGGTCAAGTGCATCTTTTCAGTCTGTGGGGTTTCTGAGCATCAGGGCTCAGTTTTCAAGTTTAGCAGACAGCCGTGAGCCTTGAAGGTGGGGAATCTTGACCTCTCCTCTGCAAAATCACAGAACCTTGAGTCACTCCTGATAAGTGTCCATAAACACCAAGGCCAGCAGCTTCATGCATGAGTCAAAGGACACCAGCATTCCCTACACTCCAGGAACTTTGAAATTTGTCAAATTGACAGTATATTGAAGTGATTTCATTATTCTATCATATTCACTGAACATGTAACACTAGTTGGAGTCAAAAGGGGATGAAGTGAAAGACATGATGATGGGTTAGATAAAACATTTACTGCATGCCTCACAGACAGTATGAAATATGAGAACACAGCTTAAACACAGACAAAGTGTGTCTCCCTTTACTTTTTTCAGGTTTCTCTATCACTTGTCATTGCAAACAATTTCCAGCCATTCTTTCGAGAGTTTGAAAAGAGTCCAGAGGATGTAAGTACATTTTGTCATATAACTGCAAGGAAAGTTCATGCATCACAAATGTTTCCAGTTTTCAGTTTGTAATTTTCTCCTCAGTATTTATTGAAACAAATGTTGACATTATACATTTCTGCAAATCACCGATACATTACATTTGTACATTTCATGTAGCATATATATATATATATATTTTATTTCAATTAAAATTTGATGTTGTGACAGTGCTGTGGTTAAAGTTTGGCTAGGTTTAGGCACAAAAAACATTGGTTATGGGGTGCCCAGTGGCTCGCCGCAGCTGCCAAGGGTTTGAATATGACTTGTGGCTCTTTGCTGCATGTCACCCCTGTATTCAGTCAACTTAATTTAAGGAGTAACATTTTAAATAGTCAACTTTGCAGTGAATTTGCGATGATTGGACAAAATTGCAAAGTCGCACACAATTCAGTGGGATTGGCTGAATTTGCTTTAAAGCAAATACATAAAGGCATTGCCACTGCTCTCTATATACACACTTTATTTATTATATGTGATGTTTTATCCTTTTTTTAAAAAAATATGGACCCTGAGTGTGGAATAAAGGACTGATTGATTGATATACCATAAGAGTAAGAATAGGGCTATGCATATTGTTATGTAAAATGATATTATCCCCAACTTTGTATCATTTTTTTGGCTTCATCTCATGAACAAATCTGGGCAAAGATTACATTTCAGTGTATGATCAATGAGTTTTTTCTTGATCTGTCTTTTCCTTCAGTGTCACATATGTGTTCTTTGGATGAATTCAACTGCTTTGTTTCTGCTCTAAACTCAGTGAGATTGCTCAGAGTGTAACCCTGGAAACCATTGAGGCATTAGCTTTTAATAACCTTCTCAACCTCTCTGAAATGTAAGTCTTTTTTTGTGGTTATTTGAGTCATTAAAAGTCATGATTACTGTAGTGGAATTTAAGCTTTATATTGCTTTGCAGCTCAATCCAGAACACCAGGAGTCTGATGCATATTGCCAGAAGGACATTTACCAACCTTCCAAAACTACATTACTTGTAAGACACTTAAATATATGTGAGGTCTATTTAAATTCCTATGTAAATAAAACACATTTAAATCCTTCAGCAAAAAAATAAGCCTATTTAAATCTGACACCAGACATATACTAACTTATATTGCAATGATACTGATACCAGTCAATCATTTTTCCACTGTATTAAATACTGCTAAGAAGCAATTGATTTGCATTTGGTTTACATTAAAAGTTACAAAACATATAACACAATGACACATTTTCTTTTGCATTAACAGGAGCATCTCAAATACTGGGATAACAGTTTTTCCTGACATTACATCCATCAATTCTCTTGAATCAGAGTTTATCCTGTAAGTACATCTGTTGCAAAGGTTTTAGAGACTTATGGCAAATGCAAACAAAAAGCACCATGAACACATTGCATTGCATTGCTATTAACATTCATGCTTTTACAGGGATATCTGTGACAACCTGTACCTACTGGAAATACCTCCAAATGCTTTCACTGGAATGACAAAAGAATACATCACAATGTAAGTGATGCAAGAAATTTCTTTCAATTGCATTACTCTGTGTGTTAGTTGGAAACGAATGCGTCTCACCTTAATTCGAATCTTCTGACTGATTGCAGGAACCTGTACAACAACGGCATCAGAGAAATACACGACCATGCCTTCAACGGGTCAAAGATAGATAAGCTGTATATTCCCACATTTACTTTTTTTAGTAACTGACTGATGAAGTGTGTTTTCTCATAGTGTTCAGCATTTACCTCATTACCCTATGTTTTATAATTTCAGGGTATTAAAGAATAATCGAAACCTCAGAGTGATCCACAGAGATGCTTTCAAAGGAGCCACGGGCCCTGGGGTCTTGTAAGTGATATTGTAAAACTGCCTGAGAGTCACTTAATGCAACATTTATTTGCTTGAATTTATTTTGGGGCAGCAGGGGGAAGAGGATGTTTGGCAAAGTGACAGTTTAAATTGTAGGCTAGCTTTTTATGTCTCGATAGATTAATTGCTTGAATTCTTTGTTGAGACTCGAGAGATGGTAAACAAGATAAGGCCTTATGCCATACAATTCTGAGTAGCTTTTCTTTCTGTCGCTGAGAAAAACGACACATACTTCCAAGATTTGCAACGTACTAGTATAATAACAAGTGGGAGAGAGGGTGATTTTGATTGACTCTATGCTCTGAGGCAGCGCACATCCAGCAGCACAATGGTCACAAAGAGGCCCTCACACCCCCACGCTGTCATATTGTTGTCTGTGTTCTCTCACAGGGATGTGTCTGCGACAGCTCTCGCAATGTTACCACCGCAGGGACTGGAGTCAGTTTTGGTGCTGTTCGCTCAGTCAGCGTACGCCTTAAAGAGCCTGCCTCCTCTGCAGGGACTGTGGAGCCTGAGAGAGGCCCATCTCACCTACAACAGTCACTGCTGTGCACTGCTGAGCTGGAACACCCACAGGTGACTTACAACATGCATTTTACAGATCGATCAACAGTAAGCTCTGCCACACACTGCTGTTCAGTGTACACCAAAAGTAAAAAAGTAAAATTGTATTCCAAGAACTTACTAACTTGCGTATTACAGTTTTTTTAAAAAAAAAACAATACTGGACAAAAAACCCCCACAATATACAATATATGTATTCCATAGATGTTTGTGAGTGTCTGATATGTGTTACCCAGTGCTAATCAGGTGTTATTACAGCAACGATGGTGACATTGTTTGATGGTTTCCTTCCTTCTCTCCAGGGACTTTCCTGTTAATCCTGCATGGAATAATGGCTCTTCTTACTGTGATAAGGGTGACCCATCAGCAAGGTAAAACATTGTTAGGCTGTGGACTCGAGTCAAATAACTTGGACTTGAGTCAGACTCAAATAACAAATTTGATAACATAGACTCAACTTGACATATAAAAAAGACTTGAACTTTAACAACAGTGAATTGTGACTTTACTCAGACTGTAGTCTTTTGATTTGGTAATACTTGACATGACTATGTAGTGGCTTGGGTTGGCGCAGGTCACCGCTGCAATCTGATTGGCCACCCCAAGTGTCATTCCATTATGATTGGTTATCTACCCAGTCAGTTTTAACAATTTGACAAGTAAACTATTATTATTTACTATTATTACTATTATCTATTATCTATTTACCAGTGCAATTCAGTCTTAAACCTGAGAGGCAGTAGTAATGTGCCAGAGTAGTGTCTAGCCTGACTAATATAATACACATAAATTGATACACCTGTTGACAAGTATGTTCACACAGGCTCATTTATTTGAATTTGTTGGCACTTTATTTTTTTTTTTTTTTGGCACTTTATACTTGCTATTGTACTATTTACCTTCGAGGAACTATTTATTTATTAAAATATGGAAGTGTTTTTTTACATTTGTGTGGTGTCACTCTGTTGTGTTGTGACTGATAGGTCTATTTATCTTTTAAACTAAACTATAAACAGAAATGCAAGAGACTGCAATGTTAGTAATAAAATAGGTATGGGTAGTGGGGACAAAAATGGTAAATCAAAGCTATGCCAAAGCATGTGCCCACAGCAGCGCTAATACTTCAGACCACCCCTGTCAGAGCCCCACATGGGCCACCCTTATAAAAAAAGTCTGGACGTGCCACTGAATGTTAATTTAACAGCAAAGTAACTTTTAACTTTTTAACAAATAAAAACAGATTTTAAAAGACATTCATGATTTTTATCAAATGAACACATTACTGTGTTGTTGAAATGGTATTGCATTTGGTAAAGAGCGTATTTGTTTAGCACTCCAGACCCAAACTTTAGGACTTGGGAGCTGACTCTGGATTTGTCAGTCTTGACTTGTGACTTGACACTGCTTTTATGAGCACCTTTGATTTAAAATGACAAGCCACTTTGTGGCATGTTTTTTAAGACTGCAATTGAAAGATGCTTCAGCTAAAAAAAAACCAACAACAACAACAAAGAAAAAAAACACTTTGGCCTCTAAATTCTTAAGTTTATGACGAACTAACCCAAACTATTTTCTCACCTTGTTTCCTCAGGGTTCAGCAGGTGATTGGAGGCTCAACAGACACAACTCTCGTCATGGATGTTCCAGTTTTCTCAAACGCTGATCTGTTCATGGAGGATGAAAACTTTGGAAACTTGAATTTTCACTACCCAGAACTGGACTTCTGTCAGACCCAACCGACTCTGGTTTGTACTCCTGAAGCTGATGCCTTTAATCCCTGTGAGGACATTGCGGGCTTCAGCTTTCTCAGAGTTGCCATTTGGTTCATCAACATCCTGGCCATCACAGGTAACCTGACGGTGCTCCTGGTCTTCTTCACCAGCCGTACCAAGCTGACGGTGCCTCGCTTCCTCATGTGTCACCTGGCATTTGCAGACCTTTGCATTGGGATCTACCTTCTGATGATAGCCACGGTAGACCTGCGCACACATGGTCACTACAGTCAGCATGCTATTGAATGGCAGACTGGGCCTGGCTGTAGTGCTGCAGGCTTCTTGTCTGTGTTTGGTGGCGAGCTGTCAGTCTACACGCTTTGCAGCATCACCCTGGAGCGCTGGCATACCATCGCCAACGCTCTGCAGGTAGAGCGTCGTCTGGTTCTCACTCAGGCAGCGAGTATAATGGCAGTTGGATGGCTCATCTGTCTGGGGTTGGGGATGCTGCCCCTGGTTGGCGTGAGCAGTTACTCCAAAGTCAGCATGTGCTTACCCATGGACATAGAAACACCTTTGGCTCAGGCCTTCATCATAATCATCCTGCTCTTCAACGTGGCTGCCTTCATTGTCGTGTGTGTTTGTTATGTGCTGATCTATCTGGCTGTGAAGAACCCTGAGATCCCTGGAAGAAGTGCTGACACCAAGACTGCCAAGCGCATGGCCGTGCTCATCTTCACTGATTTCCTCTGCATGGCCCCCATCTCCTTCTTTGCCATCTCGGCTGCGTTCAAGGTTCCCCTCATCACGGTCACCAACTCCAAGATCCTGCTGGTCCTCTTCTTCCCCATCAACTCCTGTGCCAATCCCTTTCTCTACGCTATCTTCACCAAGGCTTTCAGGAAGGACGTGTATCAGCTCATGAGTGCAATGGGCTGCTGTAAAAACAAGGCCAATGTTTATCGTATGAAGGCCTACTGCTGTGAGGATACAATCAAGAAAAACTCTGGACCCAATAATAAAGCATCCCGCACAGGAACAAGGCTTGATGACATGCCACAGCACAGCCATCACCTAAAAGAGGAGGGGGAGCTCACCTGAAGAGAAGAGATGCAAAACTCTTGTAGACAGTTAATAGGACAATAGGACGAGAGAAACTGAGAAATATAACTCATGCTGGATTTGGTGGAAATTATTTACTGATGTATAAAGTCATATTATTAAGTAATCGCTGACAATTCCTATGAATCTAAAGGAGATCGGGCAAATCTCTGCTGTAGCATTGCAGTCTTTTTCTCCATCCCACTAAATCTGCCTCCTTGACAAGATACATGGTTCTAACAAGAAAAGCATAACTCACAGTATTTATTATGGCCTCTATTCGGTTAAGTGTCCCAGTAAGTCATACCACCTGTAACTGGTGACCTGGGCTGGAGAATGTAGTGGAGCCATCATTCAAGACATTAGCTTCACTTGCAGTTTTCCTACTTGTCAGCATGGGTGGATTATGAGACAACAGGTCCCTGGGCACAGGTATCCAAAAGGCCCCACCACCTCTCTTATTTAGGGGAAAGACACACAGACTCTGTGCTGGATTTACATCTCTTTGGAGCCATTAGGCATGCTTGTGTGGTTCTATGGCTCTTTGGGACAACTTTGCATCTTTTTTGATCCTTTTGTGTATCTCTGTTGTCATTTTGTGTCTCTTTGCCATTGTTTTGTGTCTCTTTTGCAGTCATTAGTGTCTCTCTATAGTTGTTTTGTCTATTTTTGTAGTTATTTTGTGTCTCTTCACAGTTCCTTTACATCTCTTTGCGGTCTATTTGTGTCTCTTTGTGGTCATTTTGTGTGTCCTTGTGTTTGGTTTGTGTCTCTTTGTGGTCATTTTGTTCCTCGTAGTGGTCAGTATGTGTTCATTTGAGAGACATTTTGCAGGTGAAGGCCAAGGGGGCACCTTGACACTTTGGGGCCCTGGTCCTGTGTGCAGTAGGCCTGTTTGGTAATCCATCCATGCTTGTCACATGTCCAAATGTCACCTGGGAAAAGGCCTACGGCAAGGTGGACATCAGTAACTATAAGTCTGCACAAATATGCTGCAGAAAAACTAATAAAATGGGCCGTCATTGTTTTTTTTATTTATTTTATTTTAATTTTTATTTTCAATCTCAGCATTTAAATGGATAAGCTAATGGAACAAAATGTCCTGAAAGTGCTTCAGAAGAAATGTTCAATTTCTTCTAATAATATATAATTTCATGATGAGTGAAATCTCCAGAACAACTACTAAATAGAAATCCTCTCTGATTACTTTCATCTCCAAGTGATTGTTATTATTAATATGGAATCCAAATCATGGCAACCTCTCACAGTGAATCTCAATCCTGTTATAAATTCCTAAATTCCTGAAACACAAATGAGGTAGTCTGAATGTCTAAAATGAAAATTGTTGATATTAGAATGTTGTATAGCCTATTTGACCACATGGTGGCGTGATTGAGCAAACAACTTCAGTATGCCACCAGGGTCTGTTGTTTATCTTAAAGATTTTTTGACATCGAGTTATTGATAGTAAAATATCTAATATACAGTGCTATTCCATTTGTTATTATAGGCTACAAACATGCGCATAATGCTTGTTATCAGATAATATAGTTATATCCACAAGGCAATCTTTTTTCTGTCTTATTAAAGAGAATAAGAAAAAATAAATATAAGGAAAAATAAAAATGCATAAACTGTAACTTTTTTTAAAAAAAAAAAACTTTTGTTGTCTTCATCTGCTGTTTCACTGCAATATTTTGTTTGTTTTCAGCATTTTGCTGCATTTCCACACTAAGCCCCGCCCTCTCGGGATCCCTCCCGTGACGTGGAAAAAAGTAAACTTTTTTTTCTCTCTCCAGCTGAATTTGATCTCGGGTCAACAACTCTTAACACAAGCCTCAGTGAAGCCACTCTAGCGGGTGATGTTGGATATTGTCGGAGTTAAAGTGTCCGGTCCCGCTCTGAACGCATAGAAGCAAACAACGTTTCCAGCCTGTTGCGGGACAGAAAGCAGCAGTGAAGAGCTCAGACTGGTCATGGCAAACAAGTCTTCTCCAGGCTGGTTTGGAGTCTTTCTCTCTACAGCAACCTTAGCCATTATTGTGGGGAGCCCGGTCAGCGGTGAGTTGTTTATTTTCTTGTGTTTTTCTGCAGTAACTTCATGTCCCTCTCAGTGGGCTCTCGGGCTGAACTCGATCAAATGCACAGCAGGGGCCCAGCTCTCTTCTCAGCAGCTGGAACAGATTTAAATACTCATTCAAAAAAGATTTATATCAGCCGCTGGAAAAGTTTAAAGGAATTTTTCTTGCTAGACTTACAGAAAGTCCTGATAACAAACTGAAAAAGGCAGAGTCCTGAGTTGTTGTTGCTGTTTTGTTATCATAGCACTACAAGCTATTTTACTCTAGCTTTTTTTTTATTATGGTAATAAAATGTGGCTCACTGTTGTAGACTGGAATGTGACAGTAAATAAACCACTTTAAAATACTCAAATGGTAAAGAGCAGTAGTTCATAAATGCTAAGTGTTTCTTTAAATTTGTGGCCTAATTTTTCTATTTGTCTTTCAAAAAACCGACACACACTTTAAGTTACAAAATTAAATCGAATCTGCTTTCCCTTTTTTTAAAAAACTAGCAGATCTGATAAGTGCTGAAATGATCAGTGAATTAATTGATTAATGATCACAGAAAATTTATTGTTGTTAGCATGCACTTGGTTTGCTTAAAATCATCCAATAAATTATTAAATTACTATAAATTAAAACATTTTTTAAGCTCAAAGTCCAAAAATTCATTGGTCAAAGTTTATTAAATACCAGGATTTGACTTCTTAGATGTCAAATAATTGACTTTTGAGTTGTTGGTCAAACAAAAGAAACCATCTGAAGACATTATTTTGAGCTTTAAGTAATTTTGATCATTTTTTGCTATTCTATTTATCAGTTATTTAAATAGAAAGATGAATCGATTATGAGAAGAATCATTCAAAAGAATCCTGAAACTGTCAAACGTTCATGATCTTTGCTACTTCATTGTGGTTTTGTGAACATTTTGATGTAAACATGACCCAAGTCTGTCACTTTAGATGTCAAATCTTTTGTGCTATTTATCTCAGGTAGAATATTGTGCTTTAACATGATAAAACCGTGTTTGTGTGTGTGTGTGTGTGTGTGTGTGTGTGTGTGTGTGTGTGCACGTGTGTGCACGTGTGTAAACCAGGAGCCATATTTTCCCCTTGAACGCTGCCAATGCTACATGCATTAGTATAACTTCATGTCTCCCTCTGTAAACAGCTCAACATCCGAGGGGCCGGTTCCACCGTCCCACCAGGACTTCTGAGCCTCTTGTGATTCCGGCCCGTGTTTCAAAGGTTTACCTGACCCCTGATCAGCTCAAACGGCTGCACTTTAAACCCACCATTGGCACCATCCAGCTGTCAGAGGGTCATGAAGCTAAATTCAACTGCTCCATCGACATCCCAGATGCCAGGCTAGAGCCCCCCATCCTCTGGGTGAAGAATGGCCAGGAACTGGTAGGAAGTGAACAGGTGGTGATCAACGAGCTCCAGACTGTCACAGATGGGGTCACAACTCTCCTCTCTACTGTCAGGTATGTAACACATGGAGGTGAAAGTGACAGTTTGATTACACAGACTGACAGGTGTCCTCTGTATTACAGAATTAATCACGTGCAGCGAGTGGATGCAGGAGAGTATCGCTGCAGAGTGAGCGTCAGCACGAGGATAGTAGAGTCTCAGCCGATCACTATCGAGGTGGAAGGTGAGTTTCAACATGGTACAAGCGCTGGAAGCTTCTTGTGGCATCCACAGTTTTCATGACACTTCTTTAATCTACCTGTAGGTTTACCGACATTTATCCAGCAACCAGAGGACAGAAATGTAACCAGAAGCTCACCTTTCACATTGTTATGTGAGGCAGTCGGACCTCCAGATCCTGTTCAAATCCGCTGGCTCCGTGATGGATTAGCTGACAGTGACTTTCATTTCTCCCCCAGCAGCTACTCTGTGTCAGGTGAGACGCAACACCATCTCTGTCTCTTTCTCACACAAACAGAGTACATGTGTTTCACAGTGATCCACTTAATAACATCTATACACTCCTTCCCTCATGACGCCTGTTACTGTTGAGGTGGTCTCTAAAGAGGAGTTTCTTGCTGTTCTCCTCACACATCGTCTAAATGATCAGAATATGACTCAACATAAAGCTGAATGTCACCTTGAATCAGACAGAAATATGTGCTAACATAAGATTTTGGTCCTGTGTCAGTCTAAAATGTGTTAAGGGAGCCAAAGAAGTAATACCCTCTGGTAGAAAGACTTTAAAAGTGCTCCTTAAAAGTCTATTTCATCAGTGTCAAATCATTGAAAGTGCTTTTTGATCTAGCTTTATTTGTGGTTTTGTTTTTTCTAAAATTTCTTTTTACTGTTAGAACTCCTTGCTTGTAGAAGAAGTTGTAAAAAGAAAACTAGAACGAACACACAAGCTATAGCTTCTTAAAAGAGTTCATTAGTTTCACATTGGTTTAATGTGTAATCTGTGACTTAATGTGGAAACATTGATTTAAGACAGATGAAGGGAAATTTGACTCTGATAATTGGACTTGTGGGTTAACATAACATTGTCAGTGGTTTCTGTTCTGCCTTGCCTCCGCTGCCTCAGCTTCTGATTACGAGATTTATCACCACAGTCTGTGTCACTGGGGCCTCTCGCTGCACTGCTGAATGGTTAACTGCGGTTGTTCACGCATGGTCAGTGGCTTTTGTAACACCTTTCTGCTAGCTGTATACTAAAGACAATGTGACACATGTGGGGGGAAACTAAACAGCTGAATTGCAATGCTTGCTGTCTGATTAAGGACTGTCCGTCATCTATGTCTGCATCAGAATGACTTTGGTCATTTTAAATTATATGTTTATTTATGGTGGAGGAAGGGTCGTGTATTTCCTTCAGCTACTCATTAGAGACTCCAGAAAAAATATTTGTAATTTCTGGAAGGGTTGACATTTAGGTTGGAATATATTTACTGTCTTGCCAAGACATAAGCAAGAAGATTGTTACCTCTCTCTCTAATGTACTGTATTAGCTAACAGCTGGTTAGTTTAACTCAGCATAAAGACTGGAAACTGGAAACAGCTGGCCTGGCTCAACCCAGAGGTAACAAAGATCAATGCCAGGTAACTAGGCCAAAAATAGACCTGCACTTAACCACTGATCAGAAACATTGCTTTTGCACTTAACTGTTTTGTGCGGATTAAGCAAATATTGTGTTAATAAGTTACTTTTAAGGAGCTCATAGCCTGAGTGGATTTTGTTCCCTCTGAACACAGGACAGCCGTTTCCCCTGTTGCCAGTCTTTGAGCTAAGCTAACTGCTAGCTGCTGAGGTTGCAATCTTCTCATCTAACTTTTGACATGGAAAAAAATAAGCATTTATCAACATTTTAAACTGTTGCTTTAAAATAGGCTAGACACTGACAACAATTTTGTTGTCATTTCCCTAAAATTTTAGCAAATAGTTAACAAGTGACCATTACAATTTCCTAAAGGCTGAGTCGACATGTTCAAATTGCTTTCTTTGTTGGATCAGCAGTCTGAAAGCCAAAGATATTTACTTTGATAACAGAACAACAAAAAAATAATAAATATTCACATTTTAGAAGCTGAAGCATGAATGTGTGGTTGGAAAAAGGACTTTTAATTGATTATCCAAATTGTTGGACATTGAATGACTTATCAATAAATCAACTATTCATTTCAGCTCTATATTAAGGATAATAACTATGCAACTTGATTATTTTCACGAGTATAATGAATATATAAGTCAAGGGAAGTTGTAAGAAGAGTTTAGGTTTGAGTTTTAATTTCATGTTATGCTCCTGAAATTACATAGCAGTCTTTTCAACGTGGACTCTCCCTTTATATGGCCCCAGCTGCCCTCCTCTTGAAAGCAAACATTTGTTATTAGAAGCATAACCTTTCTGCTCTGTATACTCTAACCCTTCATTTGCAGCTCACCGCAGGCTAAGCGCTGCCGCTGCAGCCAGCGAGCGCTGATACAGCCTGAAGCTGAGGGGTTAAAGGTTCAGAGCTATGCTCTGGTCCAGCATGTGCAAGGGCCTGGGCAGCAAGGGGATGGGGGGCTGTACAGGGAGTCTGTTCGGGGGTTGGCTCCGGGGACAAAGACCTTATTCACAGGACGGCCCACGACCCAGCAGGGAGGGGCCGGACACAGAGGCTGCAGGCTACCATAGCTCTGTGCAAGACCAAATATTGGCACAACAAAACAGTGTAAACCCACTTTTTTGTACCTCATGTATACTATGAGTCCAGGGCTCCTCTTCCACTACAGCTTGGATACCATGATATCATCAGAGCTTTGTCACATGAAGTGGTACATGAGTGTTTGTTTTATTTAGAGAGCCATTAGCCTGCACTTTGATTGCTTAAAAATCAAACTGATAAATCTATTGGGATTTAATTTATATTATAGCTTTGTTATCCACTTTTCATTATTTTAATTTGTGTCAGGACAACAGGTGGATACATGTTTTGGCACTTCAGCTTAAAAAAAAACAAAACAAAAAACTGAATCAAATGTGGTGCACCGTAGTAAAGAATGAAAAGTCGTAGGCTTAGTTGTACCCTGACAGAGCAGTTTGGCTATATTTGCTGCCTGAATACAAAAATGGAAAAAACACAGACATCTCAGGCAGCTCAGTAAGCTGGAGAGCTCCCCTCCATAATTTGTGATGTTTCCATTTGAGCTGCCAAGCCATCTATTTTTATTACAGTGCTGTTGCTTTTTGTTTTGATTTATTTGCCAAGTAAAGTGAAAGCAGAAATGCTTGTGACTGAACGTTATTCATTTCCTTAAAAAGAATTTTGTCTTAAATAAGTTGATATGACTGACACTTTAACACAGATGCTGGGCAAAGGATCCATTTATGAAACAGATCCTGCAGCAGCATAACCCGCCCCTCTGTTTGTCATATATTACAACAGTATTTTGGTAAAACAATGATGAGTGTTTCCAATCTACATTATTTTGGGACCATTCATTGTTTTACCAAAATACTGTTTACCAAGTACATGCTTCCATGTTGCTCTGTGACACTCAGCTCTGTTAGTAGTACCCTATTTAGCCATACTTAAACACTATAATGAGTGTTTAGAATAACTCATCTGATATCTGGACAGAAGAGAAGTGGATAATGCTTCAGGGAATAAGAGAAGTTTTTGTGGTGAATTTTCCACTTTTAAAAACCATAGTCCCTAATAATTTTAACATCATCACGATAACAAAAAGCAAATATCAGACTATATGCAGCATTGTTTTAAGTCCTCAAGGCTTAATATTAAGCACTCAAAAGAGTCCTAACTTTTACAAAAGCTAAGGCAACCAGTGGTGTTATGACAGTTACTGGCTTGATTGTTTTCTGTTGTCACTTTGCTCTTTGGTAAAATACAAAAAGAATGATCAGTTTCATTTTGGTTGACAGTGAAAGCTGCTCAGTGCCTTCACTGCCCCAGCCATCTGTTTGCCATGCAGTTTCAAATGAGGCATGAGGTAATTACATTTGCACAGCGTGGCTGGAAAGGACCTGATGTGTTTGCACATTACTCTCAGTTTAAACTTCAGGGACAGTTCACCCCAAAATCAAAAATCTGTTTTTTCTCTTACCTGTAGTGCTGCTTATTGATGTAGATTGTTTTGGTGTGAGTAGCCGAGTGCTGGAGAGTCGGCCGTAGAGTTGTCTTTCTTCTCTGAAATATATTTTGAGGAGGTGGCACTCGACTTGTGTTGCTCAAAGTGTCAAAAATACATTTGAAAAACGAAACAGCAATGTCTCTTTCCAGAAATAATGAATCAGTTACTCAAGATAATCCACAAACCTTGTTATGAGCAATTTCATGTAGGAACTATTTTCTTTCTGACAAACTACACCCAACAACTATATCACTGCACAGAAAGAAGCGTCTCCTGCATCTACTACATGTACTGCTAACTCGCTTACCTCCGCTGAGCTAGCTAATGTTCCAGCTCAGCCGATGATGACCCCATTGATGTTTACATCTCACGTTGTCACCAGACTCTCGTCCATGAGTAGTTGCATGCCTCAGTTTGCACAGTGATACGGTTGGCAGGTGTAGTTTAGTAGAAAGAAAATGATTCCTACATGAAACTGTTTACAACAAGGTATATGGATTATCTTGAGTAACCAGGTTATGATTTCTGTGAAAAAAAATTAGTTTTTTGTTGTTTGTTTGGTTTTTGGCATTTTGAGCACCTTAAGCCGAGTGCCATCTTGTTCCATTATATTCTCAAGACGATAGATATCTCCACAGTCTTCAACACTCGGCAACTTACAGCAAAAGAATGTAGATTGATTAATAGCACTGCAGGTAAAAGTAAAAAAAAAATGTATTTTTGATTTTGGGGGCTGAGCTGTCCCTTTAAACATCAGTTTTATTGATGTTGTTGTATTGTTATTATTGTTTTATTGTTTTATTTTAGATGTCTAATTTGAATGTAATTTATAAATGATTTAACTTAATAATTTAAACCAATCTTCTAAGCATGCTTTAATTTTGAGCGAACAAGTGAAAGCCTGGTGTAGTCGGCGTTTGAAAAGCGAAGCGCTCTTTATTCCGGTTTTCCTGAGGAGATGATGAGAAAGTAAAGAGGTCTTGATATTCTGCAGAATGTAAACAAAACATCCCAAGTTGTTTCCAGTCATCTCTCACAGGCTGTTCTGTGATAAGCTTTGTGTAAAGGTTTCCGAGATAGAGACACTGGAAAACAGAGCACAAAAGGGACATTATTCAGCAGCTGTCCCAGTCCTATTCTAACTGGGCAGATCTGTGGCTGCTGAAAGACAGGAATTGTGTATCCAGGAAAAGAGACCCAGCAAAAGCATTGTGAGCACAGTGCATTGCACTAGAGAGGCTCAATTTGATCCTACTGCATGAGGTACAACTGTGTGAACTTTTGAGGTGTAAAAAAGGAGTGAGTCATCAGAGAGAAATCGGTTAGTTTGTCCAAACATAGGACATGATGACAATGTGTCTGGCTGGCTTGTACTTCAACTTTTCCCCAGTACTGAAGAACAATAACACAATTATCAAAACATTTAGCTCTATCCTGTCCTTGAGGATTGTAAATTTGAACACCGAACATTGTCCTCTCAAATGTTGCAGGTGTGGACAAGTACACTCAGTTCAGCTGTGAAGCATACAACATGAAGGGCGTCACCACCTCCAGAGAAGCAAATATCAACATTAAAGGTAAAACTGGGTCTTCTGGGGGCTGTTAGGCATTCAAAGAGGTTTTCATGCTCTGCAAGCTGACCAGGTTAGTTAAAAAGTGGGGTTTTTTGGTGTTTTGTAGTGCTTCCCGGCCCTGTTTCTGATGTAACTGTGACAGAGAGGCAGTCTAATAAGTTGATGTTGAGCTGGAGCCCCGGACAGGATGGTTTCTCTCCTCTAACTAAATGCCACATCAGGGTAAGCCAAACATCTGTACAACGAGGACAGTCACTAAATTTCCTCAGATTGTTCCTCATACGTTTGTTGTTCCATCTCAGGTTAAAGAAGTGAGTCGGAGGCAAGGGGAGGTAATGACCACCAGGTTCATCAATGTCACAGTGCCACCTTTCCAGAGCGAAGTCCCTGGGCTGCAGGCGATGACATGGTACAACTTGAGCGTTTCCTGCAGCAATGAGGTGGGAGCCTCTCCAGTCACCGTGTGGATCCAGAGCAACACTACAGAGGGAGGTATGTGAGTTTTCAGGAGCCATATATCAATTTTCAGGTGGAATTTCTTTGTACAGTTGATGATACACCAGCAGATTCTGGGCGCAGGTACGTGGCTGCAGCATGGGAAATTGATCCAAAATCTAATTAAATCCATCCCTGTACATGTTTGAATTCACAAGGATGAGACTGTTTGCCTCAAAAAGCACCTTGGATATTTACTTTTCAGAAGAACCTGTGTTATGCCGTCTTCTTCTCATAGCAGATTCCTGTTTAGGTTTCAGAAACGTAGAACTATGTAATTAGCTGTCTACTTTCCCATCCAAAAAATGCTAAATGTGAGGCTCCTCGCAGGGACAGCGTGTTATAACTGGAATTTACGGAAGTTACACAACTACCTGCTCTGCTTGTGGCATGTTCCCCTCACAAAAAATGTCTTATCCACTAAAATCCCTTGTTTTCCTGAAGGGTAACAGGAAATAGGAGTGGTCTCACTGAGAAAACACAAAGTACTTACTAGGTGGAGCTGCTTTCAATTTCCTTCCTAGACCCACCACAGGGGATATTTTAGTTGAAAGATGTGATACACTGTGCCAGGAAGTGACCACATACCAAACTGTAATCAAAGATTTCAATGGAGGGACAGTCTCACTCTCTCTTTTCGATTTTTGTTTTATAGGTTGGCATTTTAAATGAAAGCTACAGATTTTTTCCTAACACTTGACAATGTCTTAATCCCCCTGTTTCGCATTTCTCGTCACATTTTGTTGCATTTCTCATTTCAGTGCCATCAGTTTATCCTCGAAATGTCACAGCACAGCTGAATGAGTCTTGGCTGGTGGTCAGGTGGAAACCTCCCCCAGATGATAAGATAAATGGCATCCTGCGTGGTTATGATGTTATCGTCAGACATGGCACACAAGTAAACAAGGTGAGCTTCCCGACAACACTGTAATTAAATATTTAGCCTTTTGGGAATAATGTTTTACTGAGTGTTTCCTTGTGTATGTAGCGATCACAATAACTGACTGTTAACCAAATATAAATTGGAATTAAGAAGAAATACATAAAAAGCTAGAGTAGCAACTGATGTATTACACGCACTGGAGACACATGCACACATATAAATTAGTAGGTAATTAGTAGTTAGTAGGTAACCGCTTAAGAAATTTCCCATATTTTCTTAGATATACATACTCATACATACATGTACACATACAGTATATGTAGTGCATGCATGAACAAACATAAACATACACGACTTATTATATATAGCAATGTCTAGTTTATTTATCGAGACCAAAAACATTTTTTGTACCAGGCTGTGAGCTATTTCTGCTGTAAAGTTGGGCATTTTAATGTGGGGGTCTGTGGGGATTTACTCTGTTTTGCATCCTCAAGTGGTCACTTGAGGAACTTCCATTTTTGGCACTTCTGCCTTGGTTTCAGCTTGTAGCCTCTGAGGTTGCTTTAGACTGAACTTGACAAAGTCAAAAAAGATTTGCAACTCATTTTGGACTTAAATACCAATGACTTGACATTGACTTGAGCTTTTTGACTCAAAAATATTTGATACCTTCCCCCAAGCCAACAAGAGAAAGTTGTGAACATTTTTCCAATATGAGATGAGTTAAACAACAAGACAGGACTGAAACATAAAATATTCATTCTGTTGTGCCAGTGGTTAATAGTGCAATATGTTATTAAAGGGCAATGTCAGCACTACTGCTGCATGATTAATTCAGTTGTACTTGTTTTAACAAATAAATTCAAACTTTTAAAAAGCAATCATACTTTTTGTAAATTTACTTTTTTTAATTAGTCTGTTGTTAAAATGGCATTTCATTTGGTGAAGAGCACACTATGACTTATTTAGTGCTCAAGACTCAAAGTTTAGGACTTGACTTGGGACTTGTGTGCAAAGACTTGAGACTTACCTGGGACTTGTAAAACAATCCCACCTCTGTCTAATACAGACATTAAGGTATACGTGGAGAAGTATCAGTGTAGACATTTCTACAGGTACAGTGCATATTCACGATATACCGCATAATTATTGTATAAGCAATATGAACAATAGTTATGCTATTGTTCATACTCATGTTTGTGGTGTTATCGTTATGATTTCTTCTTTTGTGAAAGCTGTTTTTTTTTTAAACAATTCTGATAACAATGACTCATGGATGACAAATATGAAAAGAATGCGTCTGACATATTTGGGAATAAGTGATCCTCCCTTTGTCCTGCCTACTGAACCAGAGGTCAGCTTCCCTATTATCTCTGAACAACAGTTTTCCACTCCTCTCGATGGATCGAGAAGGCAGGGAAAGTCATTTATGAGAAGTGCCTCTTTTTTAGATACACTCTCTAATAAATAGCGCAGTTTATTTTAATAACAATTTCTTTTGTATGCATCAAGTTCCGGTGCATTTTTCCATGATGCTGTTTTTGCCGACTCGTGCTTCTGTTACTATGTGAGTGCTCTCTGATACAATAGTGTGTTTCCCGTCCTTCCTGTCCAAGGACTTAAAGGAAGCTGATTGTGTGAAAGCTGGCAATCTGTGTTTTTCTTTCTTCAGCATGTGGCCTTGAGTCATCGTAGAGTGAATGGAATATGAATACAACGGGATGTGTACTGTAGGCCCAAATGTCCTAATGTGTTGTCTAGTCAGGTGGTGATGTCATAACACAAAGGCTTTGTAATAGTGGAATTAACTGGAAATGTGCAATGCATCTAATCCTTAGTCCCACCTGCACCTGTACAACTGTAAAACTGAAATAAATAGTTCAGATAAACCAATTATCTTTAAATTACAGGAATAAATAGTTCCTATTGCTCACAATTGTGTGTTTCATGGTAGAAGTCGTGTTGTCATAATCTTGTTTTGAATCTGAGGTTGATTTCCAAAATTTGTTGAGGATTTGCTGTTGTAAGAACATTTAACCACACGTTGGCCACTGATTGGTGCCACAGACGTGATAGACCGTAAATCATGGGTTCAGAGTTCCCAGTCTGACCGTCAGCACATTGGGAGAGCAAAGGAACTCCACCGTGCGGTGTTGTGAAATGCAACGCTATGTCTGTCACATGTTCCCTCCCTTTGCAGCACATGAGCTTATACAGAAAGTTGGTCACCTTCCCTTTTTTTCGTAGGGAGTTTCATTATATACAATAATATTCACTGGTATACAGTTCCCCGGAATTTTCCAAAAAGGTTTGACACTGTAAGTGAAAACAGATTTAATAGACGTTTTAATTGCATTTCTCGTTTGTTATAGTGATTTAAGGTCAACTGAGAACAAAAGAGGAGACATAGTGAAAGGAAATGGCATGCAGCAAAGTTGTTGACTGAGACGTTACACAAATGTACAAGATGTTCCTCAGCGTGCTGTTCCAACTGAGTGTCACTAAAATATTGTCTCCTTTAAAGGACAATCTGCTTCCCTTTCAGTTTAAAGACGTACCTTATTGTATCATTAAAACCGCAGTGTCTTCAGGTTAACTCCACAAAGACATTAACCTTAAAATCAGTTTTTAAGAGGAATCTAATTATATACATGCAACAATCCACATTTGAACTGTCTCTGTTGTTATGCTGTGTGTTTTTTCAGGTCCACAGTTACACCACCATGGCCTATGTAGATCTGCAGGAATTCAACACAACCTACAGTGTAGAGGTGGCTGCATGCACGCAGGCAGGGAGCGGCATGGTCAGCCCACCAGTCTGGGTGTTTGTGCCAGAGGACAGTAAGCTGCTCTGTTGATTTATCTCATCATCTGGAAACTGTTAACTTTCTAAACTGACCAGCATAGTTCAGCTGATGTTTTGTACGATACTAAAACAACATAACTGCCGTAAGAATGGACACAGCGCTTATGAAGGCTTGATGCTGTATTTTTAGCAGCACTAGCAGCATGGCTCTAGGGATGGCAGTGTCCATTATACTATCAACTACTTCGGTACAGATTGAAATCTCAACAGCTATAGGATCGATTGACATTAAATTTTATGTCCACATTCATGATCCCCAAAAAATGAATTGCAATTAGCTTATTTAATTACCTGACCTTTCATAAGGTCAAAATTAAAAAGGCAAAAAATGACATTCCCAACATCCTCAGTTGTACTTTGTCTTCAGTGTAAATGAGCATATTAACATGTTGATATTGTTAGAGTTGCAACCATTAATTGATTAGTTGTCATCCATAAAATTGATTGTCAGCAATGATTAATCAGTTTGAGTATTTTGTAGATAAATGAAATGTTAAAATTCTCAGATTATGTTTTTTTTTAATGTGTATATAATCTGGTTTCTTCACTCCGCTGTGACAGTAAACTGAATATTTTTTGGTTGTCGACATATGTAGTTGTACATTTGTGGACATTATCTTGGGCTTTTGGAAACACTGATCAACATTTCAAATTTTCTGACATTGTATAGACAAAACAACATCGAAAAAATTATCTACAGAATAATCGACAATGACAATAATTGTTAGATGCAGCCACAATGTCAGTATGAGAATGTAAATTAGCTGATGTTAACATTTAGCTCACAGCAACGTTTTGTGTAGTACACACCTCACAGAGCCACCAGCATGGCTGTCTTGTGTAACCCTTTATTTTACAGGCCATTAATTATGTAGTAATTGTGTCATATTGTGAAGGAATTACAGAGAAACTACAGTAATTTAAGAAGTAAATACCAGTAGTGATGAGTTATAGGAGTAGAAGAACTTAGGAATTCTTGAGTAATGACACAGTAAAACTATAGCCAAATTAAGAGGTTGAGTGGGAAATTATATTGGAATTTATTAACCTTTCAGTAGAATTACTAGGAATTGCTGTAAAGTAATTACTCATTTTAGATAGTTTAGATAGATAGTTTGGATCCACAAAAAAGTCATTTATCTATAGACATGTTGCCATCTTAATTTTGGATGAAAAATAAACTAACATGAGTTGACATAATATTGCTACAGTGCTATTATATGCTATGGTAATACCATTCAGATAACTAATCGAGAATGTCATGTTTTAGTTATCCCATTTTGCTGAATGTTTTTTTTTTTTTTTTTGGATCATGCTCATTGTTTCTTCTTCTGTCTCAGAATTTGTGGTGCACCCATCGTCTAGCCCTGACACCACAGTTCCAGACTCAGTTTATGTTGTGCTGGGTGTTGTGTGCGGTTTCTGCCTTCTGCTGCTTCTTCTCTGGGGCGCTATCTGTGTACACAACCGGACCTCTGACTCTTGGTTTGGGTATGTTGACAGTCCTTCACTCTCTGTGCAAACGCAGTGCTGATTTAATTACCAACCTTGCTTCAAATTTGATTGTCTTATCTTTGGAGTTGCTAGGAATCACTGTATGTGTGATTTGTGATCTTGAAGTTCATTATGTTTTGGTTGCTGGGGGCGTTGCTTAATCTTTCTCTAGTGGCACACTGTAGTAGCACTTTAAAAAACTGAACACTTCCGGACTCTGTTAATAAACTTCCTCTTGCTTCCTCTTAATCACCATAGACTGCACCTGAGGTCTGTAATAACTCTGCAGCTGCAGTAATGCACAAGAACCAGCTGTTAATTCTTTGGAATTCATTATTCTGAAGAGTGTGACTCAGTCTTGCCACTCAGGATATGGACAGGAATGTGTCACAGGCTGCTGCTCAGATAGGAAAACACCATGTGACCCCAAAGTCAGGAAGGCAGCCACTCAGAGGGTTTCCTCACTGTGACCATCACTTCAGTTCACCCTCCTGTGTGTGTGTGTGTGTGTGTGTGTGTGTGTGTGTGTGTGTGTGTGTGTTTGTGTGCTATTACTGAGCTGTAGTAGCATTAATAATTATCTGGCTGTTCAGCTTTCGCTGTCACTGTCTCCCCCTGCAGGCGGCTGTTTGGAGGTGGAGAGAAGCTGCAGCCGTTTGTGGAGTACAAACCCCAAAGATCCTACAATCGATCAGCCGTTGGAATTACACGTATGTTCTTGAATATTACTGTGGAAAATGAGCATGTTTGCAAAGATTTATGTTGCTATGCTGAAGGCACATTTTTAAAAAGCCTGGGTGGGTCCTCTCTGCAGTTGGGAACCTTGGTGTTAGCGAAGAACTCCAGGCAAAACTTCAGGATGTGATGGTCACGAGGACATTGCTCTCCATAGGAAAGGTTCTTGGAGAGGGTGAGTGAGCAGTTTGAGAAATGTGCATTCATGAGAAGCATTCACATCTGCATGATTATACACAGATAATGACACATGTTGTGCAAAGTATGAAGTGTTTGTTGTCTCATTTATGTAGGTGAATTTGGGTCTGTGGTGGAGGGACATTTAAGACAACAGGATGGAACATCTGAAAAAGTTGCTGTGAAGACGATGAAATGTGAGTTTTCCATCACTAAAAGACATCCTTTAACCCTTTGAAACCTGGATCAACATCACTTTTCTTTTGCTGCTTTCAGACGCCTTTCGCAAGTATTTAACCCTTTGTACTATAGAAATCCTCTGTGCAATTATTCAAATGTGCATCATTCATTCAACTCTTGAATGTAGGTTATATTTAACATGGAACAAATGTATGTATTGGTTGTTGCTGGTACTTTTTTCCTACTTTCTATAATTCTCTATGCTTGGCATCGGTGCTTCTGTAATAAAGCACAATCCCCCCCCCCCAGGGATAAATAAAGTGTTTCTGATTCTTCTCTAAAAATAAGGGGGAAAAGGCATTGACCAACTTGGTAATAAATGTTCCAAAAATAATAAGAAATTAGTAGATTTCAAAAATTGTTTTTAAAAGGCTAGGAAAAATGTCTAGAAAACTATATTTGTACTTTTTGTAATTAAATATTTCAAATATGTTACTAAACTATATTTAAGCACTAATATATACTTTTTTAAAAATATATATTAAGGGAAATCTTCTTGCACTTTTAAAAAATGTTTTGCTAATTCTCCGGTCATTTCTCCTGTGGTTGCTCATTGCCATCTTCCCATGCTTTTGAAAGAAATCAAGCCAATTTGCTCAGGTTTCAAAGGGTTAATCATCTATAAACTACAAAACAAGAAACAATTGATAATTTTTACCTCTCTTTTTTCAAACAGTGGATAGCTTTTCTCAAAGGGAGATTGAAGAGTTCCTGAACGAGGCGGCCTGCATGAAAGATTTCAACCACCCTAATGTCATCAGACTGCTCGGTAGGAGCACTACCTCTTTAAAGTATTGTTGAATCCCACTTCTCTGTTCTCTGCTCCGCTTTCATGTGCACATCCTTACATTGGTCCTCTATACTGACTTGTCATCTTTAGGCGTGTGCTTGGAAGTAGGATCCGGACATTTTCCCAAGCCTATGGTCATCCTGCCTTTCATGAAATATGGAGATCTACATAGCTTCCTGCTGCGCTCACGCCTGGGAGAGAGTCCAGTGGTAAGATTTCAGCCAAACACTGAAATAGATCCCAGCTCTTAAAATATATATTGTAAGACTAAACTTATAATTATTTTGTTGCCTGTCTCTTTTTCACACAGTTTTTGCCCACTCAGACACTCCTGAAGTTCATGGTTGACATTGCGTTGGGTATGGAGTATCTCAGTGGTCGTAACTTTCTGCATCGTGACTTAGCGGCTCGCAACTGCATGTAGGTTGCAAATACTTTTTTTAATAGTCAGTAAGACAAAAGGACTAAAGGTCAGTCTGCCACTGTAGGAGGTTTATTGTTTATTCTCAAGTCCATTCCTTGTTTGTCTCCCAGGCTGCGTGATGACATGACAGTATGTGTGGCAGACTTCGGGTTATCTAAGAAGATCTACAGTGGAGATTACTACAGGCAGGGAAGAATAGCCAAAATGCCTGTAAAATGGATTGCAGTGGAGAGCCTGGCAGACAGAGTTTTTACAGTAAAGAGTGACGTGGTAAGTACCTCCATCTGCTGGTGTCACTTCCAGTATAAAACAGGCACTGCTATACATGGTACTGTCAACTAAAAACAGAACTGACACCTCATCTTCACTATGTGTTTACTGTCTGAATTTCAAAATCCTGTAAGCTGGACACAGAGCAATCAGCTGATTTTGCACAGCGCTAATTACTCATCCTTCCTTTGAACGGTAAAGATTTTGTTTTTTCCCACATCATGTATCAGTATGTGGCAATTTTAGGATTTTATTTTTTTTTTGCTATTTTTCCCTGATTTTGAAATTTTGGAACTCAAAAAGTTGTAGATTGAAATCCAATTATCTGAATTGTCAGATGAAAAACAAAGGTCCTCTTTCGTGTTTTTGGCAAAAAGGCAAAACTCATGCAGCGAAAGGGGAGACACTAGTTGAAAGTGTAGTTTTTTTTCTGGGTCAGTTTTGAGATTTAGGGCTTTTTTGCCCACATAACATGTCTTTGTTCAGACTTGTGGAAAGAAAACTGCCAAAATACACATTTATATGCACCGTTTATTTAAGTTCAGGTTTATTTTCTGGAAATGTATCCAAAAAGAGCATATTTAAAAAGAAAATACCTGGTTTGCATATTTTAAACATAAAATTTCAGAAAACTTGTAATACTAAATATAATGGTCTTTATTTAAGTAATCACCTGGGGAAGTTTCATGGTGATATCTATTAGTTAAAAGTTTTAGCCCATTCACCTGAATGGGGAAAAGATATTTTTATCCCCCCTACCACACCATGAAAAAGAAACCTGGAAATACGGGAAATGAAAACTGGAAACGAAAAGAAGGGCCAAATATATTCAAAATTCACACAGTTTGTAGTGAATTGAAAGCACACTTTCATGTCAGCACACTCTAAGCCTAAGGATTGATCCAGTGTTTTTCACAAAATTCACGAAATTTCATCTGAAGTTAATATTCTGTGTCATGCAGTGGGCATTTGGAGTTACCATGTGGGAGATTGCTACACGAGGTATGACGCCATATCCCGGCATCCAGAACCATGAAATTTATGACTACCTTCTTGAAGGACAGAGACTGAAGCAGCCATCAGACTGTTTGGATGAACTGTGAGTGTTGTCACTTCTTAACACAAGTGTTGACTTGGGATTTGATTGTGTTGGAAGTAACCACATCAGAGTGAAAATAGACTGGGTGAAGTAGAACTTAACCATATTTGTCTAAAACAGGAATAGGAGGAATTTTGTGGTATAAAAAATGGGAGCTTAAAGCTGCAGTTTGTAACTTTTATTAAAAAAAGGAAAAAGAATAAGCTTTTTTGTAGCATTTGCTAAGACCTTATTAAACATATTTAATAAGGTCTTGTTTAGCTGTCAGTTGAGAAAAATTGTGTGGCTATCTTAAAAACATTGCACTGCCTACCACCTGGAGCAAGTATTCTCATTTTACAGCTAAACGGTACACTAAAATATGTTTCTGAAAACATCTAAGGGAAGAAAAAGGCAATGCTGTAACAGAATCTTGAGTCAAAATTGACAAGTGCTGCCTAGTTTGGCTGTTTCACTGCAATTCATGAATAGTGACTGACCTGATTGACAGGTAAGTTAGAGATTGCTCAGCTCTGATTTGTTGTTTTCCTTTAGCCATGGGGGATTCATGCAAATGTCATTAGGATCACTACAAGGAGGAACAACAAGAACATGAACCGTCTCATTTACTACTTTGTTGATACAGTGGCAGTAAATAGGACACAAATTAAAATTATTTTTAGAATTACCTACTGTAGCTTTAATAATTTTAAAAGATTTCATTAATGCAAGCTTTTCAGACAGTTAAAAAACATGGAAAAATGCTTGTGGTTAAAATGCAGTGACTTGCGTGTATCTGAGCTCACAGTACAACCAGCCAAAATGTAGACTTCTCTTTTTTACTCTGTGTGGAAGTAAAATTTTTACACTAAATACCATCTTAGAAATTGTTTTGCTCTTGAAGTACTGATGTGCGTTCAGACCTTCAGTTCTCTTATTTTTGGCTACATTCGGTCCAGCAAACAACATCAGCCTTAAAAAAAACCTTCTAAAACTGGACTGCTCTGCTCACCAGTGCCATCTGCAGTAAAAGCAGAAACTGAACTTGCAAATGTGTTTATAAAAGTTTATAATTCACCTAAATTAACTCTTTGAAACCCAAGCAAATTGTTTTGATTAAAAAAATATGTGCCAAAAAAATTAGTTAAAAAAGTTACAAAAAAAATACCTAAAGAAAAGCTAAGAAAAATAAAACAAAACAGGAAAATGGCCCCAAAAAAATCTGTCTTTAATTTAGATATTTTTTCTGTAACATTTAAGATGAAATTATCATAATTATAAATACAGTTTTCTGGGAATTTTTCCTATTTTTGGATTATTTTCTAATCATCTTCCATTCTTTAAAAAAAAAACAAATTTGTCAGGTGAATTTACTTTGAATTTGTGGGGCATTTCATGCCAAGTTGCTTATTTTCTTCTTTCTCCTATGTTTTCAAGAGCAGCTATACCAATTTCATATAGCTTGTAAAAGGCATCTGAACACAGCACAAGAAAACTGAGTCCAAAAAGTCCAAAAACAAGGCTCTTCTGACACTCCTTTATATACCTGTGTGTCTAGGTATGAGATCATGTACAGCTGCTGGAGGGCCGATCCACTAGACCGACCGTTTTTTACCCAACTACGAGAAATGTTGGAAAAGCTCACCGAAAAACTCCCAGAGTCTTTCAGCAAGGATGACATCATTTATATTAACACCAGCTTTCCTGAAGAGGACCCTGATGGAGAAACACTCCCTGCAGAACACCCTGTGTTCAACTCGTCACCTTCCTGCAGCCATCACGCAGCAGAAAACTCTGTCGTTACTGCGGACATTCACGGGAGCCGGGAGGATGAGGAGGATGAGGATGATGATGATGATGATGATCGCTATGTGGTGGTGATCTCCTCTGATTCCTCCCTCAGATCTCCTGCAGTGGACACTCCTCTTTTGTCAAGTGATGCTTTGAGTCAAGCAAATGGAGACATGGTTACTGATGCAACGGCTCCACGTCACAGCTCAAGTGACACTTCTTTCCTGCTGTAAAGATTGGTACGCAGCAGATCAAAGCTGCAATAAAACTGCCACCATGGTTCATTGCACTGGGAGCACCTTGAGTTTCTCTGATGTGGACTTTTTTTTGAAGAATTGTTACATATGCAGTTTATGCTTTACATGGCCAGCCTACATGTCAGTGTTAGGAATGTTGTCTATGTGTGTCAACATCAGACATGTTCATGCACATCTTCCATAAGCTTATGATACACTGAACTGTGAAATTGTTTACTGTATTGAATGTTGTGTTGCAATGTAAATATAGAAATGTACAGAATATTTGTAAAGTGATAGTATATACTGTAAAATAAATGATTCATAGATTTCATTAAGACTACATTAAAATAAGATACATTTTGCCAAGATTCACAGATTTCCTCACATTGGTGACAGTCTCTTCACCATCATGTATATAAATGTTCTTTATTTAAGCAGGTAAAAGTCTCATTGAGATTCTCTTTTGCAACAGCGACCTGGCCAAGAAGGTAGCAGAAAACATAGTTACAACAATAAATACAAGCAGACAAATGTCACACAAATAAGCAAGCATAAAATCCAGTCAATATGAAACACAAAAACCAGTTGAATACATACAAATGTGCAATTGCTAAGTTCTGTTCAAACCTTGGGGACCAACATCAAGAAAATATTGGGAGCAGAGGCCATATTGGTTTTGTAAATTTAAATGATAAATATCAAAACTAAAAGTAGTAAAACCAGAAAGTAGCAGGCACAACTATAGGAAAGTAAAAGAGCTGCTCCAAAGTATTTCAGTGTAAGTATGAATATCAATTTATGTCTTCAAGATTTAATATTTCAATTTAGACATTACCTCTAAAAATCCCAATCACATACTGATGCATGTCAAATTTCTGCATAGAATGTATCTTACTTCCAGAAAGCTCCTAGCTTCTCCTATCTGTGAGCTCTGCCCTAATGGTGACACAGGGTCTTTTACACATATGTATTAGAATTGCAGTAACAGATTTTTGGAAAATGGTATCTGCAACCTTAACTGATCTGCTTAATATCGATGTGCAATGTTGTTCCAAGCTGTTTCTATTGAATGATACCTCCTCTCTAGATTTTTTATTTCACCAAATACTTGCACTTTTTGTTGGCCTGACAGCAGCAAAAAATTTTAGCACTCTGCTGGCAGCCTCCTTATTCTCTCTCTCTGAATCAACGGCTACAATCTTTACTGGATATTACATATGTGGAGATGTCAGAAGCAAAAATACATAATGCCAAACAATCAATCACCTGTGTCTGGGCTTCCCTCATTGACAAAGTGAAGGATCTTGTGTGCACATCTACTGCGTTATAGACCCTACATCTCTAATGTAACTTTATTTACTGTCAAGTTTTTTTTGATATTGTAACTGTCAGTTTTTCCTTCGTTTTTCTTTTTCATTTTTTTAAATTTCCTTTATCATGTCTTTTTGTATTTAGAATTTCTCTCTCTCTCTCTCTCTCTCTCTGTCTGTCTTTTTTTTTTTTTTTTTTTACATTTCCTAGGGCCTATTATAATGTGATATGGGACTGGGGTGCCGCCAGGGGTGGATGTGGGGGTACTGTTGCGTATTATTGTGTTTGTTGTTTTCTATGTTAAAAATAAAAAAACAGATAACAAAAACAAACAACACACAAAAAAAAAAACATATGTCTTCAAGTATTCATTCTAAAGAATGGTCTGCTTCTGCATCTATGCTCAGGGGCACAGGAGAGGAAAACCAGGAAAATGTTTGGGGCCCCACAAAAAAAAAAAAAAGGTAAAAGGTTCCCTCAATGGCAACTCATTTTGGAACATTTTTCAATTACAACCATAAACGACCCTAAACCTCCCATTAAGGCAGTAGTGAACCACTACTGCCCCCCAAAACCTTAAGTGGGGCCCCATGTGACACCTGCATAATGACCTGTAGCAGTCATACATACAGTGTTAGCTGTAACAGTCAGCTATGGTGGAATAACTAAGTACATATACTCAAGCACTGTACTTACATACAAATTTGAGGTACTTGTATTTTCTTTTCATGCCACGTTATATTTCTGCTCTTCTACATTTCAGTACTTTTTACCTCATACATTTATCTAAAAGCTGAAATAATTAGTAAATTAATCAGTGAGCTGAAGTTTTAGTTTTGGGGTGTGTTTGTTTGTATGTTTTTTTACTTAATTTTCTGGTTCAATAAGGTTTTTCATAAGGGATTATCACATTATAATGTGATAAGTGATTATGGCGTTATAATGTGCTAAGTTTCTCACAAGAAAATAACTTCCTTCTTGTAATTATTTTAATAATCATTAGTTTAGGGTGTTTTTTTCTTTCTTTCTAAGATTGGGTGCGGGGGGTGGTATCAATAATTTTGAGTTTTTGAGGTTGAATTTTACCTGTAACATAGTATTTCATAGGGTGGTATAAGTACTTTTACTCAGCCTGAGTATAGGATCTTAATATTTTTTCCATCACTGTGTAATGTACAGAATGTGCGATGTCATTAACAGGTGAGTGTTATCTGTGGCTGGTAGATTGTCATTGTAATGACACAAAAGCTGACATTAAACCTGAAGATCTAGCGGGCATATCCTTTTAAGTCTTTGTTCTTTTGTAATAAAAATATATATAATCAAATAAACGGACACACAGCACTGCGCGCTGGGACAGGTACGCGCAGTGCTCCGGTTGTTGACGGCGCCTCCTGCAGGGAGCTGTTCACTCCCACACCGACATGGCTGCTGCAGTCAGGATGAGGACGTGGAGCTGTCCGACCAGAGGAGTTTTCCATCCATGGGCAGTCCTTTGTGCAGTTTTACTCAGCACCATAAATGCGGTTGTTGCAGCACCTGAGACAGGGGTTTGGAAAATCACAGTTGTAAATGTGAGTATCTTATACCCGGAAACACCGGATACCTGCAGCACCGGGTAGCTAACGTTAGCCACATTAGCCTTGTTATGCTCGTTTGCCGTCAGCTGTTAGTGAGGAGACAGTCGTGTAATATGTCCTGCCTTAAATGTATCACATTAATCGTTCTTGACTGCGACTTGATATCCGTAGTAGACCTGGATAAACTGTGCTTAATGAAAGAGCAGAGTGTGCTGTTAGCTAGTTAGCATTAGCCTTGAGTAGAAGGGCTTTTAAGCACTTTAAGGTTAGCTGTAGGCTAACTGAGGTTAGCTGGCTTCACCTTAAGTAAGACAGGCGTCCAAAGACTGTGTCCTATTTAACCGAGATCCAGGAAATCGACTTAATATACAGTACTGTGCAAAGGTCTTAGGCCATCATATATTTGTTCTTTTAGCAAAGTTGTAATGAGGATAATGATATATATATTTCTCAGACTCGATTTTTAAATACATACAAAGAATACAGAGAAAGTGTACAATGCATTAAAACACCAAAATGTCAGGATAAAATGGCTTCTTTAGACTGAAGTCAATATTTAGTGTGAAACTTGAAATCGTACATCCATAACAAAAGGTAGCTCAAACAATTAATATTGAACTTTGGACATATGACTGCAATCTGGTGTAAGTACAACATCTCATGTTATCTGCCGGTGAGAGTTCAAGACATGCTGAGTGGAAAAGGGTATTCACACTAAATAGCCTGTTATAGGTATTTTATTCAAAAATATTTAAGTTTTTAATACTCTGTACATATTTCCTGTATGTTCTTCTTGTATTTTAGCAAAGAGACTCGTAATTAATATGTATGATCATTATAACCTTGCTAAAATAACAAAGTTTAAGATGGCCTTAGACTTCTGCCCTTTTTGTTAACATCCAACACATCATTGTTGTTATATACATCCTGGGAATTGACTTATCAAATACTACAGTGAAGTCTCTCCTCTAGCCTCAGTTCCCTGACTCAATTCAAGGGGAACTAGAAAGCCTTGATCAATAATTTAAGTATTGAGAAGTTTCAGGTTCCCTATGTTGTGTCTGTCTGTATATCTAGTTGCGGTATTAGGTTTGCTGAGATGCAGGGTACAACCTGAAGAGGTCATTGGTCTGTAACAGACTTCATACAGACAGACATTTACACAATTTGGCAATATTAAAGTTTCTGAGGCAGCTAACTCACAGGTCTTTTTCCCTCTTAACAAACACACAAAATGCTTGATTGACTTTGGATCCAGGACAGAACTAATTATTCATACCCTATCAAGTTTCAAATGTATTTATTTAAGAGGTGACAATGTGCATAAACCCACATTCAAACAAATGGAATACACCCAAGTTAGAGCTGGTTTTCATTTGCAGTCCCTTTGCCTGATGTTGACAAGTGTCTTCAAATAATACAAAGAATACAATATGAAGAATACAATGTGTATTATGGCTAAAGACAGTGAGGCCAAAACACGCAGAATACAGTTAAACATGTACAAGGTAAGCATATACAACACAATTAAACAAGAGGAGTAGATAAAATCCAAATAGCAGATGATGCAGGTACAGTGTAAGTATAGTCATTTTCTAAATTTAGTTTTCCTGATCAGGTTTGTGCAGTCTGTGCTAGCTCCATCTCTTGTAACTAACATCAGTTTAAGTTGAAAATGGGACAGAGGAGGAGGAGCTAAATGTATAAACTAAACATTTAGACATATCCTGCTTAAATGATTAAACAGTAAACAATACTTGATTTACCATCCCACAGACCTCAAGACCACTGCTGTTAAGGAAATCCATGTATAAAGACACTGACATTCAATTGAAAGGTAAGACCGAGAAAATGTGCTCATGACTTATCACAAAAACGGTGCCCCTTTGTGTCCCTCGTGTTTATTATGGCCTCTGTCTTCATCTTTTAGTTGTGTATTTTGGCTGTCCTGAGGAGGTGACCTTCTCTATTCACTGGTATTTAAAATACTACCCCTGTCACAATGAATTCAACAATATTGAAGTAAGTACAGAAGCTTAATGCCATACTAATTAACAGACATTTATCTGTCAAAACACTGATTGTTTATGAATGCTGAACTGTGACCGCCTCTGTCTGCAGGAAATGTATGAGAGAACGCCTCTGAGTCGTGGGGAGGGCCTGGATCCGAACCCCCTTGGACCAGGAGAATTCATTGAACACCGACACCGTCCCATGACATGTAACAATGGACTGCGCTCCTTTGAGATGCTCAGAGTAAGTTTGTTACATGACTCGCCTCAGCAGAGTCACATACTGTGCATCATGGCATGTGTCATCTCTCAACTTCCGCTCACTGTTTGTGTTTTTCAGAAAACCAAAGCAGAGCCTCGTCTGGTCACTCCGCCTGTTGATGGTGAAGTGCTTGTAAGAAAACCTGAATGCTCTTTGATTATAATAGAAAATGTAAATTTAGGATAGTAAAGATTTAAATAACAGAATTAAAAAAATAATGTGTTTTAACCATGAAAGTGTTTTTTTAGTGTTTTTGTTGTTTCCTTAGTTTCTACATACAAGGTGTTGAAAGATTTGCAGATAACTTTAACTTTTTTCATACTTCAGGATGAAAATTACACCAGATGGATAACAGAAGAGTATGACAGCAGCAGCACCACGAAGAACGGCAGTGTAAATATCAAAGACAACGTCATAGCCACTACGTGGAAGGACGGGCCTTATCTGCTGGTCGTTAAGTTTGTATCCAGTAAACAGGATGCCAACTGGAATCTGACTGGTGAGTTTTTTAAGGAGGTAGAAGAACTACTATGCTGTGTGACTGGCATAGAGGAGCATTATCACGCTTTGTTGTTTTTGTCTGCGTAGGAATGCAGTTCAAAGCATCGATGATGCACATTAATTTGCAGAAATGACTTCCCTAATTTATCAGAAGCTGACTCATGAATGCAAAGCTGTTTTGCAAGTGATGCAGAAGTGTTAGATTTAAAAACCACAAGAAACAAACTTTTAAAGCTACAGTTAGTAACTTCTGTGAAAATAACTTAATGTCATGTTTGCTGAAACTGCCACTATATTCTGAAAGAAGTACATGAAGCACATAGTCTGTGAAATAAATCCTTTCCCTTCTCCTCTTTTTACTGCTTCCAGTGGCATTCTCCAAAAACTAACACGGCACCCCAAAAACAACCAATCAGAGCCGAGAAGTCTCTCATGCAGCTGTCAATCATGTCAATGACTGTTAGTGAACTTCAAACTGTCAAACAGAGCTAATCAAATATGAATCGAGATTCTGTTACGACATCGACTAAAACTCACCTCAGAACCATATGTCTGTTTATCTCCAAAATTAAGAAGTTTGTGACCTTGCCACCATGTTAGAGTACCAAGCCCTGCCCACTGTCAGACCAACTTTTTTATTCTACAGCTAAAGGGCACACTAAAATTTGTTCCTGAAAACATTTTAGGCAAGAAACAGGCAAAGCAGAGGCTTAATCTTGATCCATATTTAATCAGCACTGCGTAGTTTCACAGTTTGACTGCACTTCACGAGTGATAGATATTATTGACAGCTGCGTTAGAGACTCCTCAGCTCTGATTTTCTTGTTTGATTTTCCACATGCTCCAAGGCCATTAGAAGCGCTACAAGGCAATAGAGTAGATTTTCTCATTTAGTGCAGTTTGAACATACTGACAGTTTCAGCAAATATGGATAAATTTTTTTTTTAACCAGCTACAGCTTTGAATACGTTGGGAAACATTCGTCTGATGTCTGGATTTTGTTTTTGTTTTTTCCAGTTAATGTGGTGATGAAAGGCAGCCACGGCTACATTTCTATCACAGAATGGCCTCTCATGATCGTAAGTAGATGACTTGAGTATCAGTTTCTGTTATTTATGTGAGAAACATTGATTAAATATTTGTAGAATACATGTACATTAATGCCAATGTGTCCATAATTCTTTCCTTGCTCTAACTGAGGGTTGGATATAATGTTTTTAGTTTGTGCATGTTTGCAATGACAAAATAGAGTCAACAGATCTGTCCACTGTTTCAAAGAGAGTTCACCTGGAACACAATTAAACAAACGGTCGTAGCTCTGCTCAGCCCAGTACAGTCTACTCAGTGGAACCGAGCGGAGTTCATTTCATTTGACTACAAACTTACACAGATCACGCTGAAGCTGAATGAGTAGTTTGTACTCTGAAGAGAAAATGAGATGTTTTTGGATGATCTGTCTGGAATTTGGTCTCTAGCTAATGAAGAACAACTGCTCCCATATGTGTTTATAGACTAATCCTTCTCTGTGTGTTTGTAGTTCTACATGATGATGTGCGTAGTGTACATCCTGTACGCCCTTCTGTGGTTTATCTGGGCAGCGTGCTACTGGAAGGATCTGCTCAGGATCCAGTTCTGGATAGCAGGGGTCATATTTCTCGGGATGGTGGAGAAGGCCGTCTTCTGTGCCGAGTATGAAAACACCAACGCTGTCGGCTCTGCATGTGAGTGTCTACAGATCATCGTGATCTTTTTTTCACGTGAGATTGTAAGATGTTTGGTTTCCGAATGTAATTAACATCCCTGTCACCCAGCCCCTGGCTTGTTGGTCTTTGCTGAGCTGGTCTCTGCCCTCAAGAGGACTTTGGCTCGATTGCTCGTCATCATCGTCAGCCTTGGTTATGGCATTGTGAAGTACGTCAGCATATGTCTGAAAAAAACAGCTACTTGTGTAATTGAAAAATCCCAAATTATCGTGCAACTTTTCAACTGTTTGATTTTTTTTGTTTTCTTTTATTTTAGGCCTCGACTTGGGCATGTCATGCACGGAGTTGTGGGACTCGGCATCCTCTACTTTGCCTTTGCCAGCATCGAAGGTGTCCTGAGGATCACTGGGGTGAGTTGTGTTCTCTGGTTATTAATTTTTTAAAATTGAGATCAGTGGATAAAGATGTCAACAATGGCAAGTGCCACACAGAAGTTGAAGTCATTTGAATCAGAGGAAAGCAACAAAATAACCAGATTTGAGAAGTTCTAACCTGCTCTCTTTGATGATCAAACTGAACTTGATAAAGTATCCGCTGATCATTGAGATGACTCATTGTTTCACCACTGCCTGATTGTTCACAACCTAGTATGAAAAATAACAAAGAATGAGCAATACAGTATTAAAACTCTGTTGTTTGTTGTCAGATTGAGTTTTGGAGTAAAATTGACATCACGATTTGTGTATCTTCTTGATTTGTTGGTGGGCCAAAAATCAAGGGTCGAGACAATGGCCCCGCTCTCATTACAGCAATTGTTCTGGCTGTGTTTGACTCCTGCACCATCTGGTTCATATCCTTCCATCGTACTCCTCAGCAGCACTGAAAATCAAACCTCATGTAACAACAAAATGGATGTATTTGTAAATTAGTTAAGCCTGGGATTTTGAGTTTTCTTACCTTTTGGGTTTGGTATTGTGGTTTTTTCTCTTTTGCACTTTGGTGAATGGTTCTATATTTTACTGGCAGTGCTGCCTTTTATTTTATTTTATTTTTTTCATCTCCCATCCTATCTGTGATTTTTTTTTTTTTTCCTCGTCTTTCTCCTCTTCCTCGTGCCCTCTGGTCCTGCTCTGTCCTCCCTTCTAGGTGAAAGACTCTGACTTGGCCCTGCTGGCCAACATTCCCCTGGCTCTGCTTGACTCCTCTCTATGCTGGTGGATATCCTTTTGTGCACCTACAACCTTTCCCTGTGTGGCTCCTCTCTGCTCCTCACCTCCTTCACATGAGCCCAAATTAGATCAGGAGAGGTTTATCTGCAACTGTCTTCTGCCTGTCCCAGATAATTAGCAATGAACGAGCACTTAAAGTACAATTTTGCAGAGAGACATACAGCCTGCATTAATGATTCATCATTTATCCTCTACTTAAATTTACAGCAACTTATTTTTTTGGTTGATCATTTTAACTGCTCTTAAAATCCTACATTCTTTCTGCTTCATTTCTTCACAATCAGTCATTTTTTACTTTGTTTCCATTAATGTACCATGCTGGTCTGATAGCAGAATGATTGATTTGCATTCCCGCCCACCACACCTTAGAGGTGGTCCTGTGTAATTATCTTATACATATGGGTGTTATATAAGAGTGGGCAAAATGGAAAATTCACATCACCTCATGGTATACATTTTCAAATCGCCCAACCCACTTTGACAAAAAAATACTTACATTTTGGAAAAACATGTGTTGATTCACCTCTACATCTATCATTTAGCCAATAAAACAAACATTTAAAATATGCAAAATCAAAACGTATACATATATGCACAGTTGTCCACATTATATCTCTGAACCACTCGGCTGTTGGTCTGATGACAATAAGCTTCTGGAGGTACTGGCTAATATTTTTGGAGATCCAGTGTAGCACGTAGATATCTGGGCAAAGATGTCCTCTTCCATGCCACAGCTGTTCTGTAAAGGGTGGGACACAGTATTTGACCTCATAGGAGGTATGGAGTATAAAACATGTGTAATGTAACTGTAGCTGCAGTGTCAGAGGGTTACAGCAGATGGTTGCACTTCAATAATTGCAGTATTGTTGTTCTCAACCATATCTTAATTCATCATATTTGACTGTGCACGTGCTGTACCCCGATGATGTGACGCTTTGACTTCCCTCTTCCCTCTTTTTAACCTCCTTGTTCCATACGTCAGTCATTTCAGCTAGTCTCTATACATAAAAAACAAAAAAAAAAACAACAACTGACTAAAAATTAAAATCATCATCAGATGATAGCAGATCGGTTCCGAGATATATTTCTGCTTATGCGTCCCATCTCTTTTGCTCTGCATATGAATTGTTCACCTTCAGGCAACCAAGGCGCACTCCAGCGTGGCTGGTCTATACAAGTCTAAGACTAGTCTTCTAGACTAAAAAAAGACACCAGAATGCTTTGGGTTGACCGGATGGTGGCATATTCATTCTGTAAACTTTCAGTTCAACCTCATTCTAAAGGCAGACTGCTATCAAACCTGAGTCATCAGCCACATTTATTTCACTTCCATTTGCTTAGTTATAGTGGGTAAGTGAAGTGACTCATTGGACAAAAGAGTTAGTATATGAAGAGGTTATAAGGTCCCATGGATTTATTTGTAACATGGTTTCTATGTAACGTCTGCCACATGTTTGCCTTGACTGCCACTAACATCTTTGTCAGCCTGGCACAAACCATCAAGACTCTGAAGCTGAGAAGAAACCCTGTCAAGCTGTCTCTCTACAGGCACTTTACAAACACATTGATATTTGCTGTCATTGGTAAGTGATATGAATACACCTGCAATCATAACTCTACGCTCTAGATTTGTATTATCATAAATATACAAAGTATAAAAAAAAAAAACAGAAGTCCTTATTCACACACAGTGGATAATCCCCAGGAAAACAAAACACCTACAAAAGCACCCTACAATCAATATACATACTACAAAAAAGAGCCATAATGATCATAAACAATGCTGGATATGGGGAGCATACAAACATGCATTGAAGTGTGTTGATCTGGTGGAATTTAAGACTGCAATTATAATGTACAAAGCAAGAAATAATCTACTACCAAGCAATATGCAAAAAATGTCCTGTAGAGACAAGGGGTTATAATGTAAGAGGAAAAGTCAAGCTGAAACAATGTCATGCACATATCTTCAAAGTATGCGTGTATCTGTTTGTGGTGTGCTTTTGTTGAATGGACTGGAGAAAGAAATCAAAGTAAGACTATCAGACAGTTTAAAAATATGTTCAAAAAGGGAATTTATTTGAGGTACAGAGATGAGGAAGGGAAATGTAAAGCACGTTATTGGTGATATTATTGTTAATGGTTTTCTTTTCTAAATAGGGATAATATTGATTATTTATATGAGGAGCATGAACAGTTGTTCAGGTGTGGGGATGAACACATAGATGGTTTGTGATTGTGGATTAATAAGTTAGAATAGATCAGCGGTCGAAGTATTTTACTTCTTTCTACTCCTTTTCAGACAGGAAGTTTTTGCTGCTTATTAAAAATCTGTTATATATGTTCACTGTTATGTCTGTGTGTTTTTTATATGCATAGTATTTTATATATTTATTTTTTTTTTTTAAATGTTCAAAAGAAAGTATATTTAAGTCAATTCAAAGATTTGTCTCTCACACCTTTCCCTTTTCTCCCTCAGCTTCTGTCATTTTCATAGCATGGACGGCAAAAAAATTCCGGCTAGCAGAATGCCAGTCTGTGAGTATGGTTTGGCGTATTTATTTGTATTAGTGTGAAAGAAAATAAATTACATTTTTGCATTTTATTGATAATTGGACAATTGGATAATTGTTTTTTGTTTTGAAGGATTGGATTGAGCTATGGGTGGAAGACGCTTTCTGGAGATTCTTGTTCTCTGTCATTCTGTTTGTCATAATGTTTTTATGGAGACCATCTGGAAACAACCAAAGGCAAGTAATACACTGACTATGTAATTTACCAACATTAGCTGGATTTGACTTTTTTTGTGCTTTTTTAAATTACTTAATTTCTATATCCACAGGTATGCTTTCACACCTCTCATGGATGACTCTGACGACGAGGAGATTGAGGAGTTCATCGCCTCTACAAACCTGGGTATGCTCACTCTGTGTGAGCGTTACTTTTATCCAGAACACTGCTGCAAAAATTTCCATAGTGTTATTATACTCATTTATTTTGTAATTTTCCTTCATTTTTTTCTTTCCAGCTGATGGCATGAAGTTGAGAGCATCTAAAAATGAAACGAATGGCACGGTGAAGCCTGCAGAAACAAACCCAGTCAGTAACACAATTGCACACTTGGTTTGAAACTGTTGTGTATTGATTAGTTTAATTCAGTTTGGTTTATTAATAATTATGAACCCATGATAAGAGTAGCTGTCCAAGTTTCGAAAATGCAGCCGTGCAAGTATCACCCATATCAGCAGATGGCAGTATTTTTACGTTTTCATCCCTTTTTTTTGTGCAGGAGGATGACTTGAAATGGGTGGAGGATAACATTCCTAGCTCTTTTACTGATGTGTAAGCATCCTGTCAAATTTATATTTATTAATCGAGTGCTTTCATATAAGTCGTGTGATTCTAACGAAGTCTTTTTCTGTCACTGCAGAGCTCTGCCAGTCCTGCTCGACTCAGATGAGGTATGAAGTACTTTAGAATCTCTAAATATACATAATCATAGGATTCACACACCTTATTTCTCTAACCAGAGACATCTGGTCTAGATATATGCATATGAGTAACTTCATCCAAAAACAGTAAGACTCACTTGACTTGCTGTCTTAGTGGAGTTATGAGAATGACTTCAGGACACAGCGACAGGAGCCACAGTGAATTCTTTTGGGACTTTAAGGCACATTTGGCCTCATTCACCAACATCTTCCTAATTCTTTTCTGAAATTTGTTCTTTAGAAAAGTCTGTCAGATTCATGACGTGTTCTTAAACCACAGAATTGTTCACATCTGTGTTCTTATAATGAAGAATCCCATTGTCCTTGTAAAGTGAAAGCGTGTGCCAGTTGATCCTGATTAGCATAGGTAAACGCCTTTCCAATCCACATAAAAGGGCGTGAGACTGCAGGGCTTTGTGCACACATAGAAATTATGAAGACAAGTTGAGAGAATTTTAAGTCAAGAATGCCCAAACTAAAGTCTAGAGAGGGTGGAGCACTGGACTTCAGAAGTAAAAAAAACTTCAATAGTTTATTAGAAAGTATACATTAAACGGGCTGTCATATTTAGTAGTGTCAGTATAACACACAAAAAAGATGCCTTGGGTGCTATTATTTATTCAGTTAATGCTGTATTCGGAAAAGGGCGGACAACTGATGCCGTAAAAACAAAAAAAGAAGGTTGGATCTCAAATCTGAGGAAATATTGCAAGACATAGACTTACCTTTGGCCAATAAACAATCACTCATTATTGGATGGCATGGTTCCTAGTTTACAAAATGATGTGAATTGAAGTGTAGTTTATTTTAAAAGACCATTATGCTTGGTAAATTAACTAAAATAATTATTTAAAAATATAATTTAAAAAATGATGTATTATAATCTTATACTGTCAGACAACCGTAGAACTGAATAAAACACAATAACCAATTACTTTTTTTGTACCCACGTCAGTACCCAAATGTGTGCAGGTGTGCTTTTGAGTGTGCGTAGATTCTGTTCTCACTTCCGAACATAACCCAAATAAAAAAACATCGTTGACAGTCAGAATGAAAACTGCGCAAGTGGGTTTTGAGAAGAAATCTCTTCTTATAGCCGTTGGTGAATGAGGCCAAATGTTTGCATTCTCACAAAAACTGTTAAAACTTTCTATTATTTGACAGGAAATCATGATGATCAGATATGAGATGTCAAAGATGGAGTGAGGCGAAACATTTCCAGCCATCAGCTCACATGGAGGGGGAGCGCAGCAGCTGTCTCTGACTCTGCAGCAGGGTTTTCTCCAGGATTTTCAGTCGGGTGGTGCCATGTAGGTTTTATCAGGGGATCTTCCTGTACGGCCTTCACTTAGCAGGGAAGTGCAGGCCACAATTTAGGGGGAGCTCTGCTTATTTCCTCAACTTCTCCAGAGCGAAGGACTCTAACAGAGGAAAACTGTCTTTTCACTGACCAACTGGTTCACCATTTCCTTGATTATGATCAGTTTTGAGCCTTTCTTTCCAAAGAGAATGTTTCATTTTATATTAAGTGCGGTATTTATTTCTGTTATGTTCATGTGAATTTATTTTATCAGAGAATTAAGAACAGTGGGCCTCATGCATGAACATGCTCTCTAATATAGTGTCTTTCTATGGGTATGTAAATGTTATTGGTTGGTTGTAATAAAATAAGATACTTATTTATGATGGGAAAATAATAAAAAGGCCCTTTTATTCTCAGTAATTAACACCAAGAATTATTTATCAAAGTTATTTTTGCAACCAGAAGAGAGCTGGAGAATTTGACTGTAGTTTATTCGTTAATTTTAAACAGGATCATTCTTTATGTGTAAATCTAAAAGTTCAATAACAGTATGTATTTTGTGTCTGAAGCATACTTTTTGTTTTTGTCTGTCAGCATTAAAATCTGAGATGAGAAAAATTTAAACACATTGATTTTGCTCTTATGCACTTTGCGGATCAAAGTTGTGCCTACATGTAGTTCTTGTGTGAGGCCTAATCTGTTCAGGTAATTGAGATCAATATGTATGAAAGTGTCGTCATGTCTCTGGCATCCTCAGTATTGATGTGTGTGAGGGAGGATGAAGCACAAACAAGTGATTTGTACAGTTTAAATGTTAACTGGGCTCAATAGTGTCGAATTTGGGGTCTGAATCTACTGTATGTGTGTGGTTGGACAGGTTTTGTGTCTTCTGAAATAAGGAGCAATATATTGTACCTATGTTAATATGGAGTTAAGTAATTTCTTTATTTATTTGTTTCAAGTGTACTTATAAGTTGTTAAAGAGTGTGTTCACCCATGTTTACTCTAAAGTGTGTTTACAATGTGTGCTTCCATTTTATTAATGCATTGGGCCCTGAACAATCTCACGGTGTATTAGGGGGACAGCAAACTTGCTTGTTTCTTTGCGCTGTTTGCTTTCTTTGCTGATGGAAATCATTGTGGCAGTTTCACAGACACCTTAATAACATTCATGTTCTGTCAAATAAGTCTTAATATTTCAATTTTTTTCTGAAAATGGTGTTTTTGTCAGTGTAGCTTTGGAACACTGTTGTCATGTTCATGTGTGTTGTCTTGACTAAATATAACAGCAGGACTTTTTCTGCTTGTCCAGGCCATCCCATATTATGACACATGAGATAAGTTATGTTGTTAGCATAAGCACAAGCTGATCACTTGGGTTTATAATGTCATTTTTCCGTCTTTTTATTGGTTGGAAACCTTGAGTAATTGTGCTTATTATGGCAAGCTGTCCTTCTGTTACATAAAACTGCAGACACCTGCAGCGGACCTCGATTATTTGTACAGATGGGTTTTGGCTGATTCCTGTTATTTCATAATTCCACAGGTGGAGAGGTGTCTGGATAATATGACTTGTCTTTTTCTTTTTTATTTCATGGGTGTCATGAAGAACTGGGCTTGAACTTTTCATACCAGCAGTTTTTTTCTCTCTTCCTTCTCAGGAAGTATGTACAATATTAATATTAAATATTAATTGAACACAAGAGAATGTTGCTTTCCCGGTCTATGATTTTTCGGTATTAATTTGGCAATGAAACATGCATATTTTACTACGGTGGTCATTTTGCTACATTAGTTGAAATCTGTTTCTTTTTAAAGCTGTAAATACCATTTTCAAGAGGAAATGGGAGAAATGCTTGAATGAATGGACTTTTGTGCGCTAAAAATGATGATGAATGATAATGAAACACAGATTGAAGAAAGAGGAGTTTGAATGAAGCCCAGTTGCTCAAAATATAAACCCTTTTCTCTCAAGCCATTAGCCTTTAATAGGCTTGTGATAAAGAGGGCTAAAACAACGCAAAGCCCACAGACAACCTAATGTATGTGCCATGTTAACATTACAAGTTGTTTTATGGAGACCAAACTATATAAAACTTTGAAATTAGGATGCCATTTTAGAGATGTGTTATTATCCAACATGTACATACATCACTTTGTACCAGCTACTTGCACCCTTTTCCATTAAAGAAGACCGTTTCAAATCTGCTTTAGGCCTCTGCTATTTAGGTTTAAAAAACCTCAACAGCAACCACACAATTATGAAATCGCCAATAAAATGTCAAAAAAACAGATATGGCATCATTTGTAGAAAAGCTAGAGAGACCTGGTTCCTCCATCTGAGCAACCTGCTACATGAATTCATTCAGTCTTATAACAGTTTTCTTGTTTCTCGGCTTTCTGTCTTTGCTCATAGTAAGACTGTATATTTGACAATTTATTTGTCTCAAACATTTAAAAAAAAAAACCAACTCATTATTTTATGGCCTGTGATAGCAGATTAAATGTGACTTTAAAGTCTGAGACAAAAGCAAAGGGGCCTTCATTCTGCTTTCCAGTACCCTCACATGTTTCTGGATTTCTTCCAAACAGTTATCCCACATGAAAGATGATCCACAGGCGACCTCTCCCCTCTCCTGGATAATAAAAGTACAGAAAAATTCCTCCCCAGTGCCTTTCATAACGAGCTAACCCACCAGCAGGACGCGTGCCTCTTTTCTGTTTTGACAGAGAGTCATAGATTTACAGTTTCTGTGTTTTAGAATTATACTGTGTATACTTAAGCTTAACATTTTACTTGAATTTCATTTTTATCCATTTTAGCATGGACAATTACCAAGGCACAGGCAATTTGTATTGGCAGAGAGGAACAGTTTTCACAGAGGGATCAATACCAAAGAGAGTTCACCCCAAAATATAAAAAATATATATTTTTCCTCCCACCTGTAGTGCTATTTATTAATCATTATGTTTTGGTTTGAGTTGTTGAGAGCTGGAAATATCAGTCTGCTGTCTTGAATATGCTAGAACTAATTTATATGTGTTTCTGTTATTTTGTCTAAAGTCACCATGTTTCTGTGACTCTGACCTAAAATCAGGCTAAGCCACACTCTGTTCTGGCTTTGCTTTAAGGCCCTTACTTTAGATTTTTATCATCACTCTCAGGCAAATGGCTTGTGTTATATAGCTCAGAGCTCTCCAATTGTCCCTGGCAATATCTCCTTCCGCTTCAGAATGGATGAAACGTGTGAACATCAACAGCCCAAACACAAGCCTGAAACAAAGGCTGCAATGTGAGCCCTCCTGGTAAGGCAACTAAACGAAATTATGTCCGCTATTAAGGCACGTTGTCATTTTCAGAGCAGTGCGTACTGTCAGGACATGTGTTTTGATTCTCACCATCCACTCCCTCCTGGAAGCATGCAGCTCTTCTGGCCCCTTTTATTGCAATGTAAACCCCTGGATGGAGACGCGAGAGGAGGACAGAGTGAAGGAAGTTAAAAGAACACATGTGGTGAACATTAGTCTCTTCTTTCTCTAACAAGCAGACTCATTGAGATATGTTTTGAAAATGTGACAGTTACTCCTCCTCGTATTAAAATAAAATAGAAATACTGTGAAACTCCTTTTGTTTTTGGAGACATGTGGGAAACGCTGCTTTCACTTGTATTGTCTCTGAACCTCTGCCCCAGGGGTTATATTATAAAACACATTCCTCCTCTCTAACCTTTCATCCATTCAGTCAGAGAACTTTTTATAGCCATCCAGCATTCATTCATCAACTTTCCATTGGTTTGAATTTCGCTCATTAAAATTCGCTCATAATGGATGTAGAATGAAAACAAGCACCGCCGTGAGGACATTTAACAGCACTCTGCTCAGCATCAAAGTGAGGTAGTGCTAACAAATACTGAAAAGTTAGACTTTATTTCAGTTATGTAGAGACAACTAAAATTCCAGATAAGTTGTGTAGTGCATTTGCAAGCTAGCCAAATAATTGTTGATTTAGAATATAATGATTTCTGGGTAACATACAGAATATGAGTAATAAAGAAAATTTGCCCAGGTACAGTACTGCATCTATTGTTAAAAAAAGAAGCTCCCTTAGAATAGCGAAGATTGCTTGAAACGAGGCAAGCTAGTACAAAACAAAACAAATATACAGTATATGATGGGAGATAAATGTGGCGTACAGTATGTTACAATGTAAAATCCAGCGATAGTATTTCCAATAAATTAGAGCCACGGGAGCACTAATGTCTTATAGGGATTTTTCGTCAATAAAGCGAGGGCAGTGCATCAGCCCCGGGGCCGGACCCTGAGCTACACAGATATGATTATGATGAACATAAACATACAAACATAAAGCGACAGCAACAACAAAAACAGCTTTCCATCCCTCCCAACCCATTCATGCTTTTTGTTTAGCCAGTTTTCATGCATTCAAACACACTCAGTCATCAGTCAAAGCTCATACTGACACTACTTAAAGAAGCATCTATGATGTGTTTTGCCATATATTGTAAGTCATGATATAACTGTTTAATATTGGCTTGTCATTTTCTTTTGGTAATTTGGCCACCGAACTTCTGATATGGGATGAAGAAACAGTATTAGTAAACTCAGTGCCCATTACACTCGTTCTCCATCACCTTCCTGTCTCTAGTCTTCCTCCGTCTCCACCACGCTCTCAGAAGTTGTAAGGTGAAACCAGGACGTTAACCCTGGCCACATGCTTTGCCTGGAAGGTGCGATCGCTGTACTCAGACATGTCCACATCCACACTGATCTCCTGCGGCCCGCGCAGCTGCTGGACCAGTATCAGCTCACCAGTCTGCCTGTCTGAGCGCTGCATGACAAAGATGCCTCTGGAGTTTCCTCCCACTATGCCGAAGCGCAGGCTGTCCGGCCCCGTGCGCCCTGGGGCGGCGGCGGTTGCCATACGGAATAGTGTTGCAGGAGTCTGCAGGTTGGAGGTCAGAGACAGGTAGTGGAAGGACACGGTCTTAGGAGCCAGGTGGCAGGAGCGGCTGTCCATGGGGCAAGGGTTTCTCTCACACTGACTGCAGAGAGAAATGAAGGAAATGTTAAAGGGACTAATGTTCATGACCTCATATGTGCTGTGTGTATGTGTGACTTCTCTTAAGTCACAAAGAAACAGTTATAAACACTTTCCCACAGGAATGGGTTAATTATTCAATCATTTTCTTGAGAAAAAAAAGGCTGTATTACATGACACCTGCAAAATACACAGAAGCTAGAATTTACCAACTTGTTTTGTAATGCCCCCTGCTTAAAGGGACAGTTCACCCCCAAATCAAAAATACTTGTTTTATCTCTTACCTGTAGTGTTATTTATCAGTCTAGATTGTTTTGGTGTAAGTTGCCAAGTATTGGAGACATCAGCCGTAGAGATGTCTGCCTTCTCTCTAATATAATCGAACTAAATGGCACTCATTTTCTGGTGCTCAAAGTGCGAAACATACATTTATAAAAAATCAACAGTAATGTATCTTTCCAGTAATCATTACCTGGTGTGAGCAGTTTCATGTAGGAACTATTTTCTCTCTATCCTACTGAGCTACTGAAATGCGTCTGTTCATGGACGAGAGGCTTGTGCTTGTGAGCGTGCAAGACATAAACATTAATTGCGAAAGGAGTTCCTACATGAAACTGCTCACAACAAGGTCTGTGGATTATCTTGAGTAATTGGGTCATGATTTCTGGAAAGAGACATTGCTGTTGAGTTTTTCAGATGTATTTTTGGCACTTGAAGCATCACTAGTTCCATTATATTGAAGGCAGAAATCTCTATGGCCAATATCTCCAACACTCCACAACTCATTACAAAACTGTGTAGACTGATAAATAGCATTACAGGTAAGAAGTATAATGCATTTTTTTTTAATTGGAGGTGAACTGTCCCTTTAAGCAGGGGTTTTACAGGACAGGGTGGTAAATGTTTTCCAGTCTGTGTTTGGCAGTTGTCATGTAATCCTGCCATTTTTTTTTTACTAAGAAAACGATTACATAATTAACCTATCCCCGTGGGAAAGTGTTTATAACTGTTTCTTTGTGACTTAAGAGAAGTGACACACATACATTCAGCACATATGAGGTCATGTACCCTGAAGTCTTGGATCATAGCAAGCTCTAAACTATTTCTGTGTTGTGGGCAGTACTTCCAAACTTCAAACCATTTCTGTGCACTACAATCTCAGGACCTGCATTTATGATGTAGTCTGAAGTGGGGACACGGCTACTGTCTTTCTTGATTCTCAGCTTTCTCCCTTGTTACAAATGTTTTCCCAAACATTTATTCATCCCCTTTGCTGGCAGCGGAGCAGTACTTCACCACATTGATGGTTCAGTAGAAGCAGACAGAGCTTTGTTTCATGCTCTTAAATGAGGCAGCTTGCTGATGACTGGCAAATAGGGATGTGGAAGTTATAATGTCTCCAAACATTTGGCCAGGACAGACGTTCTACATGGTTTTAAAGAAAAAAAACAAACAAAACAAACGTCATCTGGTTTAATTCTGCTGAGCGTGCATGTTCTTTGTCAGAAACGATTTGCTTCACTGTGATACAACTATAACCACAACGCTTATGATTTACCATCATCAATTATATTGGTTATAATGACACTGTAATCACTAAAGTAAGATATGGAAAAATTGGAGCAATAACAACAAAGTCTGATGGGAAAAATAATTATGACCAATCAGGAGATCAGACAGGTTTTAAACAACAGTTTAGGAAGATTATCATCAGGATTTCATGTGCACAGAAAATGTAATAATCTCTCATTGCACAGAAATACCGTAAGCACACACTTAAAGGAGCTGCTGTGAGTCAAAGTAGAAGCAGAAGGTTGGTTGATCAATTGTGATGGATGTTTGTAAAAGTTTCAGTAATGATTCCATCTGCAGTCTTTGACTTCTCTTCAAAAAAAGGTTTGGTTAACTTGGCAGTTCGTGATGTTGCTGCATCGCCAGATCTCAGCAGTTACCATGGCGAGTTCAGTGTTATGTCTACCATAGCAGCGATGGCCCAAACTTAAGTCCCAAGTTATATGAAAGCTGAATTTCCCTTTACATATAGGAGAACTCTGAGACTGTAACACCTTATCCAAGTGCACCTCGTCAATGACACTTGTTATATGCATTTTAATGTCTAATTGTGCATGCGGACAAACTGGTATGGTTTATTGGCACACCTGAACACAGCAAAGATGAGTATGTCTTGCTTTTCTGAGTCAAAATGTCCACCAGGAATCCATTAACGTCTCACAGTTGGGTCTGATTTAGCTCAGGGTCATTTGAAAGTTAATGATAATTTCCTGCTGACACGTGGACGATGGGTTCCTGTTTTATTTTCTTCTACAGCTTTCAAAAAAGCAGACAGGTCACATTGGGATGTATCTACTTACAAGGGCGATGTCTTGACGTAGCTGATGTTGCCATGAGAACGGGGACACTCTGGGTTGACGCACTGAAAGCCTCCCCCCGTGTTGATACAAGTTGTCCCTCGGCTGCAGTTGTGCTGCTGGCTTAAACATTCATCCACATCTGGAAGACAAAAACAGCGGAGGCATGTAAGAATGAGAAGCAGAGAGAGAGACTTGCCAGACTGACTCCCTGCTTCCTGGTTACCACAGTCTGAGCAGGGGGTGCTGTGATTGTTTATTTGGTTTTTTAAGTTTAGTCTCCCACAAACGCCTCATGTCCTAAAGATCCCTTCTCTGCTGGGAAAGGGTGAGGTCATTCATTCCACTGGCAAGCATTGTAAGCTTCAGGGTGCAAATGAAAGTGGTAACGAGGTTCGGGGCTGACAGACACCTTTGCAGAAACTAATAGCTTTGGCGCTGAAGGCTCCTCATCTTTTTTAAGTCACAGGTATTCCTCTCTGGAGCTGCATACCCAGCCAGATCTGCAGCCAGGGCTCTGTGAATGAGCCTTTGTCCTCTGTTCCCTCATGTCACTCACCCTCACAGCTCCGCCCGTCTGGGAGCAGCTTGTAGCCGTTGGGGCAAGAGCAGTGGTACGAGCCCGGGACATTCACACACTCGTGGACGCACAGCTTCCCTCCTTGGTCCAGGCGGTACACTTCACATTCATTTACATCTGTCAAGAAACAAAGAAGTGGATGTCTTAAACATCTGTCACATGACCACGCCAATGCATTATGCATATAAATGAAACTCACGCACTTCATACAGTTTGCAACGCACTCAACTTAAATATGTTGTTTCTGTCTCTCAGGTTGTCGTCAGCATTTCTGTCCCTTAGTTTTTCTCTTTGAGCATCTCTGACATTAACACATTTGAAAACCTGCATGAAATCACTTGTTTCAAAATCTTACTCAACCAATTACATCTTAAAAACAACTGAACTGTGACCTAAATGGATGCTAATCAGCTTGTGACCTCTCGAGAGGATTATTTTGTTTGTCACAGACTGGCCCTACAGATTACTCTCACTTGTAACCATATTAATCACTAGAGGAATAAAAGATCCCGGTATTTTTCAGGCATCTTTTCAGCAGTTAAGTCCCTACAACATCTGCTACGTGCCCTGCTGAGATGTTGTTTAGCGAGGCATCAACTCGAGGGCAGTGCTCTATAGCTGACCCTGCCTCCCTGTGAGGAGCAGCAGCAAAAGGAGAACTTCCCCACAGGGATCAATTAAGTTAACACGTAATTACAGCTCACCCTGACAGATACTGTTGTCAGAGGTGCCACTCATGTGGAAGCCTGCATCACAGCTGCAGTGTTGGGCTCGGTTCACTTGAGCACAGCGAGGTCTCCGGCTGAATGCTGGATCATTCATGACACTCCACTCAGGTGGTGCTGCATCAGAGGAGAAAATATTAAAGTTGAAGACCTGTGCTGACATTTAAACCAGTGGCTTCCAACTGGTGGCTAGCAGTCAAAAAGTGTGTCGTGAGTCAATTCTGAATGGACCGAAAGTGACTCGCAACAAGGTCGAATTTGTGAAAAACTGGCTGGCTGTTTTTCTACCCTCCCCAAAGCTACTAAGAATTTTCCTTGAGCCTCCCTGAATGACTTGGGAAAAAAAGCATGAGGTGCTCACCCCACATGATGTGTTCAAGGACTGTCGCAAACTTAAAAATTCAACAATAATTTCTATTTTTTTGGGGGGGGGGGGGGAACAAAAAAAAGAAGTTTATACAATATACAAAAAACTTAAAAGGTAAAAAAAAAAATCTAAAAAATCCTAAAGAAAATAGAAAAGAAACAAACCTAAGACATGTTTTTTTCATACAGAGGTCTGGGGCAAACCCCCAATGTCCTCAAATCCTAGAAAAGAAATACCTCTGTTTTTAACTAATTGCACTTTGTTCTTGAAATATGTTTCATTGTGTTTTAAACCCACATGTTACTTACATTTTGTCAAATAAAATCAAATATGTGGTTATTTCTCTTAAGAGTGGAACTTGAACTAATGACTAAGTAGAAATCTGGACCCAGTGGCTGGACCAGTGGGGATCCACTGATTTAAACAAAGCTGAACACATTGTAAACATGTTAAGATGTAGATCAAAGACTCTAGGACATCTGTGGTACCGACCTGTCTGCGTTTGGTGCTGACAGTGAGAGCCGCTCCAGTTTTGGGGACAGGTGCATTTGTACTGGTTAGCACCTTCCACACAGGTACCTCCATTTTGGCAGGGATTACTTGCACATTCACTTATATCTGCGGGTGTAGGAGAGAATTATCACTGTGGTCAGTTTGTTGAAAAACTTGCAGTCCTGCTTCTGTTTTTATTTTATTTTATTTTTTCAACATAATGACGCACACAGTTCAAAGGCATACAAAAACAGTTACACTTTTGAAGCTATTTCCCTCAGAGATACTTTTTTAAAAATAAAAATGAAGATAAGAAACTTCATTTTTGATGCCCACCTTTAACAATGCTTTCATAGTTCTTTTTGTAATCTTTGCTTTAGGCTCGAAATTCTCAAAAGTTTATTCAGATATCTTTACAACCTATCAGTGTGCCTTTGTCAGCCTTGACAAAATGAATAAGACTGCTAGGTGCTGTAATAAAATACATATGACAATTCACCACAATGGTTGGCTGAAATAATCTTCAAAAGCATAAGGAAACATGATGGCAATATTAGGCTCTGAAAGAAAAAGAAAAAAGTAATACGTCACCAAAATTAGAGAGTCTCTGTAAGCCATTTCCATCCACTATTAATCCACAGAGCGGCAATGAGTGTCCACCCAGTTTGATAACTGATACTTAAGAATGAGAAACTGGTACTGTCATTATGGGCACAGTATGTCAACCGTGAGTCAGTGATGCCCTTTTATTTGTTCTATTTGAGGAAAACCAGTAGTTATCTTGATGACATCTAATGGGGGTGACTATTAAAGAGGAACGCCATCTAAATTAAGAATTCTAATATATTATTTTCCTAACCTATCCAAGTTCGAACAATATTTGTGAATATGAAACAAGAGAAGTACATCTCAAACTTGTGATTTCATTGAGTATAAAGTCTAGAGCTGCTCCATAGACAATGCATGGGATACTGGTTTTGTTGAACCACAGTTTGTTTGTTTTTTTGTACCCAAATGAGCTTTATTGTGTTGTACTTTTCGCAGTTCTGAAACAAAAAATGTACCCAAATAGACAGTCTAACACCATAGAAATAACAAGTTGACTTGAAAATGGGCATAGTTCGCTTTTAAAGCATAATACAATAAAATCTACCTGCATCATCAAAGTAGAAGTTGGTGCTTGTCTATATGGATGCATTTTACTCACATCTTTATAGTATTGTGAAACACATGAGAGCAAATGCATACACATTTTTTTTTCTCTTTGCAAAACAAACTTGTGAAGTTTCCATAAAAATGTCTCAGGTTTGCAGCGGCTCTACTCATGTCTTATGCAAACTTCATTTATATGTCTTTACAAGTGTTTTTATGGCCTCCAGCTGGTTATGTGCAAATTGGTATAACATGACTTCTGATTGTGAGCACAGTAGTACAGTTTTTGTCTGATTAAATAGAAAAAGAAGGTGATAAGCCTTCATAAAATGTATCACTTGATACATAAATACTACAAAATGCATTCAAGTGTCAACAACAGGAGGTATATTAGTTCATCATGCCTCATGATCTTTGTCACTGTAGTCAGCACTGAGACTTGCGCAGATGTTCAAATTATGAAGCAGCTTGTGCTCTCTGAGGCCACAGTCTACTGGATGACAACCAATCCCTTTAATGTTTATTTGGCTTCCCCTGAGGCCACCACTCGGCCATGACATGAAAAGGCCCACTTCACTCTGCTAGATATTTTTAAACTCTTCTTAACTTTAAAGTTTTCACACTCTGTCAATACCGCTTTTTAGGCATGTCTAAATTTAGACCTCTTATGCCGGGGCTGAAAAACATGAACAGGGATAATACTGTGCACTGTCGAGCCTTCTCGTGTTGTTTTAACCATGAATGTCAATAAACGTATGCACATGTTCGACTGAGTGCGCCACTTGGAATTTTTGGAAGAGTGCCACCGGCACAGGCTGAAGGGGCTATCAATAGCATGCTTAGCATACTTCTGTGCTATCAGACCATGGTTTGGGTATAATGTCTGGACCTAACCCTGTCCATTGGGACTGCTGTCAAAGGACCAGGGAAACATGAGCAAGAGAGGTAGGGTTTATCTTTCAGTAGCCCAAGCAGTGCTGTGCACGAGGAACAGAAACCTGGAGGGTAAAGCACCCCACAGTGGAATGCAGTACAGGTGTTTTTCTGTGTTCAGAGACATTTAATGCCATTTTAACGAGGGCTTCATTCAGTGTGCCGAGGAGCTCCAGACACTCGAAAGAATGCCTCTTTTCTTTGCCTGTTATCACTGTAATTGTGTGTGTGTGTGTGTGTGTGTGTGTGTGTGTATCTCAGTTTGGCTTCTGGGCTGCCATCTCTTTTCAGCCTGGCATCAAGATACTGTTGAGCCAAGGTCGCCCAAAAATTGGTGCAAGGATTTCTGCTCGACAGTGAATAATGCCATAGCAGGCCCGCTCAAAACATTCCTCCAAATCTTATTCAGGTGGTAGTGCAAGTGTGTTTTTACATGGAAAGAGTCATGATTGCGTGAAAAGGGTGAAAAGCTCCTAATCCTGTGATGAAAACATACCAAAGCTCAGCTGAAGTGAGACTGCATTCCTGACCTGAATCAAATGTAACACTGGTCTCACACATGGTTAAAAATGAGGATTTGTGGCAGAGTGTTTCTGCATCTCGCTCACCTTTACAGATGGCACTGATGCCGGTCCAGGTGCCGTTGTCCCGGCAGACACGTGTGGCAGAACCGACAAGATGGTAGCCCTGGGAGCAAGTGAAATGGACCTCATGTCCGACAAAATACTTTGAGCCAAACTTGGTTCCGTGAGCAGGGGCTTCCAGAGAGGGGCAGGTGGTGGGAGCTGTGAGAGAGAGAAAGAAAGCACGAGAGGGAGGCTGGTCACATGTGGAGTAAGCCTCCCGACATCCTCTGGCATTCTCTGCCTGGGGATATACACGTGTCACTGGGCAGCGTGGAGCCTTCATGGGAGAGGACGCTTCAAATGCCTCATTTACAGTCAAGCAGCAGTTAGAAGAGTCCGAATTTCACCAGCAGCCAATGGTATGCTGTGTTGCATGCTCTGGAAAATTTAAGACTTTTATAATAAAGAACGCAATGACATTACATAACATTATACATGAATTACATTTTTTTACTTTTATGAGGATGCATGCTTCATCCAACCAAGATAAAATATTTCCTAATCGTTCAACCTCCAATGAAAACCACTGCCAGCACACTTAAGATACTGTATGATGAATCAATCTCACATGGCCAGACCTCCACAATTTTCAGCTTGTGTTTCTGATATAAGGAAAACCCATTGTGTCCTGTTCTGACCGCTTTAAGTCTTTGCATGACATCACAGGGGTTACACAGTGCACTGTGTTTTTTGCATGTATTGTATATAGGGAAACACATACTGTAGAATAGGCAAACAATGCCTAATGGCGATAAGTACTGAGGGAAGATGGAAAATGCTGCACAGTATTGTTTAAATAACATTATTAGCAAGTTATAATCTATATTGTTTGACACATCCATTTATTGTAACTATATCTCAGGACCTGCAACTATGCATGTGCTCTTTAGCCCATCTTCAGTGGCTTTGACAAAAATTGTATGGAAATAATTTTTTAACATTTTAATTTACATTTATTATTTTTGTTGACCTATAAGGTGAGTCTTACATTTTCCAATTTTAAAAATGTGTATCATATGCTCTAAATAAAGAAAATACAATTTTTAAAAAACATTTCATCAACTAAAATGTGCGTCATACATCTAAAGCTCTCTTAATTATGCCGAGCTGCAATAGTGGTGGCCAGTCTTGAATCTGATGAAAAATAATTATGCACACAACAACAAAGATTTGTTGCCACATTTTGGTAAAACATATTGATGAATGCTCATTTCGGACTTTTAGGGATTTTGAGAGGGTAATTTCGATTTATTAGGCTTTATTATCTTCATCATAAGGCTCAAAAATGTTTTTCAGCTCTAGACAGATTTTATTTTTTCATCTCTTTCAATAGTAAGGGTTGCCGACCCCTGCGCTATCTGAATCAAAAATGTATTTTAATTATTTTTTTAATTTGGATTTTTATGTTTAGGTCATCCTGATCTGAGTCTTTAAAGCAGGTGGTGCAATACTTTCACCACCGTCTTTTCATTTTGTTGAGCCTTTATTGATGTAAATGTAAAATATCAGCTTCCTCCTGTCTTGCCAAGTACTCTCCAGAGTTATGGACTGCACTGGTCCATCACTAACAAATTGGTCTCAGCGTCCGCTGCCAAACAACACAATTCCTCAAATCCATTTCCCCTGTCAAGTACCCAGCTCTGTAACAGAGATGGCCTTGCACTGTTGGATGAATATATAATCCCTTAATAGAATATCTGGCTCTCTATTGTCAAAAAACTTTTTGAAGATTGACTTCAAACAATTGAATGTTCCCAAAATGTTGTAAATTTGATACTTTGGAATTTTGTGTTGCTGAACAAAACCTCAGCCATATGATGCATGCATGAACTTTTTACAGTGTGGATAGTAAATTAAATGACTGCTCATTTCTGTAAAATGACATGCTTAAAAGAAGGAAAGGTCACGATTATCTGTTTGGAGATCAATGATAAGAAAAACAAATGAGCACATTTAGATACAAAATGTGGGTCAACATCACATAATATAATGCATTTTTTAATTTTGTGGAAGAATTTTCGGTCAAAGGTGAAACAACAAAGATATAACAGGTTATAGTTTGATTTGCCTCGACCACACCATTAACTTCAAAAGAAATGGCATCAAAGTTTAGCTCCAATGCAACATTTTAAAACTGTCACTGATGCTATGACCTTTCCTTCTTTAATTGTTTCCTTGGGTGGTGCGTGTTGTTATCTGTTTATTACTCACCAGCTGACTGGTCAGCCTGAGGTAACTTGGAGACAGAGTTCTGAAGTGTCGCCAACTTTGATTTCATGATCCTGAGTCCCTCCGTAAATCGCATCTCCTGACCTTTCAGAAACTTCTCCATTTGACGAAGCACCCCAACCACCTGGTGCTTGTCCATGCACGTCTGTGAATAAAGCAGAATGAAGAGTTATAAAAGCACCTTGGCGAAACATTTCAAAATGCGATGACTTTCCAACAAGAAAACGAGCGCAGGGGTAATGGTTACCTCAGTTTAACTGTTGTAAAACATAAAACATGAGCTGCGGATAAACATTAATGTGCAGCTGTGGAACATGATGTAATTGGAAATAAATCCATCGCATTGGTGGGCACATGGTTGTTATGGTTACAAAGAGTTTTTAATGATATTAAACTACATTATGTAACACTGACTGTGCTTTTACCGTACTTGCGTGATAGTTTATTTTATTTTAGACTATATTTTCTTTTCACTATTTTCCATTTGACCTCATTGCACTCACATGTGAGATACTCTAGGCCCAACATCTCTCTTCTCTTCTTCCTCACCCCCTCCGCTATCACAACTCTAGTGGCAGATGCAGCTGGACAAAAGCTGTCTGGCAGATGTCAGTAGGACATTAGTCCAAAATGCTGTTCCTCTGTATATTTTGCATGGCCGTAGGGAGGCACATCCTCATTGGATAATCCTGAATGGGGAGACTCAAAATAGCATGGGTGCCACGAGCAGTTACTTGAGGGAGAGAGCTTGACGAGCCATTACAAAGTTCCTCAGAGAAAGTGCCTCTAATCCTTTCAGGAGGGTTTATTAATCACATGCTCATTGGAAAGATTTCTCTGTTCTCCAGCATACCTTAAATTCCTGCACTGGCATTTGGAGGGCTTTGTACAATAACAACTAGCTTCAATGCATTAAAATTCATTGTGCACATAGTTTGGAGCTGTGCAGTAGTTCGACACTGCTCTGCTCCAGGCAAAGGGGAAATGCCACCAGCTGACAAGACATAAGAGGATTCATATCCGGATGCTACATGGGAAGTTTTTTTTTTTTTTGAAAAGTAAAAAGCAAAGAAAATTCTCCAGGAGAAAGTTTAGATCAAAAAGCATGCAAAAATCAAAATGTAAAATACCTGCACAAAATGGATGAAGTAATAAAAAAGAATAAAACATTGGTTGGGGTGACTTTTTATGGGTTATAGGATAATAGATTACTTTTCCTGAAATTTCTGATTATTTTACAAGAGCGGTATGCTCAAATTTTAAAATTTAATATAGGCCATCACACTTTGTTGAGTCCGATTGCTTAAGATGCTGATTTCTGAGAGTTAACCCTTTTCAAATCTTCACCATCAAAACAATAGGGAAAAATCTAGGGGAAAAGGCAAGTGGAAAGTATATTTATAACTATTAAAATTACATATTTAAAATTATGTTAAAATTATTCCAATAACAAGCACTTTTTCCAGGCCATTTTTGTTTTGTTTTAATTTAATTTCATTTAGTTTTATTCTATTATTATTATTATTTATTTCATTTCATTTTATTTATTTCCTTGTTATACTTATTTTCGGTAATTTTCTTGTACTGTTAAAATTGTATATCTTTATAATTTTTTGGTCTGTTTTTGACAGAAATCAAGCCGATTTGCTCATGTTTCAAAGGGTTAAACTAATGCTAAGTAAATTGCTCTTACCTGAACGGCGGCATGACCACTGTGGATAGCTGTCAAACACAACAAAAGCAAACACCTGCGTCGAAAAGACAGTGCCATCTCTGAAAGTCCTGTAATAATACTAATGAAAAAGTAATGCTGTTCCTTGTTGGTCCTCTCCAAGATTTAGAGGGCTTTTTGTTTAAGCTGCTTCGATAAAATCCAATAAAGTGCTATCTCTTGTGAACTTCTGTCCTCTGGTTTGAAGAGTTTGGAGGATGCTCATCAGGTGTCTGAGAGAGATGCGCTCTCTCCCGTCTCTTTATCTGCGCTCTCGGAAAGTTCAGCCTCTGAGCTCTGCACGCCACCTAGGTTTCCTTCAGCAAGAATCCCTCCCACTGAGATACTCCCAAACATTTGTATTTTCTTCTCTTTACATCTCTCTGCTGCTGCTGCTGCCAGGGAAAAGTTTACCACAACATAGAGGCAGTTATGGCAGATTGCACGAGTGTAACATGACCTTAATTGTGTTTGTTTACACGACCTTAAAGGGTAAAAACGTTCACTTTTCTTTATAAACTCAAAGGATTGCATCTTCTCAGAATGCATTCCTCGAAATATGATGCTTATTATGAAACAGGTTGTATCTCTAAAATAGTCGCCTTAACTCACCTAAAATAATAATAAACTTTCTTTTTGTAGCATCAGGTAGTCTAACTTTAACAGAGCCAAAGATAACTTATTTTGTAATTTAGACAAGAAAAAATATTTGAAGTTATTGTTAATCTACTAAGTAAATTTTTATTGAACGTGCAATTTATGTTTATTGGCTCAATTTTAACCGCTGTACAAGCAAGTCTTTTAGTGTCAAGTTTTGTAGAGTCGGGGCTACACCTGGTGGTCAAAGAAGGGACTGCGCGTGCGCGTGAAGTCCAAGAAAGTGCGCGCATGCGTGCGCGCGCAAGTCCGTGAGCGTAAAAAAAAAAACAAGGAAGGAAATACATTACTAACGAAGCGACACGGAGAACTGGTTTCGGCTGTTTTGTCTTTAAAAAACACCACAAACTCCGGTGACTCTAACTGCGCAATACACACAGTCGTAAATTAAAACACTGACAAAGGACAAAAGTGAGCGTCGTATAAACTTCATTGTTGCAGATGTTGAAAATAACTGACGTTGCTGTCAGCCAATGAGAATCGCAGCGCTCTTTGCGCGTGCCATGTCTGACCAATAGCTGATGGGGATTTGCTGCGTTCACGTTAGATAGATCTCGACGGGACTATATATTCGCGGAGGAAGGCTTGGAGCAGGAATGTGCTGCAGACCTCAGAAGCCATTTTGAGATGATGTCCCTGTTGAGAAAGCCTATGAAGATGCTGAAATCAACGAACATGGTTACATTTCTGTCTGTTCCTCCCTCCGTCTCCTCTATTTCACCATGGCAGCTGTCAACCGACGGGACATTAGCAAAGCGGGGTATCAAGCTGCGCTCACAGAGTTAAAACGTCATTGATATGAAAGAGGAGAGTGTCTGTTTACTGTCTCTGTCGAGACATGTAACACCGTGAGTTTTTTCCAGTCTGAAATCTTCCAGCATCTCTCACAACCCAACGTCTCCTTGAGTGACTGAGATAATTCACTCCTGTAACGTTACCGGAGAGAAAGGAGGCAGATCCGTTTTCCAATGGCTTCTGTGAGCCTTGTTTCCAGTCCCCCAGCCCCTGTTCTTGACAAAAACATGACAGACTCTGAGCTTGCAGGGGATGAAAGGTCGAGTAACAATCTTATGCAATTCTTAATACGCTCATCTGTGCGTTTCAGTGCTGTGGGTCTACATGCTTGTGTTACTGTTTTCTTATTTTATTTTAACCATGAATTGCAGGGTGCAGAGACCACCGTTTCCCCCCTTAAAAAGGATCTTTGCATGCCTCTTTGGTGCAATTGAATAACGCTGTCCAAATAGATTTCCCATCACCGTGTCGACGAGACTCATTCATGATCATTTCCATGCAAGATAGCAGACCTCATCGTTTGTGTTGTTGTGGTGCTGGGATGAATTGGCTTCATTGTTGCCATCTGCAGGAGACTATGCAAATGACTATGATGTAAATGCCACGCCCATCCTCGCGCTGTGCTCCCCCTGCCGGGCACCTGGCAGTACTGCTGAGACAGGGTTCACTGAGGGTTGAGATTATGTGCCTCTGCTGGATCCAGGCCGTGCCTGTGTCCATGTGATTGGTCTCAGGTCCTTGCAGGGCTGTCAGACCATGTGAATAAAGAGGGCCAAGGTTGTGCTAGTGTCAAAGCAAAGATTTCACCTGGTCATTTCCCTGTCTAACACAAGTTCAGGTTCGGGTGTTTGGGTGAAACAGACGGCTCAGCTGTTGAAGGCTGCTTTAACTGGACTAAAAGTGACACTTCTGTACAGTAGCGTGTCAGATTGAAGCCTGATCTGCATTAGTGTCAGAGGAAGAGATGGTCTCTGTCTGTGAAAACAGACTTGGATCAGTGGGCGTTCTTTCCCATTTTAGGGTGTTTTTGTTTTCATACTCCTACTTGCACCATGTTGTTAAAGCAGCTGTCGTTACTTGTTATGAAAAGAATATTAACACTGCACTGGAATGGTGATATACTATGGTCATACTTTTTTACTTACATACTTTGACATACTTGATATCTATATTGATATTTTTAAATGAGATATTTCCTTTGTATCAGCCATCTGTTCTAATGCAGTATGTGTTGATTTCAGTTTTAGATAGTCACAGCCGATACAGTCATAATTTAATGTTTGGAGTAGGTGTAAAAAAGGCATGCTTCAAAATGTACCCTTAGTATCCCCTGTTTGAAATAATGCAGATTATATAAGCAGGGTGATTGTGAAGTTGGTGTTTAGGTGTAGTATTTGGTTTGGACACAAGCTAGCGTCTCAGCTGTTGAAGGCTCTATTAAATTGACTAAAAGTGAAGTTTGGGTACAGTGTCATGGTGGCTTTGGATGTGGAGGGTGTCAGGTTACAGCTTAATCTGCACCTGTGTCAGAGGAAGAGGTAGCTGCTGTCCTATAAACAGTCCTGGATCAGTGGATAATCTTTCCTTTTTCAGGGTGTTTACGTTCATGCTCCTGCATCATATTTTTAAAGTAGATGACATTTCACGTTATAAAAAATATATTTAAAGTGCACCTGGTAGTATATACCACTGTTGTACTTTTATATTTATATGTATGCATTTAAATGACATAATTGCTCTCTAATGGCCATTTATTATTATAGGGTAGGAGTAGGTGTTATAAAAGCTTGCTTTTAAAAGCCAAGTTTAGGTGTTTTAACTTAATAACAGTACCCTTAACATCCCCCTGTGAAATATGGCAAATTATAAAAGCAGCGAGATTGTGAAGCAGAGCTGCAATTAACAATTATTTTTGTTGCTCAGGTGTAGCATTTGATTGGAACCCAAGCTGGTGTAGCCTCAGCTGTTGGAGGTGGCTTTAACTGGATGAAAGTGACATTTTGGTTCAGTGTCATGGTGGTTTTGGATGTGGAGGGTGTCAGGTTAAAGCCTGATCTGCACTAGTGTGAGAAGAAGAGGTAGCTGCTGTCTGTAAAAACAGTCCTGGATCAGTGGGCGGATACTTTTTCCTGTTTCAGAATGTTTTTTGTTTCATGCTCCTACCTGTATCATATTTTTGTAGCAGCTGACATTTCATGTGTATGAAAGGGATATTAATACTTCCCTTGAATGGTGATAGACTATTGATATTTACATATTTTGATATACTTAATATCTAGGCTATAGTATGTGTAGCACAGTATGTGTTGATTTCAGTTTTTGATATTTGAATCACAACCGGTGATAGTCATAATTTTATATTGGCGCAGGTGTTATAAAAGCTTGCTTTTGCCAAGCTTTAGTGTTATAACTGTACCCTTACCACCCCTGTGTGAAACAAGGCAGATTACAAAAGCAGTGTGTTTGTGAAGTGGAGCAATGATTATTTTCTCTGTTGATTAACTGATGAGTTGTTTGTTCTATAAAATGTCATAAAATGCATAAATATGTCCAAATGTTATAATCTTGTTATGTCCACAACCCAGTGATATTCATTATACTGTCATAAAAAATACAGAAACCAGAAAATACTCACATTTAAGAAACTGGAATCAGAGGATTTTGACTTTTTATTTCCTATAAAATTGTTCAAACCAATAAATCAATAATTAAATTAGTTGGAAATTAATCTAATAGTTGACAATCTATTAATCATTGCACCTTTAATGTGAAGTACTCACCTCAGTCAGCCCAGTCATGTTTCATTAATGATGCCTCTGCAGACACAGAGGGATCATGGGTGCTGCAGCAAAGTAATAGACAGGAAGCCCAAAATCTTTACAAAAATATGCTTACATACTGATCATAAAAGGAATAGAAGTGAAGCATTAATTTTTTTGTATTGCAGTGTCCAGCACTGGACACTCGCGAGAAGATGCCCTGCTATTAGATATTTACAAATACTATTACGCCTTTTGGGAGTTTCTATAGTACTCAGTGAGTACTGAGTACTCAGTCCTTTCAGACACATTTTTGCTGAAATTCCATCTTTAAACTAAGAATAGTTTACTTTTGCCAAACAGTAATAATGGACCTGTCATAAAGATTTTGTGTTCCTCAAATACACTTAACTGGTCTTTGACTCCAGGTCATCATTGTATAAAACAACTGAATGACCTTGCTTTTAGAAATCAGACTTTTTCATGGATATTGCTCAACCCAAATTTAATTTGTCTTTCATGAATAACCTCACATTGGTTCATAGGAAATCAGATCTGAGTCTTGAATTAATGACAGGATGTTTTTAAAACAGGAAACATTCAGGGTTTATTGAAAACTGCCTGGCATGATATTTGGTACTCAGCTCCAAATGAAGGGAAAAGACATTATGTCAGTTTTAGTGTAATTATATTTTTATTTCTTATTAATTTATTGCAGCAGGTGATTCTAGATCCTGGCTCTGCATAAAAATGCAAAAGCATTTTAATGATATTCGAGGCTGTCAAAATACAGTGTATAAACTCCGACACTCACAGTGCTGACTTTTTTCCTCTTTTTAGAGAGGATGGTGAACTGGAAGATGGAGAAATAGATGATGAAGGGATCGGAATTGAGGAGGAAAACAAAGAGGCAACAGAGGTGAATGAAGACAAAGAGAAAGAGAAGGAAAAAGAAAAAGCTAAAGAGAAAGAAGAGAAGACTCACAGGCACTCCAGGAAAAGATACAAAAAGACCAGAGAAAAGAGGAGGTCTAAAAGAAGGAGGCGTGACAGACAAAAAGTAAGATGCAACCGATTCGTTATTACTGGTCAATATGTCTTTCTACTACTGCATTGAAGTTAGGAACTAGTTTGGTTTATTCAAAATTAACTTTAAATGTTTTTTTTTCCCCTTTATTCCCTCTCTTCAGCACCACTCCCCCTCCAGCAGTTCCAGCTCTGACAGCTATGACTCTGACTATGACCGACCTGAACGACCCAAAAACCGGAAGAGTCAGGGATTTGATGGCTCGTCCTCACAGGTGAGTTTTCCACCACTGGCATGTTGAAGCTTAATATTCATAAAAACAGTATTGTGTGACCTTTTTTCCTCTGTGATTGCTGACTTGCCAGCACGGACGGGATTCAAAGGGAGGTCACGGCAACTCCCAGAAGTCCCCGCCGCACAAGAGCAGTGATTTTGACAAATACAGCGACTACAGTGATGACAAGTATGACTACGATGAAGAGGAGGATGATTACGAAGATGACGAGTATCCGTCAAAAGATCCCCAGAGTCAGGGCAAGGGACGCCATGCTAAAGAGCAGATGAAGAGAGGAAGCATGAGGGGGATGAAACAACAGCAGTGTATGAGTGCTTTTCAGATTCAAACACTTGATATCACATTACTCCTTGATTATGTAGGTTTACGGTGATTGATAATGTTTTTTGTGTTTTATGTTTGATCAAAATGTCTTTTTCAGTTGGGCAGAGAGGAAGGGGCAGAGGGAGCGGACCAGGAAGAGGACGTGGGATGCTCAACAAGAACAAGAAACTAAAGGGCAAACCCTGGGGAGGACGTGGACGTGGTAGAGGAGGAGACCAGGGCATGGACGACATGGTGCCTGTAAGTTTGCCCCTGAAAATTCAGCCAGATGTATTATATTAGATGAATATCATACTCTCATAATCATACCGAGCCACAACTGCACCTCAGTAATTACATTAATATTATATCAGTCATGAGGAATCAAGCGAAAGTACTGTACGTATTTTTACTGTTTTTTTGGAGTTGTTTTGTCTGTTAATGCACAGCACGAAACAATCTTTTTATTTTTTAAGATTGTCAGCATCTGTTATTACTCAAAGTATCAAAGCTTTTTTTCTTTTAGTTTTTTTGGTTTCACAAAATACAATTTGAAATTCTGTTTAATATATTTTAACAAAATCCACATGTAACCCTTACCTATTGCACCCTTACAGATTTACAATATGACATATCAAAGCAAAAGTTCAATAGTGAATATGGTAAATGATTTATAAAGACACAATGGACACAAAAAGCAGGGGGCAAAAGAAATAAAAGATGGGGTGGGGAAATGAACATCTTTTCTACATGATCCAGAACTGGTTGCTAAATGGTGTTAAAGTTGAAGGCACACCCTTTTGAAGCATAAATGATTTTTTTCTTGGGTCAGATAATGTATAAGATCTCTAATCTATAGCTTGAAAGTTGGAGGAAAACCTTTATTTCAAGTCAAGCAGTGTACGTTTCCAGACTTGGAGCATAGCAAAGGCTATCATCTCTTTGCCATATTGACTGAGATGTAGATCCCATTGTACCGTGCTAAAAAATATTTCTATTACGTGAAAAGGTTCTATGGATATTTCTAGCATATTTCTATACATTTCTTGAAAAGATTTTGAATAAAAAATTGACAAAACATATGTGATAGAGTGATCTATGTTTCCACTTTTGACTGTACCTTTCAGCTTTGTGCTGTACATATTTTAACTATACATTATGACATTATTTGGGGAAAAAGACAAAACTAAGACCATATTTGTTGTTTATTTTGTGTCACAGGAAGGAAAAAATTCCTCTGGTTATCAGAAGAAACGGCCAATTATGAGCAAAGAGTTTATCAATCAGCACACAGTCGAACACAATGGCCGATACATCTGCAAGTATTTCCTGGAGGGTCGATGCATCAAGGTATAGCAACGCTAATGTTCTTTTACTTGTTTAAACAGTGCACGCTAAATAATTGTAAAAACACTTCTCTACCTGAAAGATAAAATCTCTTTTTTTTTTCTCGTACAGGGGGAACAGTGCAAGTTTGAACATGAGCTCGTCGTACCAGATAAGAAAAAGGAACTTTGCAAATTTTATCTCCAAGGATACTGCAGCAAAGGAGATAATTGCATTTACATGCACAATATCCTTCACTAACAAGGCTTTTTAATCACAGTTGTGTAATTGCACAATTCAGTTAAATCTCATTACAGCTTTTAATTAGTCCTGTTCCCTAACCTGTGATTGCACATGAATACCCGTGCAAGTTCTTTCATACCGGAGCCAAATGTTATCAAGGGGATAACTGCAAATTCTCCCATGAGGCTTTGAACGATGTCACCAAGGAGTTGCTTGATAAGGTAAAACAAAAAGAAGGAAAAATTATCATCTCTATGCCAAGTGATTCTCAGCTCTAATGGTCAATCATTGTCTTATTTCTGCTTCCTGACTCATTTATCAGATAATTAACACCGAGGAGGAGAACGCCCGTGAGGACGAGTTGGAGTTGGAGGATCTGAGAAAGCAGGGTATTGCCCCACTTCCGAAGCCTCCTCCTGGGGTGGGTTTGCTGCCCACACCTGGTCAGAGCAGCCCTACAGACTCAAGCCAAGCAGGGAAGAAGATCCCCTCCCTGTTCGAAATCAAGGTCCAACCAACTGTAGACTTGGCACAGAAAATTGCTCTGAGGTAACTAAAATAATCTGTGATCAAATGCAAATCCAACTCTAAAGAGTTAGATTTTTTATCCCAATCTCCCAATCTTATTGTGCTCATTATTTTTTCAGTGGATCCAGCTACTCCCAGAATCAAGGTGAAGACACCGGTCAGTTTAGTGGAGGCTCAGAGGACCCACAGAGTGCAGGCATGGTGCCTTCAGGCCCTTCTGCTCCTCCTGTTCCTCCCCCTGGATCACCTCCTGTGGGTCACCCCACAGGACCACCAATGCCACAAAGTCCCCCAGGACAGCACCCACCATCAGGATTTCCAATGCAGCCATCGATCCCCCCTGGTCAACCCCCACCCTTCCATGGAAACCGACCCAATCTCAACCCTCAGATGAACATGCAGAGACCTCCGTTCCCTCCTATGCCAGATCTACAGATGCTGCAAAGTCTCTTTCCTTTTCCATCATTGGGTCAGAACCCAGTAGAGTTCTTCAGCAACCTCCTTCGAAATCAGACCATGGGTCAACAAGGTCCGTATTATAATAATCTTATTATCCAATTAGGTTTTTTTTTTTTTTGAAACCATTACTGAGATGGCAATTTTTTTTTGATTTTTAATGTAGTAGACCCCAGCGTAGCCTTCATGCAGAACCTGCAGCAGATGGGTGCAGAGTCCCAGTTGCAGTCTTTACCACCAGCAGTGCAGAAGGCCATCTTTTTACACCTGACGCAGCAACAACAAGAGTCACACCCGCAGGGGACTGAGCCACAGAGAGCAGAGGGCCAGGATGATAATGCAAACAGAGGTAAGTGCACACGGACAAGAAGCTGGTTGAATTAATCATTGTAGAATTAAGATTTAAAAAAAAACAAAAAAGTAAAATCCATCACCCCAATCTAAAATGACCTTTTCGAACCAAATCCGTGAACATGCCTCTTGTCACAAACCATGTGTGTGACAAGCTGTTACTGCTGTTATGATTCTGCTCTGTTTTTCACATGCTGCTCTGTTTTTGGTCATAAATCTCAGGCATGAAGTTATTTCTTGTATTATTTATGTATTTAATAAGCAAGTCTTTCGTATTTTGTTACTCTTGCATATGCTGCTGGACCTGAGTGACTAGTTTTCTTCTTTTTATGTGTCAACATGCACTGAAAGAACCTTGAACCTTGATGTTGATACACAGACAATTTACAGATATACTTTAAAGCCTTAATCACACTGAACTAGTATTACCTGGAGACCTCTAATATTTGTAAAAACTGTGGACGTCATCTGTGATTTTAATCCTGTGTAAATCTTCATGACTAATTTGTGAAGTGAAATATTCCGCCACAAATTACCCATCATATTAGAGTTCATGTGATGATATTACTCCCTTGCAAATCTGCATCTTATGCATTGTATTTATTTATTTATTTGTTTTCTCTGTGCCTTTGTTCCTCTCGAAAATTATGGAGGCTTCATGGGCAATTATTTATAAAAGTTTTGACAGCATTATGAGTGTAGGAGGCTCGTATCGTTAAACGGCATGGTGACTTATTCACAGAAAAAGCAAGCTTAAATCCATCAGAAGAGTGAAATCTCGAAAGATGATGCAATGAATAACGTGACATTGGGCCTCATGCAAGAAACTCTATACAAATGAATTTTCTCTTATTTTTTCTTGTATCCAGCAATTGTTCTTATTTTGTTAGTACCTACTGATTTTTGGTATTCACCAATGTGTTCTTATTTTTTCTTTTCTCTTAGGTAAGAGAAATTTTAAGAGTGGTCCAGAGCACTTGCTCTGAGATAAGAGAAAAACATTTTGTTTTCACAGGTCACAAATTGTTGTCCAACTGTAATTAAGTACATTTAGTCAAATACTATACTAAAGTACAAATCTGAGGTTACTTTTACATCACTTGATTATCTTAATCTCATGCCACTGTTCACTTCTACTCCACTACACTTCAGAGGGAAATACTGTACTGTTTACTCCACTACTATGGTTAGATAACTACTTTACAAATAAAGATTTTTTCACACAAAGCAAAAATATAAAAATATGTGCATGTGCAGCTGAAAGAATTTGTCGATTAATTGCAAAATTAATTGGCAACTATTTATTTTGTGTAAGTCGTTTTTCATACAAAAAAACATTTCATGGTTCCAGATCTCATATATACTCTATGTATGAGGATTTGCTCTTTTTTTCTTTTAATTATTTTGATTTATTAAATTTATTTAAACCTTTTTGCATGTGTACTTTTACTTTTAATACCTAAATGCATCATCCTGAAATGAAGTTTATTTAACAGATTTAAGCCTGCATCAGTTTCACTACTGCAAAAATTCTTCTTCTCCTTACAACCTTTTTTGGTGTGATTTCTCCAGTATTGGCCTTGTGCCAAGTATTTGCACACAGCACAAAACCTGCCCTTACATAGTGTTAAGGAGGCATTACCTGTGCAAGTAGGTGACCTACGATCAAGTGGGATTCATCATTGAGCACACCAGGGTAACAGCAGATTTCGGTGGTTAAGAGTGTTTGGTGCATCATCCAGCAGAGACTGGAGTCAGACTGCAACAGTACTAAAGATATGTGACAGGCGATCCAAAATGTCACAGGTTACAAAAGCAGGAGCACCCCCATCATATGTGAGGTCCCAGTGCCGGATGAGTTGAACAGATTTTACGCTCGCTTTGACCTCTTCACCAAGGACTCAGCTGTGAAGTCTACTCCACCTCCAGAGGACCGGCCCCTCTCAGTGACCACAGCAGATGTGAGGTAACTCCTGCTGAGAGTGGATATAAACAAGTCTGTCGGTCCAGACAACATTCCTGGACATGCATTAAAAACTTCTGATCAGCTAGTTAATGATATATATATAGATATATCTATATATAATGACTACTGCCCTGTGGCTCTTACCCCGACCCCGATAAAGCGCTATGGGAAACTGGTTCTCTAGCACATCAAAGACAACATCCCTGCCAGCCTGGACCCTCACCAGTATGCTTTCAGAACCAACAGATCCACAGAGGATGCCATATCTACTGCTCTTCACTCAGTTGTTTGTTGACTTCAGCTCAGCATTCAACACAATCTGTCCCATGAAGCTGATTGGAAAACGTAATACTCTGGGCTTCAGTACAACACTCTGCAACTTGATACTGGACTTTGTCACATAGACTTCCATCTCGAATTGGCAGTCACACCTTCTCTAAGTTAGTGCTCAACACTGGAGCCCCCCAGGGCTGTGTGCTCACCCCCTCCTGTTCACACTGTACACTCATGACTGCACTCCCAGACTTCAGGAGAACTCTATTGTGAAGTGTGCGGACGACACCACCATAATTGGTCGTATTACAAACAACGATGAGAATTCATACCGAAGGAAGACGACAATCTTGCAGAGTGGTGCACAGAGAACAACCTACTGCTCAACATTAGTAAAACCAAGGAGCTGATGACTGATTTTAGAAAGGAGGAGGCAAAGACACACACCCCTGTCCATATCAGTGGAGCTGAGGTGGAGCAGGTGAACAGCCATAGGTTCCTTTGAATTACCATCACTGAGAACCTATTTTGGTCATCACACATAAACACCCAGGTTAAAATAAAAAAGTACAGAAAAGGCTCTACTTCCTACAGAAACTTCCAAGGCACAATCCTGGTTAACTCCTACAGAGGAGCAACAGAAAGCATACTGACTGGAAACATCAAGACATGGCATGGTTCAACGGGTGAGTAAAACCGCCCAGAACATCACAGGTTCCCATCTACAGAGCATCAGTGACCTCTGTGAAGTGAGGTGTCTGCACAGAGCCCAAAGGATACTGAAAGACAGCAGACACCCCAGCCACAGTCTGTACACCCTGCTGCCATCTGGGAAAAGATACAGGAGTATTTGCTGCCGAACAACCAGACTACGGAGCAGCTTCTTTCCCCAGGCTGTGAGACTCCTCAACTCCTCCTTTAACGCCAGAAAGATGTTGCAGGATTTAGAGTCAACTTTAATTTCATTTCTTCTTAAACAATGTTTAAGAATACGACAAATCTACCTTGTACATTGTACCTTGTACCTTTTTTATTTCTCTTATTTTTTCTCTTACCAAAATAGTAAGAGAAAATATAAAAGAAATTTAAGAGAACGTTGCTGCATGACGCCCATTGTGTTGAGAGTTACAAATGACAGTGTGCATCATGTCTATAATATTTGGAAATTTAAATAAAATGAATAAAATTTGAATGAAATACAGACTCCCCTTGTCCCATGCAAATGCGGAGCACGAAACATGTAGGGGGGATAATTTCTAAATCACATGAGGTCACCTGGTAATACCAGTCCCATTCAAATAGGACTTTAGAGAACGAACATTTTTAGTGTGATTTAATCTTCTTTTACAGATGAAACTACAAACTGGTACTCAAGTGATGAGGAGGACGGAAGCTGTGTTTCCTCCATCCTCAAAACTCTCAAGAAGCAAAATGAGATGCAGCAGTCTCAGTCCAAGCCCCCCCAGGCTGCCCCAGTGGCTCCAGCGCTGGGTGACCCTCGACTTTTGAAGGAGAGGGCGCCACCCACTGATCCCCGTGTGAAAACAGACCCTCGACAGCGACCCACAGAGATGAAAAAGGAGTCAGATGGAGGCGCCGACCCACGGTTCTCCAGAGACCCTAGGAAGATGAGACCCATGGAGCAGAGTTCATACCGCCAGCAGAGCCACCCTGTTCCTCAGAAGCCTCCTGCAGGAGACGAGGATGATGAGGGAGAGAGGGAGCTCAGGGATAAAGCAGTTCTCATCCCTCTAGACGCCAGCCCTGGTGCGGGGCTGCGTGACCCTCGTTGCCAGTTAAAGCAGTTCAGCCACATCCGGGTGGACATCCTGCTTCAGCGCCCAGCCTTCGCTCAGACAGTTGTGTGGGCCCCTGAGGACCTCATCCCTTCCCTGGTGCCCAAACAGGAACACTCCATCAACCTGCCCCTTCCACCTCTAATTGCAGATGCTCAGATGAACCGAACAAGCCTGTCTGACCATCCTCCCGTCTCTAGCCCCCCACCGACTGACCCTAGACTGGTCGCTGCACGTTTGAAGGACCGTATGAGTAGATTACCCTCTGGATCTCTAGAGTCAAGATCCTCCACGGACAGACCTGTAGATCCACGTCAGCAGAAGACTCTGGACCCCAGACTCAAGCGTACAGTAAGTCTGGACTCCAAGCTGCTCGGTCAGAAAGTGCCCTCCTCTGGAGGAGGAGTTGTGGATCCCAGGTTACAGAAGGCCAGTGCTAGCTCCTCTCCTCATACTGTCCAAGTGAAGTTAGAGCCTGAGAGGCTGCCACCATATGCCCCCCGTCTGGCGTCCTCTGGTGGAGGGCTGGAGAGTCCCACTACAATCCTTGGGGGCATCAGTCTGTACGATCCTCGTAATCAAACTGAGCAGGCTCAGAAGGAGCCACCAGAGCCTCCTAAAAAGACGGGAATACTCAAACTCCCAGCTAAGAAAGACAACACTCCGCCGCTCTCACCAACCCAACGCAGTGGCTCTTTCGAAGAGACCAAAAGCACAGACGTCGCCTCAGATCAGCCTCCACCTTCCAGTTCTCCCACAGTGCCTCCTGCCTCACCAGTCAAACCCCCCGCAGTTCATAACCTCCCCATCCAGGCACTGGCCGGACTGATCCGACCCCAGTACACTGACCCCAGGCAGGCAAAACTTGGAGGACAGGGCTCCACGGGAGCACAAGAAGAGGCGGAGGAAAAGAAGCAAGAGGAAAAGAAGGAGCAGGAGGAGGATGTGGAGGAAAAAGCAAAACAGGACGACCCAGAGGAGGAGGCAGATGACAGGACGCTGAAAGATGTTTTCAAGACTTTTGATCCCACTGCTTCTCCTTTCTGTCAGTAAATATAGAGTGGAAATATATAAAGTTGCAAAAGATTTGTATTTTGATGAGACGTGTCTATTAATCTTTATTTAGCTTTACTATTTATTTCTGTATATAAATGATCCTGTATATAATCACATACTATCTAGTGCGCTACACATTATCAGTATGGAGATGATGCTAGATATGTGCACAGACACAGTGTATAGTTACTTATAACATAATCATATTAATGCTGAAATGTGTGTTTTGAAAGTGTGAATGTTATGGTCTTTTATCATTGTGTATTTTTCATGTAGGTTTTAACAATCAGAAAAATAATTATGTTAACTTGTATATAATTTTCACTAAGTATTTACCCGCATGGGTTAATTCCAGGCATTACACCCTGTAGAAAAGATCACTCACTCATATAACAAGCAGAGGGAGATAATACTAAATAATCGACCGAAAAAAGAATTGTTCCCTTGAGAATTTTTGTATTTTCATATTTATTTTTTATTTCAAGACACTTTTATATTCAGAGTTCTTTCTGTTTATGCTCACTTTTATGAAAAGGGATTTTTAACAATAGGTCAAGATGTTTTCTTGAATATTTACTTTTAAATTTTTTTTATTACACACCCTGATATGAGTTTGCAATTTGTTTTTTCTCATGATCACGTCAGATAATCAAAACAGAAATATAATTATCTACAAAATGAGACAGATCCCTGCTTAGATGAGAATACATTTTGCAACGTTGCATCCGTTAAGTTTGTGTTTTGTTTATTGTTGGACCTTTTTTGGATTTTAAGTGGCCTAAATGCTTTTAGGATGTGAAGTTACTGTTGTAAGCTTTTCTATTTATCTTAGCAGTAGCCAGTGATGGCAGTATCAGCAACTAGAAACAGGCCAGTTTATTTGGTTCAATTCTGGGGCGCTGTATATCCCGAATTTTAGCTGAATCGGGCAACCGGACGTGGGCTGTCTTATTTCTTCTGGTGTGCAGAGTTCGGGCTGGTCATTTTGGCTTCCAAAATGACCAGCTTCTTGAGAGCCCGACCAGTTAATTTAATAAGTAATATTGATTAATGTAATGGAATACTTCACCCTAAAAAAATCGATTTGTATATCAATTATTCACCCTATATTATGCCGAATTTGTAAAGAAAACTGTGTTTTTCTTGCATGCCTCCAAGGAAAATGGAAAAAAATATTGATATATGGATGAATGGGGACCATGTTTAATGGCAGCAAAATTATCAAACCAGCAGTTTGCAAACTCTTGTACTGTTTTATTTAAGTTTCATTTAACTGGCTGTATGCTTAGTATTTCCCAAACAGAAGATTTTTTTTCTGAAATATTACTATTTAAAATTGACCTTAAAGTGAAACTCATGTATGTTCCCCTCAAAGCCAGACTCCAATATGAAGATTTCTGTGAGATGGCGGTCTTTAATTAATCAATATGTTTGTCGGTCGAGGAGTGGAATTTTCTTCACAAATTCAAGTTAACTTAATTACAAATGATCATTTTGTGGGTGAACATTTCCTTTAATTTGATTCATCATTTTAATTCCTCAAAACCTTCACTGATGACAATCTTGTAAATAGCAGGGAAATTGTTTTTCACTTGTTTTCATCAGAATAAGAAAGAGCGGTGGACTATACAAAGAGATAAATATCTTGGTTAGATTGCATTGATACATATATAAATATGACATTTCTGACTATGTGTCATGTTATGTTTTGTTGGAGTTGATTTTAACTCATTTGGGTTATGTGTTCTACAAAGGGTGAATGTTTTGGGTTTAAGGTGGTATTATGCTCAGTGCTGTGTCTGTGAAGGTGAGCTGTGTTGGGGTAAAACTAAGCTATATCTTTCTTTTTTTTTATCATTTTCATAATTGACATTGTAAATGCCTATTTTGTATCACCTGTACAGTCTGTTTTTGAGTGTTTTAAGGAATAATGCTTTGTTTTATTCCTCTCAGTTTGGTGGTTATGGTTGTAATAATACTGTATGACATTTTAACAGCACATATGCCTGTCACATTTCAGTGATTTTACTATGAATATCTGAAATAAAGATAAAACATGATATGTTTTATTTCAGAATCACACATCAGTTTGTCTTGTCTCAAAAAAAATTACAAGCATTGTCAGCATTATATCAAATTTAGCTTTAACACAAAATCATCATCCTTCTTACTGAAGTGTCCTTGAGCATGATAGTCTGCGAACAGCTCCCTTTATGGACAGAGTGGGTTCTGCATTATATTATTTCAAATTGAAGACAAAAATGTGATGTGTGTAAGGCCTATTTCTTGAGACACAAATACTACTTGTGTTTTAAGGGGTCGTGGTCACTTGTAGTCAACAGGCAACGCGAGACTAGGTGCTATAGGGTGGGATGAAGTCTTCCTCAGACCCAGTTCATCAGTTTCAGGATTAGACGTCTGCTGGGCTCGATGGATCTCCAGTTTCCTCCTCCACTGGAAACACAAGGCTGTAGCCTCCTCACCATCTGAGTTTGGCTCAGGCTGCCTCAAACCCTGAAACAACAGAGTGATTGTGCAACTTCAATGGAACCAGGAGACAGCTCACGTAACAGAGAGTTTGAGCTGTCTCTTATCAGTATATCGTATTTGGGGAAGACCTTGTATCATTACAGATTTATTTAAGATTACCGTGATACAGGCCGTCTCTGCAGCGTGGACCCCACGCAGGGCCGTCTGGAGTAGATTTTGTGCATTCTTCACTAGAATCTCATCAGATGATTTGCACCCAGGTGTTACAGCATTGACACTAAGTAAACATGAAGACAAACTGGTACATTACCTTTATTCATCATTTTTTTCTAACAAAGTTTTCAGTATGTGATTGATGTCCACACTTTTCTGACCTGGAGATGATGTTGAGCTGGTTAGTGATGGTGAGAATTTGTTCAACAATGAGGGAGAGTTCGACCGTACACTGTTTATCCAGGCAGTGGTTGGCTATAACTCTGACAAAATGAGTTACTGACTGGCAGTCTGAGATCACATCTTTGGCCGCACTGAGAAATGCCTCTTTATTCTGAAAGAACAAAAAGACAAAGAAATGACTGTGGATGAGAGTGGCTGCAGTTATCAAGATCAAGGCAATAAAGTGCCCTCCAAGGTTCTTACTGCTATTGGGCCTTTCTTCTTCAGGTACTGAGTCATGTAACAAAGTGTGTCCGCCATCTTCCTGGTCACCTGGACAATTATGTTGTCCTTAGGATCCCAGCGGTCACTTTCTCGCTTTAGAGAAAGGGATGCGTAGGTCAGTGAAGCAGCCTCTTTGTATGCACCTGACCCAGCAAAGTCCTGTATAGAAAAATAGGAATTTATGTGACGTAAAAGAATCACTAAACTTTAAAATCATGTTAATCATGTGATACCTACATCTTTTTCCATATTTACAGGCAAATATGTGGCAACAGCTGCCATGTTCATACTTGGTTTTGCAGCATCTACACCTTCTGTGTTGCCTTTCAGCCATGATGTCTTCAGCATGTCAGAGGGAAATTCCACTTCTTTGACTTTTGATGGGATTGTAGACAACACTTCTTTGAAATCCTCAGATGCTTGGCCCTGCAAACTGGCCCTGATGTGCTCTTTAGCATCTTGGTGAATCCCATCCTGCTTCCTGATCTCCTCTGCCACATAGTGAGCTTTGGCGGACCAGCACTGTATCTGCACATCCAGACTGAGGGTATCACAAATGTAGTGAGTCTCTACCATGAGCCTCGCCCTGCTGATTATATCTGAGATCTGAAAAGACAGGTGGTCGTTGATGGACCTCAGGTTAGAACGGGCACGTGGGTCACGGACGTAGTGTAAGCAGTCCTCGACTCTTTTGGTCACATGTTTTACGCTTTCAGCGAGTGTTTGTGCTGCGCTGTCAAACTTCTGCACTGCATCTTCTGTATTGTTCTCCCTAAAGTGTTCAGCAGCAAAATAAGCAATACTGACAATATTTTGAAGTGCTGTGTCATAATCTTTATTTGCTTTACTTAAATGACCACAGAGCACTCTAATTTTTATCAAAAGACGTCTCTGAAAGAATTCAGACTTTGCAAGTTGCATTACACTTGGCATTATGTCAAGCTCTTCTGCAGCTTTGAGATAGGCCTCAGTGAGGGTTTTTAGTTCATCCTGGTGTCCTGTTAACTGTTTTGATTTGTAAACACTTTTACAATTCAGGCTGGTTAGCCTTGCTGCCTCCTGGATTCGAAGCGAGTTCTCCAACAATGCCGATAGCTGTTTCTGAGGGCTCAACTGGTTTATTGCAGTTGACGTCCCCAAAATCTTATCAAGAGAACTCAGCAAAATCTGCAAAGATAGTCCCCAGAGGATACATCGTCCCTCTAGTTGATCTATCTGCCCTACCAGTGAAGTGGAAAATTCTACTAGATACTTGGTGTTGTTCTGGGCTTTGTTTAGCTTGTTGTGTAAAACGCTGAATGTTTCTTGACTGTCGCTTTGTGAGGTTAAATCAGACGATGTTAAGAGCTGGACCACATCAGCACATAACGTCATCATTTCATTTAGTTGTTGGATAACACTGGCTTCCATTGTTGGTAGATTTCTTTGCAGCTCAGCGTAAACAGTATGATACCAGGTTCCAGCTACTGGCAGCAAAACCTTTCGAGTGTTGTTGATAAGGTCGGTAAACTGTGTGCTGTGTTTGTAGATGCTGTCAGTACCCATCGCCGAGCTCATTGCCGTCTCTTGAGCTGTCTGGATGAGCAGCGGGGTCAGTGACACCAGCTCTGCTCTAAAACTTTCTAACGTCTGACAATCAGCCGCATCAACAATGGCCAAAGCTTCCTTTGCAGCTTGAGCGTAACAGTTTGAGAGCTCAAGAACGCCAGTGCAGGCCTGGTTGAGTACTGTCACATCTTTCCCTTTAGTCACAGTCACAACTTCATACAAGAGGGGTAAAAGGTCAAATTCAAGGGGCTTGTGGATCAGTCTGGGCTCTTCGGAGACAGCTGGGATCTTTAAATCACTGATGTCATATTTATGAGCCAGTTCGGCTTCTATGGTTTCCTCCTCTGTGTTCTCCTCGTGTTTGGGTTGGGAATCCCTCTCTGTAACCTCCACAACAGGAGAGTGTCTTATCATATGATCCAGGTTCAGTTCACAGGTGTCTTTGACTAGCTCACATGACTGTGACATTTCATCCTGACGTGCCTCCTCTCGTAGCGGGCTCAGGAGATGTGGATGCAGTTGGCCGTCCAGTCCCTTTCTGAGCACTTTAAAATGCTGAATAGCAATGGAAACATTGTCTGAAAAGGTAGAATATACCTCCACATTAAGACTGGAACCTAAAAGCATGTCTCTGACTGACTCGCTCACTTTGGTTTGAGATGACTGAACCTGTTTCAGCAGGACCAGGAGGCCATTCCTGTAGATAGGGTTATCACTTCTGTCCAAGTGCCTCCTCACAGAGTGAACCACCAGCTTCATGTGACAAATAAGATTTGTTGCATGTTCATTAAACAGTTTGTAGCTTTGCTCTCTGTATGCGGTATCACATCCATGCTGATCATTGGCCATCTCTTCAGTAGCAATGCTTGTGAACTCCCTCACATCCATCACATCACTGAGAGCATCCTGAAGCTGACTTGTGTCCTCCTCCCATTGTTGACACACCTCATGAAGCTTTTGAACAATCTGCACTGAATTATCCTCCAGCTCCAGTGACAGAGGTGTGATCCGAGCTCTGAGTCTTGTGATGCATACTCGTGAATTCTCCACATTCTCCAAACTCTTTGCATCAATAGCCACAGCTGAGATAAAATTTGCCACTTGGATTATTCTATCAGTGGAAGATATGAAATCCTCGACAAGTGGCTGAATGAAGTTCAAATCCATCTTTGTAGAAGAGTGTGCAACTAGGATCTGTCTTGTTACACTTGAAAGTTCCTCAACTAAAGAAGATGCTGTGAGAAATGTGTCCAAGACTTGATAAAGAACTGTAGTAACCAATGCTTTGTCAAGCATTTTTATTTGCTGCGCCAACAAAGTGCAGATTTTCTCAAGGTATTGCTCAGAATCATCAGGAGCTTCTGAAGCCTTTGAAATCCTTTTTATGTCTGACCAGAACTGCAGGATGTGACGACAATGATTGACCACTATTTGCTGAAACTCTTTACGAGATGAGTTTGCCACAACCATACAGTGAAATACCAGATCTCTTATCATGCTGTCACAGCCGCTGCCTCTGATTGAAAAGGTGGAGGAACTAGATAGGACCTGCAACAGACTGTTCCTCCTTCCTGTGTAATACCCACAAGGACCCAGTGATCCACTGTGGCATTCACTTTTCAGGGTTAAAACAATGTCACTCACTGTGCTCTGCACCTTATCCAGAATGTACCTCTTGGCAGCCTGTGCCAGCTCGCTTGTAGGGTGTTTGATTGTAGTGCACATGGCCGTGTGCAGCATTGAGATGCACCTCCTCAAGGTCTCCAAGGAATCAAAAAGCTGTTTGGTCTGTCTAGGATCCTGTAAGGAATTTGCTCTCTCCACTGTCAGACTGTTGAGAAGAAGCAGAGCCTCAGAAAACACCTGAAAAGATTTGAGTAGAGACTTGATGTCTGAGGCGGAGCCGAGCTCAGACAGGCACTCTAAGACTCGATCAGCAGCGGCTACAACTCTCCTGACGATAGCATCGTCTTCCACTAGCAGAACCTATGAACAGGGAGACAGATGAGGGTACTTCTTAATGCTTGTTTGTTATGCTTTTTAGCCATGTTAGCAGCATGAAACTGTGGAGGGCTACGCTGCCTGTCAGTCATAATTTCGACTGAAATATCTCAATAACTACTGGATAAATTAGCATGACATTTGGCAACATTCATGGTTCCCAGTGGATGATGAAAACTGACTTTAATGATCCTCTGACTTTTTCTCTACTGCCACCGTGAGGTTGATATTTTTGGCTTTAGGTAAAATGTCTTTACAACTGTGGGATGGATTGACACAAAATTTTGTTTAGATTTGTTCATGTCCCCTGAATAAGGTGAAAATAACGTGCTAAATACTTAAGTGGTGGCAAATGACAAAATTCCTGCAAAACGAATGATATACCTAGCAGTCTTAGCTGCAACTTTAACTTTAGCGCCAATTAGCAAATGTTAGCATGCTAACATGTTAAACTAAGATGGAGAACATGGTAGAAATTATACCTGCATGTTAGTATTGTCATTGTGAGCATGTTAGCATACTAACATTAGCCTCACATAAAGCTGCCATGGCAGACTCTTAGTCTTGTTACACGTGTTGCTTGTATTCCTATGAAGTAATACTAGATATTACCTAATCATGCAATAATGCCACGTACTTAATTCAGTGACTAAACCTAGAAAAAAAACTAGGCTTGTATGCACATAAGTCAAACACTGATGAATTGAAAGGCCCTTGTGTTGCCATGACCACGACTTGCTTTACACTGTGAGTAAATAATATTCCAAAAACAGAAATTATGGGTTAAGATTAAGTCCCAGATCATTTTGCAATCTTTCCTTAAACCGCTGGACAATGATGGGAAACAAAGCTTTCACATGTCTGCGTGTTCTGAAGGTAAAAGCTTGTTGTTTTAAGAAAATGTTGAAATTAAAATTACCCAAATCACTGTATAAAAATATGATAGGCTATTCTAGTGTGCTGAAATAGGTTTGGCAGATCTCAAAAACATTTCCCACGACCAAAGAAAAGAAAGAAGAAGAATTTGTCACACACCATGTGATGTTATCTCAGTGTAGAACTGCACCGTCTGCACACTGACATTACAGATAAAATACAGTCTGAAGCTAACATTAGAAAAAGTTCAGTGTCCTCACAAATTAACTAAATTAACTAGAATTTTAAGCCAAGGATAATGGAATGCATAGTTTTCATGGTGTAAAATTTTAAACAGCCAGCAGTTTGGCCTTTTGATGTGTTAGGTAGTATTCCCATTTAAGGAAACCTCTAGGAAAAAGCGGCAGATGCAGCTGTGAAAGAAGAATCTGTTGGAAACTTTCTTTGCTTTTTATCAGTCTGCGTCTGCAGCCATTCCTCCCTCACTATCTCTGTTTATTTTTAATAGTGTGATGTCTTATATTGAATGGTATATTTAGTAATATACTTGAAGCCATGAGAAGAAAAAGAATACTTTACTTTGACTACTCCCAGGAAGACGTTTTGTGTAGCACTGATGAGTTCCTCTCTGTGCTCAGTCAAATTGGGCTGGATGCTGAGTTTCTGGGCAGCCAGCAGCACATGTTGTCCAGACACAGTGACTGACTCCAAAAGCAATGACATCTCCATGTGCAAAACTTCATCCTCGGTGTCGATTATTTGCCTGGAAGAAAAGAGCCTGGTGTTAATCTGATAATACGTCAGACATATCTTCTTTACCTAAGTAAACTTGACCCTGTACCCACCTGGAGGCCACTGCTGCCATGTTCGCAGTAGCTTTAGCCACAGTCTGTGCTGCACCCTCCAGCTGGCTGAACTGCTCAGGTTCCTCCGCACTGTCACACAGCAGCACCATGTGGCATAAATTACTTGCTATTGGTGCAACCACCTTTTCCACCTCTGCAGTCCTGATCGACCCATGGTCAAGTAACGAGGACATAGTGTAGAGAGTGATTCTCTCTGGTCAAAAGAAAAAGAGCAAATGATGAAGTGTCCCTGCTGTTTTCACTGTGGTAGCTGTATTAATAATAGATTGTGCTCCACAAAGGAGCTTATGCTTGGTGTAAGTGTTTCATAGCAACTAGGTCACCTGACCAAACACACACATAACCTCACCTGGTGTAGAGTTGTTGTGTATGCAAAGCTGCAGTGGCACTACTGCCCTAAGCAGAATGTACTATAATTAATGATTACTTTATTAATTACTTTATTATTATTTTCACTGTCATAATTTTGGCTAATTTCTCATTTTGTTAAGCAGGTTTAGCAAAAATGGGAGATCAACAACACTAGGTGTGGTTGAACAGGCACCTGACAGAGTGCTGATGTTTTGAATGACATGCTATAGTATTTTTTTTTTAATCATAAATCAGACGACAGACTACAGCATGACTTTTTTAAATCATATTTTACACAACATCATATAGTATGACTTTTTTTTTTTTTTTTTAAGTACTATACTTTGACTTTTTTATCATATTTTTGATGCCGCGCTATAGTATGACTTATTTAATATTTTGGATGAAATGCTATAGAGAAACCTCTTTTTTCAGATTTTTGTATACAGTTATAATATGACATTTTTATCATATTTTGGACAACATACTATAGTATGTTTTTTTTTCTTTATCATATTTTATATGCCATGCTACAGTATGGCTTTCTTTTTCATATTTTGGACGACGGACTATGGTGTGAATTTTTTTTCACATTTTGGATGACATACTATAATATGACTTTTTAAAATCATATTTTCGACGGCATACTACAGTCTGACTTTTTAATCATAGACCTGTCAGATCCAGGGCTCTTGCCATTTTTTAGGGCATTATTCTTTTGTCTTATTTTTCCTTCTGTAATTTCCAGTCCTGAGGATTGCTGATCCCTCTTGGATAAAGTTCGTAATTTACATGTAGTTTGGAAATGTTTCATCGCCTCAGGTGCCTGGGCTTGAGAGATACACAAGTTTTCATAAAACTGGCGAAATGCCTTTCATTATGTGAAGAGTTCCTCAGTCTGATTTTCTTGTGTGAATGGTCCTAGCACTTTACTTTTTCCGCAGCTGTCTTGCCAGTTTATGTGGCTTCTTTCCGAATTCAAAATAGGTTTGTTTAGTAAATGTAAAGGCTGTGGATGCTTGATGTGCATTTTCTGCATCTAATTTTCTTATCTGTTCTTCTAATTGTGCTTGTTATAAGCTGTTGAGTTTCTTTTGTGAGGATTTAAAGGAAATTTGGACACCATACACTAGTATGACTATTTTATCATGTTTTGGATGACAATGTACGGTATGACTTTTTTGTCATATTTGAACAACATACTATAGAATGATGTTTTATCATATTTTGGATTATACACTATGGTATGACTTTTTTTCTCATATTTTGAACGACATACGATAGTATTTTTGTCCTATATTTGACGCCATACTATGCTATGACTTGTATGTCATATTTTGAATATGACAATATTTTATCATATTTTCGACACCATACTATAGTATGACTTTTTTAGCACTTTTTGGATGACATACTATGACATGACTGTTTTGTCATATTTTTAACAACATAATATTACTTTTTTTTGTCCTATATACTTAATGCCTTACAATAGTATGACTTTTTTTCACATTGTGGACGACATACTATCGAATGACTTTTTGGTCATATTTCGAATGACATGCTGTAGTATGATTTTTTTTTTTTAATCAAATTTTGGATTACATAGTATTTCTGATTTTTTTCACATGTTTTGAACACCATACTTTAGTATGCCTTTTTTGTCATATTTTCAAAGACTTACCATAGCATAACTTTTTTGTCATATTTTCATGACATACTATAGTATGACTTTTGTCATATTTTGAACTACATACAACAGTATGATGTTTTTATCATATTGTGGATGACATATTATAGTCTGACTGTTGGGAGACCAGCCAAGAACTCACACCCACATCCTAACCCAAGCTGTCCATTCCCCCCGAGGGAAATTAACCCCTTCATGAAGATGCAAACAGCCGCACCCTGGCTAATGAGCACGTTTAACATGTTCATGAACCAGCAGCAGCAGCCGTCTGAGCAAACAGCGACAGGAAACCACATGCGGAGGGGTGGAAACTCCCCTGCATCGGGAGAAAGAAGCTTGTACCCAAACATGACACCCCAAGCAGCAGGAGGAAGCTTTTATTTGGACATGCCACTCCAAGGCCAGCCAATGAGGAGAGACGGCGGGTGGAGAGAGTGATGACAGGACGGACTTCCAGATTAAGAGGAACAGCAGATCACTGTGTTGTTTTTTTTTGGGGGGGGCTTTTTGTGCTTCTGCTTTATCCTGCTTAGACCTTGTGTTAGACTGTACATGTAGCTCCTGTAAACGGGAGTGAGGTAACTGTTGCTTTTGATTTACGCTTGTGACATTTTTCTTTGAATAAAGCCTGCCTCAAGCAGTGTTTTCAACCATCCTTGGGTTTTCACAATTCATCCTTCTGAGAATCTGGTGAGTGGCTAAAAGACAAAAAAAAAAGACAAAAAAGAAACAGGTTGCTGGACAAAAGCTAACTTTCAGTTTGCTGCGCTTGGCTTTGACCGACTATAAGTGAATAAAAACTCACAAAAAAATAAGGCGGGGTAGTACCAGAGGTACTCCCAGAGCTGCCCAGGATCCCTCAAGAGGGAATGGACTGGAGACACTCCCTCGGCCTGAGTGTAGAGGGTTTATCTCCTGGTCTGTTCAACCGTGAAAGTAAACGCTGTTGGGTATCCATCACTCAGAAAAGAAAAAGACACACAATCTTGTTGTTGGACATTTTTTGTATATTCAATACTATGACGTGTCTCGATGAGCGATTTTATGTGGATTTAAGTTGTTTTTTTTTTTTTCATTTTGTTCGCTTTTGCAACGTTCTATGCTATGGTGTGTCTCGGCACTCTATTTTATGTGTTTTTTAGCTGTTTTCAGGGTTAAGTCATACTTTGACATTTTTTGCAATACTATGTAGTATGGCATTTTTCGGTCGTTTTGTCAACATACTGTATTATGGTGTTTTGGGCCTTTTTTGCAACATTCTATGCTATGGTGTGTCTTGGCACGCTATTTAATGCAGTTTTCAGCTGTTTATGGGACATGTCATATTTTGACTTTTTTTTGCCAAACTACAGTATGGCGTATTCTGTTGTTTTTTGAATGCTATATTATAGTATTTTTGGTCGTTTTTGCAACATTCTATGCTATGGTCTGTCTCAGCACGCTATTTAATGCAGTTTTTGGCTGTTTATGGGACATGTTATATTTTGACATTTTTGCCCTACTATAGTATTACATTTTCGGTCGATTTTTTGACAGGCTATATTATGATGCTCTGGGCCGTTTTTGCAATGTTCTATGCTATGACGTATCTTGGCACACTATTTCATGTGATTTTCAGATGTTTTTCAGAAATGTTATTTTTTGACATTTTTCGTCATACTGTGGCGTATTGCCTATTTGGTCTTTTTTTCAACAATGTATACTATGACATGCCTCTACATGTTGAAAAAAAGAGTAAAAAGGCAATACTATAGTAGTAGTAAGTAAAAATGTCAAAACTTAACATGTCCAAAAACCAGATAAAAGTCACTAAGTATACCATGTAGAGGCATGTTATAGCATACAGTGTTGTAAAAACATCCAAAACGGCACAAAAGTGCATAAAATAGGATGTTGAAAAAATGACCAAAAAAGGAAGGCTATAGTATTGTGAAAATGTCAAAATTTGACATGTCCCAAAAACAGCTAAAAACAACTTTAAACCAAATAAAATACCCCTCGGAAACATGCCATGGCATAGAAAGTTGTAAAAATAGTCAAAAACACCAAAATTCGGTATGTCGAAAAAATGACAAAAAAAAGCAAGGCTATAGTATGGCAAAAATGTCAAAATGTTACATGTCCCAAAAACAGCTAAAAACAACTTTAAACCAATAAAATACCTCTCGGAAAACATGCCATGGCATAGAAAGTTGTAAAAATAGTCAAAAACACCAAAATTTGGTATGTCAAAAAAATGACAAAAGAAGCAAGGCTATAGTATGGCAAAAATGTCAAAATATGACATGTCCCAAAAACAGCTAAAAACAACTTTAAACCAAATAAAATACCCCTCGGAAACATGCCATGGCATAGAAAGTTGTAAAAATAGTCAAAAACACCAAAATTCGGAATGTCGAAAAAATGACAAAAGAAGCAAGGCTATAGTATGGCAAAAATGTCAAAATATGACATGTCCCAAAAACAGCTAAAAACAACTTTAAACCAAATAAAATACCCCTCGGAAACATGCCATGGCATAGAAAGTTGTAAAAATAGTCAAAAACACCAAAATTCGGAATGTCGAAAAAATGACAAAAGAAGCAAGGCTATAGTATGGCAAAAATGTCAAAATATGACATGTCCCAAAAACAGCTAAAAACAACTTTAAACCACATAAAAATATGCCTCCGAAATACGCCATATCATAGAAAGTTGCAAAAAAAGGCTAAAAACACCATAATTTAGGATGATGAAAAAATGACAAAAGAAGCAAGGCTATAGTAAAAAATGTCAAAATATGACATGTCCCAAAAACAGCTAAAAACAACTTTAAACCAATAAAATACCCCTCGGAAACACGCCATGGCATAGAAAGTTGTGCAAAAAATAGTCAAAAACACCAAATTCGGTATGTCGAAAAAATGACAAAAGAAGCAAGGCTATAGTATGGCAAAAATGTCAAAATATGACATGTCCCAAAAACAGCTAAAAACAACTTTAAACCAAATAAAATACCCCTCGGAAACACGCCATGGCATAGAAGTTGTAAAAATAGTCAAAAACACCAAAATTCGGTATGTCGAAAAAATGACAAAAAAAGCAAGGCTATAGTATGGCAAAAAATGTCAAAATATGACATGTCCCAAAAACAGCTAAAAACAACTTTAAACCAAATAAAATACCCTCGGAAACACGCCATGGCATAGAAAGTTGCAAAAAAAAGTCAAAAACACCAAAATTCGGTATGTCGAAAAAATGACAAAAGAAAGCAAGGCTATAGTATGGCAAAAATGTCAAAATATGACATGTCCCAAAAACAGCTAAAAACAACTTTAAACCAAATAAAATACCCCTCGGAAACACGCCATGGCATAGAAAGTTGTAAAAATAGTCAAAAACACCAAAATTCGGTATGTCGAAAAAATGACAAAAGAAGCAAGGCTATAGTATGGCAAAAATGTCAAAATATGACATGTCCCAAAAACAGCTGAAAACAACTTTAAACCACATAAAATATCCCTCCGAAATACGCCATATCATAGAAAGTTGCAAAAAAAAGGCTATAAAAAACACCATAATTTAGGATGATGAAAAAATGACAAAAGAAGCAAGGCTATAGTATGGCAAAAATGTCAAAATATGACATGTCCCAAAAACAGCTAAAAACAACTTTAAACCAAATAAAATACCCCTCGGAAACATGCCATGGCATAGAAAGTTGTAAAAATAGTCAAAAACACCAAAATTCGGAATAGCCATGTCGAAAAAATGACAAAAGAAGCAAGGCTATAGTATGGCAAAAATGTCAAAATATGACATGTCCCAAAAACAGCTAAAAACAACTTTAAAACCAAATAAAATACCCCTCGGAAACATGCCATGGCATAGAAAGTTGTAAAAATAGTCAAAAACACCAAAATTTAGGATGATGAAAAAATGACAAAAGAAGCAAGGCTATAGTATGGCAAAAATGTCAAAATATGACATGTCCCAAAAACAGCTAAAAACAACTTTAAACCAAATAAAATACCCCTCGAAACACGCCATGGCATAGAATAGTTGTAAAAATAGTCAAAAACACCAAAATTCGGTATGTCGAAAAAATGACAAAAAAAAGCAAGGCTATAGTATGGCAAAAATGTCAAAATATGACATGTCCCAAAAACAGCTAAAAACAACTTTAAACCAAATAAAATACCCCTCCGAAAATACGCCATATCATAGAAAGTTGCAAAAAAAAGGCTAAAAAAACACCATAATTTAGGATGATCGAAAAAAATGACAAAAAAAGCAAGGCTATAGTATGGCAAAAATGTCAAAATATGACATGTCCCAAAAACAGCTAAAAACAACTTTAAACCACATAAAATACCCCTCGGAAACATGCCATGGCATAGAAAGTTGTAAAAATAGTCAAAAACACCAAAATTCGGTATGTCGAAAAAATGACAAAAGAAGCAAGGCTATAGTATGGCAAAAATGTCAAAATATGACATGTCCCAAAAACAGCTAAAAACAACTTTAAACCAAAAAAAAATACCCCTCGGAAACATGCCATGGCATAGAAAGTTGTAAAAATAGTCAAAAACACCAAAATTCGGAATGTCGAAAAAATGACAAAAGAAGCAAGGCTATAGTATGGCAAAAATGTCAAAATATGACATGTCCCAAAAACAGCTAAAAACAACTTTAAACCACATAAAATACCCCTCGGAAACATGCCATGGCATAGAAAGTTGTAAAAATAGTCAAAAACACCAAAATTTAGGATGATGAAAAAATGACAAAAGAAGCAAGGCTATAGTATGGCAAAAATGTCAAAATATGACATGTCCCAAAAACAGCTAAAAACAACTTTAAACCACATAAAATACCCCTCGGAAACATGCCATGGCATAGAAAGTTGCAAAAAATAGTCAAAAACACCAAAATTAGAATGTCGAAAAAATGACAAAAAAGCAAGGCTATAGTATGGCAAAAATGTCAAAATATGACATGTCCCAAAAACAGCTAAAAACAACTTTAAACCAAATAAAATACCCCTCGGAAACATGCCATGGCATAGAAAGTTGTGTAAAAATAGTCAAAAACACCAAAATTTAGGATGATGAAAAAATGACAAAAGAAGCAAGGCTATAGTATGGCAAAAATGTCAAAATATGACATGTCCCAAAAACAGCTAAAAACAACTTTAAACCAAATAAAATACCCTCGGAAACATGCCATGGCATAGAAAGTTGTAAAAAATAGTCAAAAACACCAAAATTCGGTATGTCGAAAAAATGACAAAAAAGCAAGGCTATAGTATGGCAAAAATGTCAAAATATGACATGTCCCAAAAACAGCTAAAAACAACTTTAAACCAAATAAAATACCCCTCGAAACATGCCATGGCATAGAAAGTTGCAAAAAATAGTCAAAAACACCAAAATTCGGTATGTCGAAAAAATGACAAAAGAAGCAAGGCTATAGTATGGCAAAAATGTCAAAATATGACATGTCCCAAAAACAGCTAAAAACAACTTTAAACCACATAAAATATCCCTCCGAAATACGCCATGGCATAGAAAGTTGCAAAAATAGTCAAAAAACAACCAAATTCGGTATGTCGAAAAAATGACAAAAGAAGCAAGGCTATAGTATGGCAAAAATGTCAAAATATGACATGTCCCAAAAACAGCTAAAAACAACTTTAAACCACATAAAATACCCCCTCGGAAACATGCCATGGCATAGAAAGTTGTAAAATAGTCAAAAACACCATAATTTAGGATGTCGAAAAAATGACAAAAGAAGCAAGGCTATAGTATGGCAAAAATGTCAAAATATGACATGTCCCAAAAACAGCTAAAAACAACTTTAAACCAAATAAAATACCCTCGGAAACACGCCATGGCATAGAAAAGTTGCAAAAAAATAGTCAAAAACACCAAAATTCGGTATGTCGAAAAAATGACAAAAAAAGCAAGGCTATAGTATGGCAAAAATGTCAAAATATGACATGTCCCAAAAAACAGCTAAAAACAACTTTAAACCAAATAAAATACCCCTCGGAAACATGCCATGGCATAGAAAGTTGTAAAAATAGTCAAAAAAACACCAAAATTCGGTATGTCGAAAAAATGACAAAAAAAGAAGCAAGGCTATAGTATGGCAAAAATGTCAAAATATGACATGTCCCAAAAACAGCTAAAAACAACTTAAACCACATAAAATATCCCTCCGAAATACGCCATATCATAAAAGTTGCAAAAAAAGGCTAAAAACACCAAAATTCGGAATGTCGAAAAAATGACAAAAAAAGCAAGGCTATAGTATGGCAAAAATGTCAAAATATGACATGTCCAAAAACAGCTAAAAACAACTTTAAACCACACATAAAATACCCCTCGAAACATGCCATGGCATAGAAAGTTGTTGCAAAAAAAGGCAAAAAAACACCATAATTTAGGATGATGAAAAAAAAAATGACAAAAGAAGCAAGGCTATAGTATGGCAAAAATGTCAAAATATGACATGTCCCAAAAACAGCTAAAAACAACTTTAAACCACATAAAATACCCCTCGGAAACATGCCATGGCATAGAAAGCTGTAAAAATAGTCAAAAACACCAAAATTCGGTATGTCGAAAAAATGACAAAAGAAGCAAGGCTATAGTATGGCAAAAAAATGTCAAAATATGACATGTCCCAAAAACAGCTAAAAACAACTTTAAACCAAATAAAATACCCCTCGAAACATGCCATGGCATAGAAAGTTGTAAAAATAGTCAAAAACACCAAAATTCGGAATGTCGAAAAAATGACAAAAGAAGCAAGGCTATAGTATGGCAAAAATGTCAAAATATGACATGTCCCCAAAAACAGCTAAAAACAACTTTAAACCAAATAAAATACCCCTCGGAAACATGCCATGGCATAGAAAGTTGTAAAAATAGTCAAAAACACCAAAATTCGGAATGTCGAAAAAATGACAAAAGAAGCAAGGCTATAGTATGGCAAAAATGTCAAAATATGACATGTCCCAAAAACAGCTAAAAACAACTTTAAACCACATAAAATACCCCTCGAAATACGCCATATCATAGAAAGTTGCAAAAAAAGGCTAAAAACACCAAAATTTAGGATGTGAAAAAATGACAAAAGAAGCAAGGCTATAGTATGGCAAAAATGTCAAAATATGACATGTCCCAAAAACAGCTAAAAACAACTTTAAACCAAATAAAATACCCCTCGGAAACATGCCATGGCATAGAAAGTTTGAAAAAATAGTCAAAAACACCAAAATTTGGTATGTCAAAAAAATGACAAAAGAAGCAAGGCTATAGTATGGCAAAAATGTCAAAATATGACATGTCCCAAAAACAGCTAAAAACAACTTTAAAACCAAATAAAATACCCCTCGGAAACATGCCATGGCATAGAAAGTTGTAAAAATAGTCAAAAACACCAAATTTCGGAATGTCGAAAAAATGACAAAAGAAGCAAGGCTATAGTATGGCAAAAATGTCAAAATATGACATGTCCCAAAAACAGCTAAAAACAACTTTAAACCAAATAAAATACCCCTCGGAAACATGCCATGGCATAGAAAGTTGTAAAAATAGTCAAAAACACCAAAATTCGGTATGTCGAAAAAATGACAAAAAAGCAAGGCTATAGTATGGCAAAAATGTCAAAATATGACATGTCCCAAAAACAGCTAAAAACAACTTTAAACCACATAAAATACCCTCCGAAATACGCCATATCATAGAAAGTTGCAAAAAAAGGCTAAAAAACACCATAATTTAGGATGATGAAAAAAATGACACAAAAGCAAGGCTATAGTATGGCAAAAATGTCAAAATATGACATGTCCCAAAAACAGCTAAAAAAACAACTTTAAACCAAATAAAATACCCCTCGAAACATGCCATGGCATAGAAAGTTACAAAAAATAGTCCAAAAAACACCAAAATTCGGTATGTCGAAAAAATGACAAAAGAAGCAAGGCTATAGTATGGCAAAAATGTCAAAATATGACATGTCCCAAAAACAGCTAAAAACAACTTTAAACCACATAAAATACCCCTCCGAAACACGCCATGGCATAGAAAGTTTGCAAAAAATAGTCAAAAACACCAAAATTCGGTATGTCGAAAAAATGACAAAAAAAGCAAGGCTATAGTATGGCAAAAATGTCAAAATATGACATGTCCCAAAAACAGCTAAAAAACAACTTTAAACCAAATAAAATACCCCTCGGAAACATGCCATGGCATAGAAAGTTGTAAAAATAGTCAAAAACACCAAAATTCGGTATGTCGAAAAAATGACAAAAGAAGCAAGGCTATAGTATGGCAAAAATGTCAAAATATGACATGTCCCAAAAACAGCTAAAAACAACTTTAAACCACATAAAATATCCCTCCGAAAATACGCCATAGCATAGAAAGTTTGCAAAAAAAAGGCAAAAACACCATAATTTAGGATGTGAAAAAATGACAAAAGAAGCAAGGCTATAGTATGGCAAAAATGTCAAAATATGACATGTCCCAAAAACAGCTAAAAACAACTTTAAACCAAATAAAATACCCCTCGGAAACATGCCATGGCATAGAAAGTTGTAAAAATAGTCAAAAACACCAAAATTCGGAATGTCGAAAAAAATGACAAAAAAAGCAAGGCTATAGTATGGCAAAAATGTCAAAATATGACATGTCCCAAAAACAGCTAAAAACAACTTTAAACCAAATAAAATACCCCTCGGAAACATGCCATGGCATAGAAAGTTGTAAAAATAGTCAAAAACACCAAAATAGGTATGTGAAAAAAATGACAAAAAAAGCAAGGCTATAGTATGGCAAAAATGTCAAAATATGACATGTCCCAAAAACAGCTAAAAAACAACTTTAAAAACCAAATAAAATACCCCTCGGAAACATGCCATGGCATAGAAAGTTGTAAAAATAGTCAAAAACACCAAAATTCGGTATGTCGAAAAAATGACAAAAAAGCAAGGCTATAGTATGGCAAAAATGTCAAAATATGACATGTCCCAAAAACAGCTAAAAACAACTTTAAACCACATAAAATATCCCTCCGAAATACGCCATATCATAGAAAGTTGCAAAAAAAAGGCTAAAAACACCATAATTTAGGATGATGAAAAAATGACAAAAGAAGCAAGGCTATAGTATGGCAAAAATGTCAAAATGTGACATGTCCCAAAAACAGCTAAAAACAACTTTAAACCACATAAAAATACCCCTCCGAAACATGCCATAGCATAGAAAGTTGCTGTAAAAATAGTCAAAAACACCAAATTCGGTATGTCGAAAAAATGACAAAAGAAGCAAGGCTATAGTATGGCAAAAATGTCAAAATATGACATGTCCCAAAAACAGCTAAAAACAACTTTAAACCAAATAAATACCCCTCGAAACATGCCATGGCATAGAAAGTTGCAAAAAAATAGTCAAAAACACCAAAATTCGGAATGTCGAAAAAATGACAAAAGAAGCAAGGCTATAGTATGGCAAAAATGTCAAAATATGACATGTCCCAAAAACAGCTAAAAACAACTTTAAACCACATAAAATACCCCTCGGAAACATGCCATGGCATAGAAAGTTGTAAAAATAGTCAAAAACACCAAAATTTAGTATGATGAAAAAAATGACAAAAGAAGCAAGGCTATAGTATGGCAAAAATGTCAAAATATGACATGTCCCAAAAACAGCTAAAAACAACTTTAAACCAAATAAAATACCCCTCGGAAACATGCCATGGCATAGAAAGTTGCAAAAATAGTCAAAAACACCAAAATTCGGAATGTCGAAAAAATGACAAAAGAAGCAAGGCTATAGTATGGCAAAAATGTCAAAATATGACATGTCCCCAAAAACAGCTAAAAACAACTTTAAACCACATAAAATACCCCTCGGAAACATGCCATGGCATAGAAAGTTGCAAAAAATAGTCAAAAACACCATAATTTAGGATGATGAAAAAATGACAAAAGAAGCAAGGCTATAGTATGGCAAAAATGTCAAAATATGACATGTCCCAAAAACAGCTAAAAACAACTTTAAACCAAATAAAATACCCCTCGGAAACACGCCATGGCATAGAAAGTTGTAAAAATAGTCAAAAACACCAAAATTCGGTATGTCGAAAAAAAATGACAAAAAAAGCAAGGCTATAGTATGGCAAAAATGTCAAAATATGACATGTCCCAAAAACAGCTAAAAACAACTTTAAACCAAATAAAATACCCTCGGAAACATGCCATGGCATAGAAAGTTGCAAAAATAGTCAAAAACACCAAAATTCGGTATGTCGAAAAAAAATGACAAAAGAAGCAAGGCTATAGTATGGCAAAAATGTCAAAAATATGACATGTCCCAAAAACAGCTGAAAAACAACTTTAAACCACATAAAATATCCCTCCGAAATACGCCATATCATAGAAAGTTGCAAAAAAAGGCTAAAAACACAAAATTCGGAATGTCGAAAAAATGACAAAAGAAGCAAGGCTATAGTATGGCAAAAATGTCAAAATATGACATGTCCCAAAAATAGCTAAAAACAACTTTAAACCACATAAAATACCCCTCGGAAACATGCCATGGCATAGAAAGTTGCAAAAAATAGTCAAAAAAAACACCATAATTTAGGATGATGAAAAAATGACAAAAGAAGCAAGGCTATAGTATGGCAAAAATGTCAAAATATGACATGTCCCAAAAACAGCTAAAAACAACTTTAAACCAAATAAAATACCCCTCGGAAACATGCCATGGCATAGAAAGTTGTAAAAATAGTCAAAAAAACACCATAATTTAGGATGATGAAAAAATGACAAAAGAAGCAAGGCTATAGTATGGCAAAAATGTCAAAATATGACATGTCCCAAAAATAGCTAAAAACAACTTTAAACCAAATAAAATACCCCTCGGAAAACATGCCATGGCATAGAAGTTGTAAAAATAGTCAAAAACACCAAAATTCGGTATGTCGAAAAAATGACAAAAAAAGCAAGGCTATAGTATGGCAAAAATGTCAAAATATGACATGTCCCAAAAACAGCTGAAAACAACTTTAAACCACATAAAATATCCCTCCGAAATACGCCATAGCATAGAAAGTTGCAAAAAAAAAGGCTAAAAACACCATAAATTAGGATGATGTCGAAAAAATGACAAAAGAAGCAAGGCTATAGTATGGCAAAAATGTCAAAATATGACATGTCCCAAAAACAGCTAAAAACAACTTTAAACCAAATAAAATACCCCTCGGAAACATGCCATGGCATAGAAAGTTGTAAAAATAGTCAAAAACACCAAAATTTGGAATGTCGAAAAAATGACAAAAGAAGCAAGGCTATAGTATGGCAAAAATGTCAAAATATGACATGTCCCAAAAACAGCTAAAAACAACTTTAAACCACATAAAATATCCCTCCGAAATACGCCATATCATAGAAAGTTGCAAAAAAAGGCTAAAAACACCATAATTTATGGATGAAAAAAATGACAAAAGAAGCAAGGCTATAGTATGGCAAAAATGTCAAAATATGACATGTCCCAAAAACAGCTAAAAACAACTTTAAACCAAATAAAAATACCCCTCGGAAACATGCCATGGCATAGAAAGTTGAAAAAAAATAGTCAAAACACCAAATTCGGAATGTCGAAAAAATGACAAAAGAAGCAAGGCTATAGTATGGCAAAAATGTCAAAATATGACATGTCCCAAAAATAGCTAAAAACAACTTTAAAACCAAATAAAATACCCCTCGGAAACATGCCATGGCATAGAAAGTTGTAAAAATAGTCAAAAACACCAAAATTCGAATGTCGAAAAAATGACAAAAGAAGCAAGGCTATAGTATGGCAAAAATGTCAAAATATGACATGTCCCAAAAATAGCTAAAAACAACTTTAAAACCACATAAAATACCCCTCGGAAACATGCCATGGCATAGAAAGTTGTAAAAATAGTCAAAAACACCATAAATTTAGGATGATGAAAAAATGACAAAAGAAGCAAGGCTATAGTATGGCAAAAATGTCAAAATATGACATGTCCCAAAAACAGCTAAAAACAACTTTAAACCAAATAAAATACCCCTCGGAAACACGCCATGGCATAGAAAGTTGTAAAAATAGTCAAAAACACCAAAATTCGGTATGTCGAAAAAAATGACAAAAAAGCAAGGCTATAGTATGGCAAAAATGTCAAAATATGACATGTCCCAAAAAACAGCTAAAAACAACTTTAAACCAAATAAAATACCCCTCGGAACATGCCATGCATGGCATAGAAAGTTGTAAAAATAGTCAAAAACACACAAAATTCGGTATGTCGAAAAAATGACAAAAGAAGCAAGGCTATAGTATGGCAAAAATGTCAAAATATGACATGTCCCAAAAACAGCTAAAAACAACTTTAAACCACATAAAATATCCCTCCGAAATACGCCATATCATAGAAAGTTGCAAAAAAGGCTAAAAACACCAAAATTCGGAATGTCGAAAAAATGACAAAAGAAGCAAGGCTATAGTATGGCAAAAATGTCAAAATATGACATGTCCCAAAAAAGCTAAAAAAAAACAACTTTAAACCACATAAAATACCCCTCGGAAACATGCCATGGCATAGAAAGTTGTAAAAAATAGTCAAAAACACCAAATTTAGGATGTCGAAAAAAAATGACAAAAGAAGCAAGGCTATAGTATGGCAAAAATGTCAAAATGTGACATGTCCCAAAAACAGCTAAAAACAACTTTAAACCAAATAAAATACCCCTCGGAAATACGCCATATCATAGAAAGTTGCAAAAAAAGGCTAAAAACACCATAATTTAGGATGATGAAAAAATGACAAAAGAAGCAAGGCTATAGTATGGCAAAAATGTCAAAATGACATGTCCCAAAAACAGCTAAAAACAACTTTAAACCAAATAAAATACCCCTCGGAAACATGCCATGGCATAGAAAGTTGTAAAAAATAGTCAAAAACACCAAAATTCGGTATGTCGAAAAAATGACAAAAGAAGCAAGGCTATAGTATGGCAAAAATGTCAAAATATGACATGTCCCAAAAACAGCTTTAAAAAAACAACTTTAAACCACATAAAATACCCCCTCCGAAATACGCCATGGCATAGAAAGTTGTAAAAATAGTCAAAAACACCAAAATTTCGGTATGTCGAAAAAATGACAAAAAAAGCAAGGCTATAGTATGGCAAAAATGTCAAAATATGACATGTCCCAAAAACAGCTAAAAACAACTTTAAACCAAATAAAATACCCCTCGGAAATACGCCATATCATAGAAAGTTGCAAAAAAAGGCTAAAAACACCAAAATTCGGAATGTCGAAAAAATGACAAAAGAAGCAAGGCTATAGTATGGCAAAAATGTCAAAATATGACATGTCCCAAAAACAGCTGAAAACAACTTTAAACCACATAAAATATCCCTCCGAAATACGCCATGGCATAGAAAGTTGCAAAAAAAAAAGGCTAAAAAACACCAAATTTAGGATGATGAAAAAATGACAAAAGAAGCAAGGCTATAGTATGGCAAAAATGTCAAAATATGACATGTCCCAAAAACAGCTAAAAACAACTTTAAACCACATAAAATACCCCTCGGAAACATGCCATGGCATAGAAAGTTGTAAAAATAGTCAAAAACACCAAAATTCGGAATGTCGAAAAAATGACAAAAAGAAGCAAGGCTATAGTATGGCAAAAATGTCAAAATATGACATGTCCCAAAAACAGCTGAAAACAACTTTAAACCACAAAAAAATATCCCTCCGAAATACGCCATATCATAGAAAGTTGCAAAAAAAAAGGCTAAAAACACCATAATTTAGGATGATGAAAAAATGACAAAAGAAGCAAGGCTATAGTATGGCAAAAATGTCAAAATATGACCTGTCCCAAAAACAGCTAAAAACAACTTTAAACCAAATAAAATATCCCTCGGAAACATGCCATGGCATAGAAAGCTGTAAAAATGGTCAAAAACACCAAAATTCGGTATGTTGAAAAAATGACAAAAGAAGCAAGGCTATAGTATGGCAAAAATGTCAAAAATATGACATGTAAAAAACAGCTAAAAACAACTTAAACCACTTTAAAATACCCCTCCGAAATACACCATATCAAAAGTTGCAAAAAAAGGCTAAAAACACCATAATTTAGGATGATGAAAAAAATGACAAAAGAAGCAAGGCTATAGTATGGCAAAAATGTCAAAATATGACATGTCCCAAAAACAGCTAAAAACAACTTTAAACCAAAAAATACCCCTCGGAAACATGCCATGGCATAGAAAGCTGTAAAAATAGTCAAAAACACCAAAATTCGGTATGTCGAAAAAATGACAAAAGAAGCAAGGCTATAGTATGGCAAAAAATGTCAAAATATGACATGTCCCAAAAACAGCTAAAAACAACTTTAAACCAAATAAAATACCCCTCGGAAACATGCCATGGCATAGAAAGTTGTAAAAATAGTCAAAAAACACCAAAATTCGGTATGTCGAAAAAATGACAAAAAGCAAGGCTATAGTATGGCAAAAATGTCAAAATATGACATGTCCCAAAAACAGCTAAAAACAACTTCAACCCAAATAAAATACCTTTTGGAAACATGCCTTGGCATAGAAAGTTGTAAAAATAGTCAAAAACACCAAAATTCGGTATGTCAAAAAAAATGAAAAAAAAAAAAAAGCAAGGCTATAGTATGGCAAAAATGTCAAAATGTTACATGTCCCAAAAAACAGCTAAAAACAACTTTAAACCCCATAAAATCCCTCGGAAACATGCCATGGCATAGAAAGTTAAAAAAAATAGTCAAAAACACCAAAATTCGGTATGTCGAAAAAATGACAAAAGAAGCAAGGCTATAGTATGGCAAAAATGTCAAAATATGACATGTCCCAAAAACAGCTAAAAACAACTTTAAACCACATAAAAAACCCCTCCAAATATGCCATGGCATAGAAAGCTGCAAATAAAATAGTCAAAAACACCAAAATTCGGTATGTCGAAAAAATGAAAAAAAAGCAAGGCTATAGTATGGCAAAAATGTCAAAATATGACATGTCCCCAAAAACAGCTAAAAACAACTGTAAACCAAATAAAAATCCCTCCGAAATATACCATGGCATAGAAAGCTGAAAAAATAGTCAAAAACACCAAAATTCAGTATGTCGAAAAAAATGACAAAAAAAGCAAGGCTATAGTATGGCAAAAAATGTCAAAATATGACATGTCCCAAAAACAGCTAAAAACAACTTAAACCCAAATAAAATACCTTTTGGAAACATGCCTTGGCATGGAAAGCTGTAAAAAAGTCAAAAAAACAAAAACACCAAAATTCGGTATGTCGAAAAAATGACAAAAGAAGCAAGGCTATAGTATGGCAAAAATGTCAAAATATGACATGTCCCAAAAACAGCTAAAAACAACTTTAAACCAAATAAAATACCCCTCGGAAACATGCCATGGCATAGAAAGTTGAAAAAAAAAATAGTCAAAAACACCAAAATTCGGAATGTCGAAAAAATGACAAAAGAAGCAAGGCTATAGTATGGCAAAAAAGTCAAAATATGACATGTCCCAAAAACAGCTAAAAACAACTTTAAACCACATAAAATATCCCTCCGAAATACGCCATATCATAGAAAGTTGCAAAAAAAGGCTAAAAAACACCATAAATTTAGGATGATGAAAAAATGACAAAAGAAGCAAGGCTATAGTATGGCAAAAATGTCAAAATATGACATGTCCCAAAAAAAACAGCTAAAAACAACTTTAAACCACATAAAATACCCCTCGGAAACATGCCATGGCATAGAAAGCTGTAAAAATAGTCAAAAACACCAAAATTCGGAATGTCGAAAAAATGACAAAAGAAGCAAGGCTATAGTATGGCAAAAATGTCAAAATATGACATGTCCCAAAAACAGCTAAAAACAACTTTAAACCAAATAAAATACCCCTCGGAAACATGCCATGGCATAGAAAGTTGTAAAAATAGTCAAAAACACCAAAATTCGGAATGTCGAAAAAATGACAAAAAAAGCAAGGCTATAGTATGGCAAAAATGTCAAAATATGACATGTCCCAAAAACAGCTAAAAACAACTTTAAAAACCACATAAAATATCCCTCCGAAATACGCCATATCATAGAAAGTTGCAAAAAAAGGCTAAAAACACCATAATTTAGGATGATGAAAAAATGACAAAAGAAGCAAGGCTATAGTATGGCAAAAATGTCAAAATATGACCTGTCCCAAAAACAGCTAAAAACAACTTTAAACCAAATAAAATATCCCTCGGAAACATGCCATGGCATAGAAAGCTGTAAAAATGGTCAAAAACACCAAAATTCGGTATGTTGCAAAAAAAAATGACAAAAGAAGCAAGGCTATAGTATGGCAAAAATGTCAAAATATAACATGTCCAAAAAAACAAAAACAGCAAAAAACAACTGTAAACCACATGTCCCAAAAATAGCTAAAACACAACTTTAAAAATACCCCTCCGAAATACAGCCATATCATGTCAAAAAGTTGCAAAAAAAAAAAGGCTAAAAAACACCATAATTTAGGATTTATGAAAAAATGACAAAAGAAGCAAGGCTATAGTATGGCAAAAATGTCAAAATATGACATGTCCCAAAAACAGCTAAAAACAACTTCAAAACCAAAAAATACCTTTTGGAAACATGCCTTGGCATAGAAAGCTGTGAAAAAAAATAGTCAAAAACACCAAAATTCGGTATGTCAAAAAAAAGCTAAAAAAAACTTTAAAAAAAAAAAAAAAGCAAGGCTATAGTATGGCAAAAATGTCAAAATGTTACATGTCCCAAAAAAAACAGCTGAAAACAACTTTAACCCCATAAAAATCCCTCGGAAACATGCCATGGCATAGAAAGCTAAAAAAAATAGTCAAAAACACCAAAATTCGGTATGTCGAAAAAATGACAAAAGAAGCAAGGCTATAGTATGGCAAAAATGTCAAAATATGACATGTCCCAAAAACAGCTAAAAACAACTTTAAACCACATAAAAAACCCCTCCACAATATGCCATGGCATAGAAAGCTGATAAAAATAGTCAAAAACACCAAAATTCGGTATGTCGAAAAAAATGAAAAAAAAAGCAAGGCTATAGTATGGCAAAAATGTCAAAATATGACATGTCCCCAAAAACAGCTAAAAACAACTGTAAACCAAATAAAAACCCCTCCGCAAACATACCATGGCATAGAAAGCTGAAAAAATAGTCAAAAACACCAAAATTCATTATGTCGAAAAAATGACAAAAAAAAAGCAAGGCTATAGTATGGCAAAAAATGTCAAAATATGACATGTCCCAAAAACAGCTAAAAACAACTTCAACCCAAATAAAATACCTTTTGGAAACATGCCTTGGCATAGAAAGCTGTAAAAATAGTCAAAAACACCAAAATTCGGTATGTCGAAAAAATGACAAAAGAAGCAAGGCTATAGTATGGCAAAAATGTCAAAATATGACATGTCCCAAAAACAGCTAAAAACAACTTTAAACCAAATAAAATACCCCTCGGAAACATGCCATGGCATAGAAAGTTGTAAAAATAGTCAAAAACACCAAAATTCGGAATGTCGAAAAAATGACAAAAGAAGCAAGGCTATAGTATGGCAAAAATGTCAAAATATGACATGTCCCAAAAATAGCTAAAAACAACTTTAAACCAAATAAAATACCCCTCGAAAACATGCCATGGCATAGAAAGTTGTAAAAATAGTCAAAAACACCAAAAATTCGGTATGTCGAAAAAATGACAAAAGAAGCAAGGCTATAGTATGGCAAAAATGTCAAAATATGACATGTCCCAAAAACAGCTGAAAACAACTTTAAACCACATAAAATATCCCTCCGAAATACGCCATATCATAGAAAGTTGCAAAAAAAGGCTAAAAACACCAAATTTAGGATGTGAAAAAATGACAAAAGAAGCAAGGCTATAGTATGGCAAAAATGTCAAAATATGACATGTCCCAAAAACAGCTAAAAACAACTTTAAACCAAATAAAATACCCCTCGGAAACATGCCATGGCATAGAAAGTTGTAAAAATAGTCAAAAACACCAAAATTCGGTATGTCGAAAAAACGACAAAAGAAGCAAGGCTATAGTATGGCAAAAATGTCAAAATATGACATGTCCCAAAAACAGCTAAAAACAACTTTAAACCACATAAAATATCCCTCCGAAATACGCCATATCATAGGAAGGTTGCAAAAAAAGGCTAAAAACACCAAAATTCGGAATGTCGAAAAAATGACAAAAGAAGCAAGGCTATAGTATGGCAAAAATGTCAAAATATGACATGTCCCAAAAATAGCTAAAAACAACTTTAAACCAAATAAAATACCCCTCGGAAACATGCCATGGCATAGAAAGTTGTAAAAATAGTCAAAAACACCAAAATTCGGTATGTCGAAAAAATGACAAAAAGAAGCAAGGCTATAGTATGGCAAAAATGTCAAAATATGACATGTCCCAAAAACAGCTGAAAACAACTTTAAACCACATAAAATATCCCTCCGAAATACGCCATATCATAGAAAGTTGCAAAAAAAGGCAAAAACACCATAATTTAGGATGATGAAAAAATGACAAAAGAAGCAAGGCTATATAGTATGGCAAAAATGTCAAAATATGACATGTCCCAAAAACAGCTAAAACAACTTTAAACCACATAAAATACCCCTCGGAAACATGCCATGGCATAGAAAGCTGTAAAATAGTCAAAAACACCAAAATTCGGAATGTCGAAAAAATGACAAAAGAAGCAAGGCTATAGTATGGCAAAAATGTCAAAATATGACATGTCCCAAAAACAGCTAAAAACAACTTTAAACCAAATAAAATACCCCTCGGAAACATGCCATGGCATAGAAAGTTGTAAAAATAGTCAAAAACACCAAAATTCGGAATGTGTCGAAAAAATGACAAAAGAAGCAAGGCTATAGTATGGCAAAAATGTCAAAATATGACATGTCCCAAAAACAGCTAAAAACAACTTTAAACCACATAAAATATCCCTCCGAAATACGCCATATCATAGAAGGTTGCAAAAAAAAAGGCTAAAAACACCAAAATTCGGAATGTCGAAAAAATGACAAAAGAAGCAAGGCTATAGTATGGCAAAAATGTCAAAATATGACATGTCCCAAAAATAGCTAAAAACAACTTTAAACCAAATAAAATACCCCTCGGAAACATGCCATGGCATAGAAAGTTGTAAAAATAGTCAAAAACACCAAAATTCGGTATGTCGAAAAAATGACAAAAGAAGCAAGGCTATAGTATGGCAAAAATGTCAAAATATGACATGTCCCAAAAACAGCTGAAAACAACTTTAAACCACATAAAATATCCCTCCGAAATACGCCATATCATAGAAAGTTGCAAAAAAAAGGCTAAAAACACACCAAATTTAGGATGATGAAAAAATGACAAAAGAAGCAAGGCTATAGTATGGCAAAAATGTCAAAATATGACATGTCCCAAAAACAGCTAAAACAACTTTAAACCACATAAAATACCCCTCGGAAACATGCCATGGCATAGAAAGCTGTAAAAATAGTCAAAAAAACACCAAATTCGGAATGTCGAAAAAATGACAAAAGAAGCAAGGCTATAGTATGGCAAAAATGTCAAAATATGACATGTCCCAAAAACAGCTAAAAACAACTTTAAACCAAATAAAATACCCCTCGGAAACATGCCATGGCATAGAAAGTTTAAAAAAATAGTCAAAAACACCAAAATTCGGAATGTCGAAAAAATGACAAAAGAAGCAAGGCTATAGTATGGCAAAAATGTCAAAATATGACATGTCCCAAAAACAGCTAAAAACAACTTTAAACCACATAAAATATCCCTCCGAAATACGCCATATCATAGAAGGTTGCAAAAAAAGGCTAAAAAAACCAAAATTCGGAATGTCGAAAAAATGACAAAAGAAGCAAGGCTATAGTATGGCAAAAATGTCAAAATATGACATGTCCCAAAAACAGCTAAAAACAACTTTAAAACAAATACAATACCCCTCGGAAATACGCCATATCATAGAAAGTTGCAAAAAAAGGCTAAAAACACCATAATTTAGGATGATGAAAAAATGACAAAAGAAGCAAGGCTATAGTATGGCAAAAATGTCAAAATATGACCTGTCCCCAAAAACAGCTAAAAACAACTTTAAACCAAATAAAATATCCCTCGGAAACATGCCATGGCATAGAAAGCTGTGTAAAAATGGTCAAAAACACCAAAATTCGGTATGTTGAAAAAATGACAAAAGAAGCAAGGCTATAGTATGGCAAAAATGTCAAAATATAACATGTCTAAAAAACAGCTAAAAACAACTGTAAACCACTTTAAATACCCCTCCGAAATACACCATATCATAGAAAGTTGCAAAAAAAGGCTAAAAACACCATAATTTAGGATGATGAAAAAATGACAAAAGAAGCAAGGCTATAGTATGGCAAAAATGTCAAAATATGACATGTCCCAAAAACAGCTAAAAACAACTTTAAACCACATATAAATATCCCTCCGAAATACGCCATATCATAGAAGGTTGCAAAAAAAGGCTAAAAACACCAAAATTCGGAATGTCGAAAAAATGACAAAAGAAGCAAGGCTATAGTATGGCAAAAATGTCAAAATATGACATGTCCCAAAAATAGCTAAAAACAACTTTAAACCAAATAAAATACCCCTCGGAAACATGCCATGGCATAGAAAGTTGTAAAAATAGTCAAAAACACCAAAATTCGGTATGTCGAAAAAATGACAAAAGAAGCAAGGCTATAGTATGGCAAAAATGTCAAAATATGACATGTCCCAAAAACAGCTGAAAACAACTTTAAACCACATAAAATATCCCTCCGAAATACGCCATATCATAGAAAGTTGCAAAAAAAGGCTAAAAACACCATAATTTAGGATGATGAAAAAATGACAAAAGAAGCAAGGCTATAGTATGGCAAAAATGTCAAAAAATATGACATGTCCCAAAAACAATGAAAAACAACTTTAAACCAAATAAAATACCCCTCAGAAACATGCCATGGCATAGAAAGTTGTAAAAATAGTCAAAAAAAACACAAAATTCGGTATGTCGAAAAAATGACAAAAGAAGCAAGGCTATAGTATGGCAAAAATGTCAAAATATGACATGTCAAGTCAATTTCAAGTCAGTTTTATTCATAGAGCCCATTATCACAAAACATGGTTTGCCTCAGAGGGCTTTACAGTGTACGACATTCCTCTGCCCTTAGACCCTCATATCACCCAAGGAAAAAGTCCACAGCATATTATAAAATGACCAAAAAAGCAATATTATTGTATGGCAGTTTTAGCCATATTTTCAATATTCTATTTTACTGTGTTTTTGGCAGTTTTTGCAAGATTCTTTGCTCCGCACGCTATCTTATGTGGTTTTCAGCTGTTTTTGTGACATATATTTTGACATTTTTCCATACTAAAGTATGGCTTTTTCGGTCCTTTTTTCGTCATGTTACATGAAAGTCTTTTTGGACATTTTTGCAACATTCTATGCTATGGTGTCACAACCACATAGTGTGGCGTATCGAGACGTCATAGTATAAAATGGCGAAAATAAGGACGAAAACGTCATAATATAGCATGTCAAGAAATGACTGAAAACGTCACAGTATAGTATATCAAAAAAAAGTCAAATTATAACATGGCCAAAAAAAATAGCTGAAAAGTACATATAATAGCCTGTTGAGACACATCATAGCATAAAATGTCAAAAAAACATCTGAAAGCATTATTAATACAGCATGTCGAAAAAATGACCAAAAACGTCATAGTATTGGTGGTCGCGCATAGAAATAGAATTTAGTCCAAATAATCGAACACCACCTCAGACCTGTGAGAGAGTGGCTTATTAGATAGGTGTAAGGTGTCTGTTTTTTTTCTGAGTGATGGATACCCAACAGCGTTTACTTTCATGGTTGAACAGACCAGGAGATAAACCCTCTAACACTCAGGCCGAGGGAGTGTCTCTGGTTCATCCCCTCTTAGGGGGATCCTGGGCAGCTCTGGGAGTACCTCTGGTAAATTTTTCTGGTGAATTTTTATTCACCCATGGTCAGTCAAAGCCAAGCAGCAAACTGAAAGTTCGCTTTTGTCCAACAACCTGTTTCTTTTTTGTCTTTTAGCCACTCACCAGATTCTCAGAAGGATGGATTGCAAACACCCAAGGATGGTTGAAAATGGTTAAAACTGCTCATGGCAGGCTTTATTCAAAGATAAAAATGTCACAAGCGTAAATCAAAAGCAACAGTTACCTCACTCCCGTTTACAGGAGCTACATGTACAGTCTAACACAAGGTCTAGGCAGGATAAAGCAGAAGCACAAAAAGCCCCCCCCCCCAAAAAAAAACCACACAGTGATCTGCTGTTTCCTCTTCTTGTCAAGGTCCGTCCTGTCATCACTCTCTCCACCCGCCACTCTCCTCATTGGCTGGCCTTGGAGTGGCATGTCCAAATAAAAGCTTCCTCCTGCTGCTTGGGGTGTCATGTTTGGGTACAAGCTTCTTTCTCCCGATGCAGGGGAGTTTCCACCCCTCCGCATGTGGTTTCCTTTCACTGATTGCTCAGACGGCTGCTGCTGCTGGTTCATGAACATGTTAAACGTGCTCATTAGCCAGGGTGCAGCTGTTTGCATCTTCATGAAGGGGGTCATTTCCCTCGGGGGGGATGGACAGCTTGGGTTAGGATGTGGGTACAAGTTTTCTTTCTTGTCTGGTCTCCCAACAGTCATACTAAAGTATGTCATCCAAAATATGATAAAAATGTCATACTATAGTATGTCGTTCAAAAAATAACAAAAATGTCAAGCTATAGTATGTCTTTGAAAGGATGTCAAAAATGTTATACTATAGTATGTTGTTTGAAATTTCACAAAAAAGTCATACTATAGTATGTCGTTGAAAATGTGATTAAAAAGTCATACTATAGAGTGGTGAAGTAATGAGTCCTAAAACGCGGAAGTCCATTTGCCTTTTTGCACTTCCGGTTCCCTCATCTCAAAGTCTATGGGTTTTTTGAATGGGTTTACAGTAAAATGCCTTAAATAAAGTCTGTGGTTTACATAAGCTAAAGATATTTAGATGTTTTGTTCTGCAACATAAAGTACGTTCGTACAAACCCAATTCTTTAACTTTGGAGGTTTTACGCATCTTAAAAAAGGCGGTTGCTACCAAGTGGCTAAATCGGACAGTCACGCTCGAACTTGTAGATTTATCTGTTTCTTATATTTTCCAATTGTGTTTTCATGTGAAGTTGAACCATTTGGGGTGGTGACGTTTAAGACGTGCGACCACGATGTAGTTTGTTTATGGCCTCACAATAGCTTTTTGCTTCTGGTGATTTCATTTACACTTCAAAACACACAAAAGTAGTGTTCATCTGTGAAGATTATCATGCTGAACAAGACGTGTAAGTATCATAAACTCATGTTAGTCACAGAGCTTTTTTTTGGCGATAATCAAAAATCCGATTCAAAAATCCCATGCAACCAGTGCGATGCTAGCTTCCTGGATGGCCTACAGAAATACATCATCCCTTCACCACTCTATAGTATGTCGTTCAAAATATGACAAAACAGTCATACTATAGCATGGCACTTCATTGCTCATACCCATGCATTGACTTTTTCCTCACCAGTAGTTCAATTATATCAAATATTTCAGAGAAAAAGATCCACCCAATCATCATCAGTGATCATACTCCAGTATCTTTAAAATGGAATTTACCCAGGCTACATAAACCTACCACCAGATGGCGCTTTAATACATCCTATTAAAAGATCCAGAATTTGACAGTCTAATAAAAAAAACAGTGGGCATCCTTCCTAGAAATAAATGATTCCCCAAAGTCATCACCAGTCCTCCTATGGTAAACAGGAAAAGCTGTTTTAAGACGAATTATCATCTCACACACACACAAAAAGAAAACCAACAAGAATCTGAACTAGGCCAAAAAAATAAGAATTAATAGTAACCCAACAGAGGACACCCAGAACAAATTGAGAGAAAATGAACTCTGAATATGAATTTTTGATCAATAGACTCAATTAATCAATTTCAACAACAACTCCAGTAAGCACCTGGCAAATCAAACGAGACAAGGAAAAATCAGCCATCTCCTCCATCAAAGACTCAGCAGGGAAAATAACGAACTTGCTATGAGAAATAAATACAATTTTCAGAGTCTTTTATGCCAACCTATACTCCTCAGAAAATAACCCAAAAGAAGAAAAAATCAAATCATTTCTCAAAGGCACAGATTTACCACAGCTCACAACTGATCAAAAAACACTCTTTAACTCCGGAGGAAGTCCATACTGCTCTAACAGAATGCCAAATAGCAAAGCTCCAGGACCCGATGGCTTCCCTGCTGAGTTCTCCAACCATCCATCCTCGCCCCACTTTTTCAAAAAATTATGACAGAAGTAAAGTAGAAAATACCAACATGAACAACGCATCAATCTCACTCTTCTTTATCCCGCAAAGAACTATATTAGTTCAGAGAACCACATTTGTTCCATAAAACAGGTTCAAAATAAATGAAGAATAAAGTTCATATGTGTTTTATATTTTTTATATATACACCTTTCAGAAAATGTTTTATCCTAGACAGGCGAGGAACCATATATGGTCACTTCATCAATATTGATTTTCAACATAAAAATTGAATATTTTTAAAAATGTCACAAAAATAAGAAATTCTTGTAGTGTCCTGCAATGACACTCTAGGGCTGAAATTTTTAATTTCCAAATATTTCAATGAATGCCTGATAAAGGGTTAAATCAAATAAAGACACGACCCCACCATCAAGCTACGGCCCAATATCATTCCTTAACGTAGACATAAAAATCATCAACAAAGCACTCTCCCACATAATCGAAAAGATCATTCCATCAATAATCCACCCAGACCAAACAGGATTTATTAAAGGCAGGAACTCATCCAACAACACACACAGACTATTCAATTACTGCACTACTCAGCCTCACAACACCAAAAATCCATCACAGCCACCTCAGATGCAGAAAAGGCCTCCGATAGAGTCAACTGGTCATTCCTCATGAACACACTATACAGATTTGGCTTTGGAGAATCATTTATTAACTGCAGCCCCAGTTATCACCAACGGACTAACCTCACAACCTTTCACACTGCACAGGAGGACGATGCACACTGTCTGTTCACCATTTTCACTGAATTCCTCGCTAAAGTCATCCATCAGAACCCCCACATAATAGGAATTCAAACCCCAAACATGCACCATGCAATAAGTCTATGTGGATGATATATCACTCTTTATACAAAACTAGGGCTAGGGCGACGCGTCAACGTAATCAATTATGTGAATACGTCGACTCGTGCGTCGGCACGTCGCACCGTTTCACACAGCGCGGGTCATGAGAGCGTGAGCAATGCCAAGCGTGTTTTTTTTTTTGTTTCTGCTCTCGTGTATGAAGTTAGAGCGTGCACACTGCCCGCCTGATCAGCGTTTGTCAGATCATCGGAGCTGCGTGTCAGCTGCAGCACGTCTAGAGAAACAGTGGCTTGCCGTTTTTTAAGCGTAATGCTCGCGTTTTTTGACTCTATTACACTTTATACTGCAGTTTAAAGTCTCTCTCTGTCACAGAGATGAGGGAATACAAAGATGTTTTACCTCAATTTCCTTGCTTTCCTTTCAAAATAAAAGCTATCTGACCGTGTCTCTGAACAGAATGCCATCAGCTGCTAATACAATGCATTTTATTTTTAAATATTTACAGGATGGGGTTGTCAGCTGTGCAGGAGCTTGCACAACTTCATAAATGAGTGGAATATGTGCTTAGAAATATGAAAATACAGCACTGATATCAGCAGGCAGCGTTATGCCTTAAGGCACAGTTAAGGCTGGTCTATTTTGATGCAGAAGAATGTAACAGTTATAATTATTTCTGTTAGACAAAAGTTATAGTGTTATTCAAATTGCACTAATTTTACTGCAAGATGTTTTATTGGACTGCTAAATTTGAGGTTTGTTACTGTGTAAAAGAGAAACTGTTTTGTTCCTCCTCCTGAAAGTGACTTGTATTTTACATTGTTTTATTAATTTTGCTATGGATTGCTACTTGAGTGGAACAAACTCTTGCATTAATTATATTTTGGAGAGACTTTATATGAGACTGTAAAACACAGATAACCAGTTAAGACTGGCTATGTTTTGTTGGTGAATAATGCCCTGCAGTGTAAAGAGCTTAAAGCAGAGCAAGTCTTGACAAATACGTTCAGTTTTTAAGTAAGAAAACGTAACAGTATGTTGTAAAAGCTGTCAACATTCAGTTTCTGAATTGTTTCATATTTGATTTTGTAGTTATGTATTATTTATAATGTATTATTATTTTGACAGCTCAGAGATGTTCAAGCAACCACCTGTTTATGCACTGCACTTTTTGCACTGTTGTCAATGATAATCTGTTTTTGAACAAAGTGATGGGAGAAAAAAATGCTTATTTTATCATTATTTTTCACTTTCTCATCACTATTTTTATTTTTTTAAATCCGATTCATCGATTTATCAAAAAAAATAATCGAGCGATTAATTGATTATCAAAGTAATTGTTAGTTGCGGCCCTACTGACAACACTGCAAAAACCCAAAACACTAGGTGGACTTGATGCTCCAAATTTCTACCACTACTCACTTGATCAGCTACAGTACATTTACAAATGGATACACCCTATTCAGTCAGATAATACATGGATAGATATAGAAGAAGCAGTTAGTAAAGACATCCACATCTCAGACTTACCATTTCTTAGTCAGATAATAAAACACCACTCCTGTTTCCAAAACTTAACAATATCAGCAACTCTGACAGCCTGGTGGAAATTCCACAAAATCACGAACTCCACTCCCCAATGTGGTAAAACCTGGACTTTCTTAGCAATAGAAAAACACTTATTTACACACATGGAGCAAAAAAGGCATCTCAGACACATCTTCCACAACAATAAGCTGCTATCATTCCCCATCCTGGTCCAGAGGTTTGGCATTGGGAGCAAAATATTCCTACAATACCTCTAAGTTAAATCACCTGTTCAAAGCTTAAAACTTAACCTATGAATTAAGACCCCCCTCCATCAACCTCAGCATCTATAAACATTTCCCCCTCCAAAAAGGTCTTATCCAGAATATACAAAATATTATCCCACACTGACAAAACTCTGTCCATTCCTTCAGATAAATTGGAAACAGATCTCTCCACTGCTCCCAATTACTATACATACTATAGTATGTCATCCAAAATGTGATTAACAACATTCATACCATAGTGTCTTGTTCAAAATAATAACAATAAATTTCATTTATAATACACTTTACATTTGAAACAAATATCTAAGCTACAAGATAAAAGAATTAGCATAAAAAACATTTTTTAAAATATTTAAAAGTCATAAATATGATTAAAAAAGTCATACTATAGCATGACATCTAAACTATGATGAAAAATTCATACTGTCATCCAACATATGATCAAAAAGTCATGCTATTATATGTCATGCCACAGGTATAGTATGACTTTTTAATCATATGTTGACGACATACTGTAGTATGATTTTTCTTTCTTTCTTTTTTTTTTTTTTGCTATTTCTGAAGACATACTGTAGAGGGTTCTTAACACTAACAGTTTCAGGATGAGTAGAGTGGAGTAACTCAGGAGACTCTAGGGACTTAACAGGAGGAGCTTGTAGACTGATGGGCAGAATTAAATGACAACACAGTACACAGAAAGTGCGATGGAAAGATAACATGTATTACTGAGAACAACAGAAACCATAAAAACACAAAACAAAAGCAACTGAGCTCAAAATCTGTAAAATATGGCCATGTCTATAAACCGGTCTACAAGAACAGTTACTTTCACATCAGAGATAAAATTTGCTTATGCTCCCTCCACATACACCACGTTCAGTAGTTACATCACGAAAATCTACATCACATCCCTTCAGTCCAATTCCCTTCTAGCACCAGAAATGGGCCATCCATGTCCAAGGGTACAAAATGCAAAAATAAAGAAGTCAGTCAATCCAACAATGAAAAAAAGAGGGGCAAGAGGTTGGGCTGGGGGAATGTGTGTGTGTGTGTGTGTGTGTGGGGGGGGGGGGGGGGGTGGGCGGCAATTGCAAAGTGAGGGGCGCAAACCCTCAATTAGGGCACATCCTACCATGTAGGTGGAGGCATTTGAAATGCGTCTGGTTCAGTTCATTGATGGTTCTTCGTTGTCCTCTAGCTCGCCATCACAGTTCCTTTGTGCAAAAAACCGCGACCTGTTACAAAGAGATGAGGTCAGCTTCAACATACATGGCTGTTTTCATTAACAAAATACTTCCCAAAAACTCACATCTGTGCTACTTTCAATTACAACAATGATCAGCTACCAAAGCATCAATCTACTATCAAAATATCATACTGTTACAGAACAGTTATTTACACAATCAACATGATTGAAATATTTACTTATATAGCAATCAGCTGATCAGCATAATGTCACTTCTGGTTAGCAGCCACCAGCTAACTGAGCCAGCGTTAGCCGCTAGGCTAAAGGAGCTAGCGGTAGCCGCTAATACAGTTTTCAGCGACATATTACAGTCGCAGGGCACAGTATACACACAAAACACCCCATTTGCAATGTATGGCTCACAACAGCGATTACATAACAACATCTTTACACCTTTACTCAGAGCACAGCCGAGGCTAAATCAACAATAGCAGCGTGCTAACAACGATAGCACTAGCAACTCACCAATTCCAAGATCAAGTTTTCTCTCTCACTCTGTGCAATGGCTCCACGTCCCAAGAGACAACCTATGCACTGCATGTTTGAAAGCACTGAATGTGAATAACGTTGGTAAACGGTCTACTATTTACCGATAGCAGTAGCATTGTGCTCTGCTCTTGTTTCCACCCTCAGGACGCAAGCCCGTCATCAACCTACTACTGCCGGTCAAAGCCCTGCGGCTGCTCTGATTGGCTGTCCTAGTCTCGCGATATTTTTCGCACACAGGTAAAGGCCACTTTACTGTAACACATCCATGGTAAGGGCACATAGTGACACTTTGTTTATTTGACCTGGGTTACATCAGCGTACTATGGTATTTTTATGCTATTTTGGGCAATATATTAGACAATGAATTTTTGCAGGCTTTTGTTTGGATAACATATTATAATATGACTTCCCATGTCATTTTTGCATACCGGTATACCATGGTATTACTTTTTTTTATATTTGATGACATACTAGTCTTTTTCATTGTTTTGGATGACATACTACAGTATCTTTTTTTTTTTCCTTTTTTGATGACATATTGTACTCTTTTTTCTGTATTGTATTTTTTTTTATCACACATTATACTATAGCTTTTTTTGCATTTAATGATATAATATACTGTGCCTCTTTTGTCTTTACCATTTCTATGACATTATACAATATAATGTTTCCATGACATATTTTACGATGTCTTTTTATTAACATACTATACTTTGACCCTTTTTGCATTGTTTTACATACTATACTGTGAATTTTTTATGACAGACTGTTCTATGATTTTCAGTGACATACTACACTATCATGTTTTATTGCATGCTCATGACATACAACAGTTTGACTTTTTGTTGATATATTATCATGTTTTGTGGATTGTTATTATATAAAATACTATAAAACGTTTACATTTTATGACAGATTATACTATTATATTATTATGACAGTTAAACAAGCAAAATGAATTGATGACTTTTTTTTTGCATTTTCTATGGGCTAGAGTAACTGCATAACAAAGCTTTAGAATAGAGTTTGTTTATCATAAAAAAAGTACCAGTGGAGTATGTCCTGCACCCCCCAAAAGCCAAAATATTCATGTTTTAGATGCTGGAATAAGAGAACTATTAGCATTCTTGCTTGATAAATAATGATAAATGTCATTGATTGACATTGCGTTGATCAACACTATGATGTACATACTGTAAGCAATGAAAAGTTGCTGAAAATTAAAATGCTGTTTTTGTCCATACAAACTTAAGCAAATATAACTCCAGTATTCAAATAGCGCTGAGTATATGTTTTTTTCTTTGGCTTCTGTCTGTACATTTCGAGCAAAGCAGCCAGCAGAGAGCACCACACACCATCAAAAACAAACCAACCATCAGCCACACTGGACCCACATTGACAAAAACTACATACAGAGCCATGAAATTTCACTCTAAAATTTATCAACAGATAAATATACAGCTCCAACATGACTTTAAACATCAAACATACAGCACACTATAATGGAAATGATATTCAGTGACAGTAGTATACTCAGAACAAAAACCCCAAATAACGGTGTGATAAACGGTGACAACAAAACGTACAAACAAAATATAAACCATCACAGTTCAAATTTACCAAAAAAAAAAAAAAAGTCAAGTGTCGGTTTTTCTGCATTCAGGTATAGCATCGGTTTAACAGATGCAGAAGGAAGACGTGAATGTGTACAGTATATGCCGTCATGCCAGTGGAATTAAATGGTAAAATAAAGTGTATTGGATCAATAAAAGATTCATACAGCACAAAACATAGAGCCAAGCAATCATAGTGAGCCATAAAGTGTCTGAGCACTGAAATGTGGAACATATTCAAATATTGTTTTTGGCATTGCACATTTAAATCTGACTTCAGTCTTAAGCAGTATTATCTAAAATTCATGAGACTGCAGGTTTTCACCCTAAATTATCTGTTTTATTGAATTCTTTATCATCCAATGGTCATGCAATTTTGCAATAAAGCTTTTTAAATTTATATAAAAGTTGATATCTTACTTCTTTGGGGAAATTCAATATACAATTTAATTCACTGTGTTCTGCAAAATTCCATTCACAGTTAAAGCCAGCTTTTAAAATACTCTTAAGAACATGTGGGGTAAGAATGTGAGTACCGAGGAGCTGTGAACTTTAATAGTGGCAGATTTTCAGGGAGCTGACATTCCTCCATGCTGACTTAAAATGAGCTTTTCCCATGGGCCCCAAAGAGCTCATTTATGTGTAGTGATTGAGTGCAGCACATTCTCAACTATTTTTAGGGCATTACTCATACCATGGGCCCCTATAAATGACTGTAGGTGGACTCTCATCACTAACTTTCATCTGGCCGTGGAGAGAAATCTATCTCACATTTCACACTAAAACCCAATGCCTAATAACATAATAGTAAAATCAAATATGGTCCGCATAGGTGAAGTCCAGAGAGGGTTTGGAAATAAATCATGATCAGGTCTTGTGTCATGACGTATAGTGAACCGTATCTTACAGTATTTCAGTCTGCAATTGACCCTGGAAGCTTTTAGGGGTCCGTGTAAAAAGTCAGCTGCATACCTGAGCAATAGTTTCTTGCAAAAGCAGCTTTAGATAATTCACTCTACTACGCATTGCACTTTAAAAGCATAAACTTATTCCATAGACTGTATATAAGTATGGACAACAAGACAGCACCTCAAAAGTAAGCCAAAACATCTTGTTTGCCCCTTGGTGATTGGCTGCAGTATGGGTTATTAACCCCCGCCCCTCCATAATAGCAAATAGACCATGTGCCAAACAAAAAAAAATCAGCTGTGTGTACCAATCCATGTACAATGGCGCTGCTCACAATTGGTTGGATGGGTGTATGAGCGGGAACCAGGTCTCTAGGAAAGTTGCTCAGCCTTGCAGCCAATTTTTCCAATAGGCCACTTGTGGTACTGCAGCAAATAAATCTACTGCACCCCAAAAAGCATTTCCACTTTTTTCATCTTTGGCTTCATTTCTGAACAGTGGAAGGAAGTGGTGACAAATTCATATTTATATACAGTCTATGGTTATTTCAAAGCATCGCAGAGAGTAAAGATTCAAATTTAAATCCGACTAAATTGTATCAACCTTCTCACCTACAAACAAATGGTTAAAAGCAAGACCATAACAAATGGAATGCTTACGGAAAGTCACAAAGCTTAAAATGTGAATGCTATAATTCACAACCCATCCCCTTGCATGTTAACGCGTGGATAATGAAGGGACCGCGGCAAATAAAGTCTCAATAGAGAACTCTGTAGCGCGGTTGATTACCACATCCTGAACTAGCTCCTAATGACCTCAGAGAGCGCTTTCATGGGCGCTCAGCACCTCTGAGACCACGCTGACAACACTAACGGATTACATGAGGACACAGCATTTTAATCACTGTGTGTGAGAGTCTAAAACACAGAATTAGCTCAGGCTGATTATCTGTGGGAGGGAGGGGCAGTCATATGTATAAAACAGATATTCATAGGCCGGAAATGATACAGAAAAGATACAATCTTTCACTCCCGGGAAGAACTAAATATACAAACGACTCCAATCATAAACTATACATGACATATCTTTGGCATAAAAAGTAAAGCTATGGAGCCAAGGCATTCATTCTTATCAAACATCAGTGCTTTTAGGAAAACATACTGTAGATACAGCATGTTTATAATGGCCTTCAAAACCCCATCTCCTCACAAAGCCCAGTTTTATACAATATGGCTTAAAGTGTATGTATAAAAATAAATTTGCTATGTAACACAGCCCTGAGGGTTTTGTTGTCCACCAGTATTCATGCCGTCTCCACATCCCCGTACGGATGTGGGTCTCCATCAACAGCTCGGCTCTCGCTGGCTGGGAGTTACCTCCTTTGAGATTAGCTGAATTCCGCAGCAAGTGTCCTCTGGCAAGCCACACTGTCACCTCAGAAGCCTGTTTCCTGGACCCCCACCCACAAAAAAATATCGAGTCTCCAAAAAATATGGAGAATGTTCTTCTCTTCCACATATGGAAGACTGAAGGGCCTGGTGCCACTGGGGCGGCTGGGCTTCAAGACCACGTGCTATTGGATCTTTCCTGACCCAATCCCTAATCTCACTGGCTCCTGTGGGGCCCCCCCCCCCCCCCCCCCCCCACTGCAAGTCTCAGTGGTTCTTTTCCATCCAGTCCCAGCTTTCATCACTGTCCTTCCTGTTCTTCTCAGCCTCGATGATTTCTCTGTAGCGCCGACGGAAGAATCCCATCTGTCAAAGAACAACAGGAACAAAAATTGTCTTGTAAGTTAGTGAAGTGTATCTGTGGTCAGATCTGACTACAGGAGCAAAAGCATCAACATAATTTAGCTCAGTACACTTGTTTTAATAATCCAAACATATTTTGGTCCAATTTGAAGTCACATTTTAAAAACTCTAAACACAAAAAGCAAAACATCCCTCTGTTGTAGACCACGCCATTACGTAACACAACTCGTGTTGTTTTCACAGAATATGCAGCCAATTCACACTTCTAAAATACCTAAATTCTCTTTAAATACAAGCTTGCCCAATACCAAAATTATGAATCTCTCTTGCCTTATCAACAAATGCTTTTATATAGTAAGCTATTTATACAAGACACTTGATGTTAAAAACCTTAAATATGGTATAAATTTGTTCTTAAACAGCTTATGAGCACTTTTGAATTCTAAGATCATTTAATTGTTGAGAAATAACTGATTTACTGTTTCTGTGTTTTACTTGAGTAAGTGAAAAAAACAAAAAAAACAAAGCTACAAATCATATATACTTTCATATTGTACATTTTAAGGTAGATTTTTCTCTTGAGGTTTGCCATTTTTTTCAAACACACTAAATGTATAACTAAATGTAAAGGATTCTAGTCAAAGATGTCATGAAACTAGTATACAAGGTAACTGTCTGAGCTAATATATAAGGGATACTCAACGTGCTTTGCCTGAGACCACTCTTGCAAAATGACAGCAGGCCAAGATGCAAATCCAGTTACAGCAGCCCTGCATGGGTCAGATAAACAAAGGGGCCTTTCTAGGATTTGAGGACATTCTGGGCTTTGCCACATGTGTCGAGGTGCGAAGCATCCTTCCTTTTCTTTTTTTTTAGAAACAAGCTCTATTTTGAAGCTTTTGAAATGGCACCTTACATTGGTAAGATGCTCTCTTTAAAGACTGATTTGTTCATTTTCAATTCATTTTAAAAGGGAGCATTCCATCATGTCGCAATATCTGGCTTCAGTACAAAAAGAAACGTGCGTTTGTTTGTATTGCACATACTACTTGTTGGTGCACTCAGGGCTCTCCCACAGACCTATGAGATTCAGCTGCAGAACAGCAACATTTTTAATGCTTGTCCTCTGGATTTCATTTTAAAGCTTGTAAATTTTGTGTTACTCAGGAGCTGTCTGGAGGATTGTAACTCAAGGCACCACTGAATTAAAGACTTCATTAACAGTGTCTTGGTTCAGCTGCATTATTATAATAATAACAGAATTTAATCAAGTAATAAGTCAAATCCTGAATTCAGTGAGATGCATTAATCATCTTTAAAGTTACAAATGTGTGCAAGTTGAGATTTCTCCTGCAGCGAAACAAATGGGAAACAATGGATGTTTAGGAGGCAGGAAATCAATTTAAAACATCTCGGCACGGTATGCTTTGAAAAATGGCCGGCAGCACTGTAAGTATGTACAGATTAAAGTTAATAGGCTAGACCGCACAAAGGCACCGACATGGATGGATGCAAATCAAGCATTTCCCCTGTAGAAATCTGTTGTTTCTTTAGGAGAGCAATATTGTGCTCTAATTTAACTTTTAACCAAGTGTAATATGAAGGAGATATGAAAGGATGGAGAGAACAGTAGGTTCTCGGTGAGTGTCTAAACAAAACAGCAACACTGGGATGATGCCTCTCTCACTATGACTCCATTCATTTATCTGCGTTGACGACTAAAGTTTATTGATTCAGACCTGTACTCTCCTCAGGCATTTCCTGAAAAGAGCAATACAGGACATGTGCTGCTCTTGTAAGTGGGGTTTATTTTGGCAGGGTCCGAGGACCTGGGGATCGGGGGGGGGTTGTAACCCAGGACCAACATTCCAAGGCTTCGTTGTGGTATTCCCAGTGGAAAATGAGGCAGTGAAAAAGAAAAGGAGTTTTGTGCTAACGGGGCCTCTGGACATCAGTGTAATTGCCATTTCCCTTCTAGATTCTTCTTTCATGTGAGCGGTATGGTGTGAATTATTGTCCAGTCTGTGATTTGTCCTTTTCATGGTTGTTAAAGGCCCAACACGAGCTCTCACCCCCACCTCTTCCTCTACCTCCAGCTGTCTCTGTAAGACTGGATGCTGTGCTGAGGCTTGGACACAGCGTTTCTGGGAGTGACACGCAAGCTTGTGACAACTGCCTCTTATTTACTTGCCAAAAAAAAGCAGTTTTGTGAGTTTTATTGCTCCAAGATTTTAAAAAAATAAAATCGCAATCTGTGTTCGTGAGTTGGTTACCTTCCAGAGTAGCACAGCTAACAGCAAAAAGATGAGGATTCCCACCAGCAGACTGATGGCAATGATCCAGCCGACTACGTAACCCCTCGGCTCCTGACTGTGGAGAGCCTCGAACACCAGCTGAAACACAACAACACTTCAGTCAGTGAGTCACACTCAAATAAAACACAGAAACGGAGGGACACACAAGAGTAATCATTAGGTCATGTGCTGCTAATGATGCAATGCAGTGCAACATTAACAACTGAGACACGTCTTTAGCTGCTGCCAGAACTCTTGATTTGACTCAAGAGGAGCAACATGTAAACCTGAAACAGCATGAAAGTGGATACTAATGAAGTTTATTTTATAAAGAGCACATTTAATCAATCAGTCATACGAAAGAAAAACACAATAACAGTTAATTAATGTATATTTGGAATCAGTTTATGCTGTATGCTATAATTTTTTCAAGCAACATCTGTTGAAACACAACTTTATTTATTTACGGCCTAGTAGTGCATGCCCTCTAGGGTTGCAATGATACGAGTTTTTCACAGTACAATTACCAACTCTGAAAATATCACGTGAAAACATCATGGTTTCATGGTACACAGTACTGCATGATTATCATTATTATCAGTTACAATGCCCATTAAATTAATGAGACCTAAAGTTTGTTGGGGGGATAGAACAAAAGTTTTATTGTTAGTGAAACCTGCCGGCCTCTTCCAATACGCAATAAATGGAAGCCAATTTCCGGTCGTATACAATCAGGTTGCACCACTGCAGAGTTGCTACATGATCGTATCTGTGCTCCATGTCCTATGTTCCCAGCTCTGTCAAATGTTCAGTGTATGTTTATCTGGGTGAATATCTTGAATACACGAAAATGTATACCATATTGATGAAACCTTCGTCCTCACATTTTTCAGTCAAGACACTTTTCTTGACAATAGACATTAAAAGTCAGTTGGCATCAAACTGTATTTCAAACATCCATCTACCTACATTTTTCATTTTTTTTTGCAATTTGAATTAAAAAGACAGCCCTCACCAGATCCTTACAATGTTTGTTTATATCAAGAGACACATGCTAAAAATGCAACACAAGGTGAGACGAGGCCCTTGGAAACAGGGATGACCCCGCTTCTTGCATGGCTGTAGACTCTTAGTCTCAGTGTTCATTACTGCTTCAACAAGTTTGAATAACATCATAGAACTTGTTGCATGACCACCACTTTCGAAATGCACCGCTCTTTAATGCCAACAAGTATTTGTCTCATTAAGTCAGTGCAATTCAAAATAATATATCATCTACTCCCTTTTCAATTTTTAGCATCGTGCCTTTAAACTGATTCCTTGAAGCTCAGGATGAGTCTGACTGTGAGAGTTATATCGGGAGGCTTGGCAACTCTTAAAAAATAGCTTGGTTCCACAATAAATAAGATCTATTTAGGCTGTTTCCCATGACATGAGTGAACACTGACCTGCTTGATAATATGTCACTGATAGCAAACTCGGTTCCTTTAACCCAATACAAACTGTAACACTCAACTACAATGAGGGGGGAGGGAAATACTGCATGACTCTGCACCACAGCTGAGCCTGCTTTAATGTCAGCATTCTGGCCTTAAATGGGGAAAAAAAACGCATTTACTAGGATCATAAAATAGATGGATTTATTTACTAATGATCCTAAACAAAGGCAAATAATTTATGATCTCCCTAATGTCAGATACTCTTGCACAATTTGTTACTGCAAACATTGGTGGGACAATTTCAGAAATGACGGAGGAATTCACAGCTTCAGCGTGCAGTGCTGTACGGGCTTTGAACACAGATGTGGCATGAGACGCCAACTGTGAGCCAAGACAAAACCAAGCGGTCAAGTGAAGATTAATCTCTCTGTTGAATAGTTTCCCACATTAACACCTCCCCCTTCCTCTGAGCTATGGAATCTAACCGTTGTTTTGCATGCCGAGGCACTTGCGTGTACAGAAAAGATGAAAGCTCTGCTGGTCCTTGCTCTTTGACTCTGACTTTCCCAAATTTAACTTGTGCAATCAGTTAATTCTAGGAATGTGTAATTGAATTTAAAGTTCATTCAGCTCAATGCAATGCAAAGTCTGCGTACTTCCAACAGAATCCTATAGATTTATGTCAGTTTGTTTACATGTCAAGGGGGATTTAAAGTGAGCTTGTCGTTCTGCTGACAGTCAGTCAGCTTGCTGCGAGCGACACAACCAGGGACCACAAATCATACTTTGCAGTGTGTACTCTAGCCAGCAGGGATCCTGAGGGAAAAGGTAGCCGTGTTTACTAAAACCTAGGAGGGGGGTAGCGGTTGCTGGAATGAGCAGACTCACGATGTGTTGAAAGAGTGGCATGGTATGGACATATTCATAGCAGGTCTGAATTTTCCGAGCATGTCTGAAGCTCAGGGTCAGCAGGGCTGCGGCCCCGGTCAGCACCCTAATCACTTGAGGGATCTCCCTGTGAGCACGCTGGGTGCTCAGTTTAATCATCACATCCTATCTGGTGGGCCATTCAATCACTCAGCACACAACAGTGGGGGGAGGGTCTGTCCTTGAGCACAGCTGAGGACCCAGAGAAGACGCTGATAGCAGTGCCACCCCTCAGTATACCCACAATCCACAGCTGTTCACTGGACTCACATCAGCAGCTTAAGGAGTGTCTAACCACAGCATGAAGTGCTACCATCTAATGATAAAATTATATTTACTTATTGATATATTTTTGCCAGCAGAGACATGTAGTGAGTTGTCTGCCCTCCAACCAGAATGCCACAATTGCTCTGCCCTGCCACAGAGCCTTTGAGTAAGATCAGGGTCTCAGCTCCCTTGAAAAAGACTTGAACTCCCCAGAAAGCCTCATTTAAGAAATTTAAAAGGAGCTCTAAAATATCAGAGCTTTTGGTGCCATAGATTTTCCCTGTAATAATCTATATTTTTTCTGTATATTTAGGTTCCTGGAATAAAGAATGGCTAACAGAAAAGCACTTGTAAATGTGCGTGTTTATACATGCATAATAATTTCTGATCATTTGTGTCTAATAAACACAACGCTGTCTATTCATGCTTCTGAAAAAAAATATCTTATGCTTCCCATAAGACCAAAACTTGAGGCTGTGGGCATTTTCATAATGGTCATGGTATGCAGCCTAGTTTCTGGGCTTCAACAAAGTAATGCAAACCATTCCACTGTGTGTTGGCATTTGTATTGTTTCTCAGTGGAGAGCAATTAAGAAGTTAAAAATAAAAAAAAAAATAAACAAAAATATTTTTTTTTCTTTTTCTTTTTTGTACCTGGAAAAATATTCTCTATATCAGCTATAATTAATTGATATTATATATTTTTTCACCTCTGTATGCCTGTGTGCGGTATCCTCCAACCCCCCCAACCCCCAAAATAGGGAATCCCCAAAACCACTGTGTAATTTGAAAACTGAACAAGGGACAATAGCATTACCAACTGATGCATTTCTGTTTTGCAATTCAGCCACTGAATTGTGAGAATATGTCAGTGCTGTTTATCAAGACTGAGCAAAAGCGAACAACGTTTAAAGGTTCAGTCGTTAAAATGACCAAAAAACAATTTGTATATATGAGTCTAGTGATGAAATGCTACTATTTGGTGCTGGTCATGAACAGTAGTGTATATTGAGTTAAAAGCTCTGCTGTTGCTGAAAATGAGGTTGTGAAACCAAAACAATTAACTGAAAAATGCTACAATGCTAAAAACAGCTCAGGGGAACTGCAGAGTGTGGGGATAATTCTGTGGGTTTTGACATTATAAACAAATACTTTTACACCACACATAGTCATCTGACCAACTGTAAATAAAAAAACATTGATTGGGGTAGCTTTAAGTAGTTTTTGATTATGATGTTCAGTGTAGTTATTTTGTGTCCTATAATTTTATTTCATTTTGTAGACAATGTATTGCAGTTACTGTAAGTAGATGGTGGAATAAATGTTCATGATGTACTCACAGAAATGTCCTCTGGCAGGCCCTTTGGCACCTCCACTGCCCTGTCATTTACCTGCACACTGCCACGTGTTACAAACTGGATCACAGAGGAACTATCCTGTGAGTTGAGATGAGAGGGTGGATCACTGTTAATATTCGAATCACAACCTGCAAAAAAATTCATCAAACTTGTGAAATGTTTCTTACCCTCTTGAGAATTTCAGTGTTGAGGAGAAGTTTTATATCTATGCTCAAAGCTTCTTCTTTTAACTGCGGGCCCAGACTGCAGGAGATCGTCATACAAGCTCTACCAGGCCGGTCACAGTCCTTTAAAAAAAAGACAGAGAAGGAGAGTGGGAAAGAGCGGAAGAAAGTGAGTGTAAGAGGGAAGGATGTGTGATAAACAGATGTTCCACTGACCAAAAGAAAACAAAAACATGAACCCTCACAGGGGGTGACTGTCAGTGACCTCTGAAATGTCAAAGTGTAACGTGACGGCAGCATATTTACCAAGACTTTGCGTCCTGATTTGGTGAAGAAGGCAAATATGGAGTGGAAGATGCTTTCTCTGTCCTGTGGGATGGTGCAAGGTGTCGGGTTCTTGTGAGGGGTGCAGTTTCCTCGACCGTCGACCACCTGAAGCAGGACAGTGGTAGAGAAAAACTGAGTTGCTGTCTTGTTTGTGTGGCAGATATTGGTTTGAAATGTAGGCATAAGCACTTTTAACACCTAACCTGGCCTAATCCCACTATTGTTATAAATCTCCAGGGTCAACAGGAAGTTTTCCCCAACAAAAGGCTGTTACCCCTCCCAGACAGATTTCCCATATGGAGTGATTTAAAGGTGTCTGGTTAACTGCCCAGACCCCAGGGAACACTTCCCCTTTCCCCTCTCCTTCGTCCATCCTGAAGCTCTGGAGGTGGAAATCTCCTCAGGCCTTTCTCATTGTCCGCTCTGTTGCCACCCAGCATGTCTGCGCTTTTATTGCTGCACTTTCTCATGTCTTGTGTTTCTGCTGCTTTTGCTGATGTGAAGATTCATAGGCTGTACTGACTTTAACCCCTCACGAGAACACAAATTTCACATTAAATTATAAATTTGAGGGATTTTGCGCAGAAAAACTATAACATATGGAGCAGCAGTCAGGAGCTTGTATATCATGTCAGAACAAATGGAGGTCTATATAAAATGTAAGAATATCTGGCTATAAAATATATGTGTGCAACTGTCCAGTGTGCCACAGGCTAGACACAGTGTTAACAGCGTTAATGATGTGTGTTTCCAGGCTGGGGATGGTACTGGGCAGTAGCCAGCTCCGCAGGTGTCCCTTTCCCTTTTCGTGCAAGCTGTCTGATCCCCTGAAAGTGATTCCAGATGGGCTCAAGGAGGGTGGGATACAGTCAACCCCGTCCGCCCATTCACAGTAAATACAATTAACAGCTTGAGCTCCCCCATGATCTACCTATATGAAAGGAGCAATGCAAGGGTTAAGAAAACATTTAAACCCAGTGGGGGTATTGTGTTTCTTTATCTAAATGCAAAATGTTGTGAAACTAAATGGTTGGCTAGCTTCAGTAGTAGCGTCAACACTTTCGCTTCGATTTCACTGGCCCAGTGGTGCCTCACACTAAGCAAATTAGCCATGCCATGACAAAAAGCCCACCAGTTTAGCAGCTTTCTGTGCATAAAAGGGTCCTCTGAGGTGGATACACGGCAGCTGTACCATGAAGAGAAGCAAAGACCGGCAGGCACTGGTGGGATAAATTAGCTAAAAATATGTCTGCCTGCAGGTGAATAAACTAATAAATAAAGATTTGGGCTAGAAAAATAATATCAATAGACTGCTGTTGGCATCCACCTGTGTTTCAATGATGTGGAACATGTCGGCCCCGCTGCCAGCCAGCCGGTTGGGTATCCTGATGTCCACAGTGGAGCCAGGCAGCCTGCTGGGCCCCTTGTTTATAGCCTGGAACCACATCACACAGAGACAGAGAAAGATGGAGACAAAGGAAAAGAGGAGTGAATATATATAGAAAGACATTTAAAAAATACAGAAAATCCTATATGCTCTGTTGTAAGCAGTACCTGGAAAGTGAGATTGAGGGGCTGAAAGTTGCACTCCATGTCCTCCAACTGGACAAAGCGCGAGGCATCGATGGAGTTTCCGTATACAAAGGAGCTCGGCGTCACCACACTGCGAACAGCAATGTTCGGGAGAGAGACAGAAGACGATGCATTAACACTGAAGCAGCTCTATGCAGCATGCAGAGCATATTTTTAGTTTGGTTTCCAATCTAGTGTAGCACACATTTTAACTGAATTTTGGGGAAATTTGCAAAAGAAAATGCAAATGTATGCACTTTTTTATTCACTACTGGTATGCTTATATTGGGAATTGGTTCATTTAGATAAGCAGTAGGTGGTCCTACTTCTTCAGTCAGGTGCCATTGCAGAAGAGTAGTATATAGTGGGTTGCTGCTATATTCATTCTCTGAATATTGCATACAGCTCTTTTAAAAACAAACAATTTAAATGTCAACAGAAATTATCTTAAAGAGAGCCTCATAAAACCCTCTGGCTTCAGTCATGTTATTAGCTGGACAGAAGAGTTTTCTTTAGCTGTTGAGATATGAGTCAGATGTGTCCAGCTTTGCTCTGAAGCCTCCCTTCACATTAAAGGCAGCACACACAGCAGCTTTATCAGATGTCAGGGTTCTGGCGGATTTGGGCTGTTTTACATCTCCTTCCCTTCTCTGTGAGGCAGCACTGTGATAAAGCCTTCAGAGATAAGGCTTTTCAAGTTGACATGCTCCATACTGACAAAAGCACTCCCTCTCCTTCCAACAGATGGGAAACCAGTTCAAGCTGGTTCCAGTTAAGTATGTATTTTTGTCTTGTTCTTACCCGGTAATAGTCGTGTCGGTCTCATGAACCAGAGAGATGGAGAGATCCAAACTGTTGTCAGAGAGTTTGTGCTCAGGATTGGCGCTGCAACATACAAGGAACAATAAACGTATTCAGACATTTTGTAAATTAATTCAGGATTAACTGAACATTCACAAAAAAACGTATTTATTATTTTTTTTGGAAATACAATAAGAACAATAATAATAATAATAACACTTACCTTTTTGCTTGAACTAAGAACTGCAGCGTGTCATTTTCCCCTGAAAGCTGACTCGTGTCAAAAATCACTGCAAAATGATACTAGAAAGAAAAAGACCAATAAACCGGGGGTTGTGCACACCAATGCACCATGCTTTTCTGAAAGGTATGTTCACTGCATACAGGTTTTTGACATTGTGCAATTAGTTCTCTCTTAGTTTGAGCTACCTTAGTCTGAGCTCTCATGAAGGGAAATCCCACGCTGCATTTGAGGAAGTCCAAATCTACAAGTCCACAGGAAATGCCCTTCTCTTCCTGCAAAAAGACAGATAGAAAGAGAGTGAGAGGAAAGCAAAAGACAGACAGACTGGAGACAGAGTGGGTGACGCTCACAGACACACAAGTGACAAAGAGGGAGACGCACAGACACTGGTATGAACTGCCAGTTTTGATAAGTTACCAGGCAAAAAGCACCAGCACTTTGGGTGGTAAAATAAATGAAAATATCACAGATATTGTAATTGACTACATATGCATAGCAACAGTAGAACCTCAACTGCACCTTTAAAAACACACACGTAGACACACACACACACCTGCCAACATTTACAGTAAGGTCGAAGTTTACTTCTAGAAACAGACGTCTACATGTAAAAGAGTAGGTTCTCATATCTTTTGAAGTTCTAAATTAGGTTAAACGAAGAATGTACATAGCAGTGATGGCACACACACATCTTAGCGGGTGGGTAATTGGACAACCTCCAGACTGTGTGTTTGGAAGCTTGTCTAAACAATATGGAGCTTCACCGGCTGCGCTGTGTAAACACTCAGGCCTCGACCCTACGAGGAGTAAGAATTCTTTTAGAGAGAGTTCACTGGGAGGCTGTCTGCTGAGCTCGTGTGTTGGGAGCATGAAAGAGGGCAGAGACACTTCATGACTACAAGGTTAAAAAAAAGAGTGCGCTCCTGGAACATTCAAGCGGGGGCTTAAGGTAAGTCATACAAAATGTCTGCATGCATCGGTTCCTATCCAGTTTGGGCGTGTGTTTATAAGATGTTTCCAAAAGTGATAAAGAATAGAGGTGTGAAGGTCGTCTCTGCTGACATATTTAAAGGTAGACATCCATCCACAGAATCATCTGCGCTTCCATTCCCCTTATTCAGCAGATTCTCAGTGTAAGTCCAGGGTGTGGCTGTTCCCTCCATCTTCATTAAGTCAGCTTAAATAAGCAGCGCTGCCCCTTGCATGGACACTATGGCGAGCCCTGTAGGGAAGGAGGTGGAGGGGACCCCAGCACAAATGGCAATGATGGAATTTCCTCTATTTCCTGTATTCCTTCATGCCGCTGTGCAAACACCGCCTGTCCCATGGGGGTGGGCAGGATTGGGGAAGTCGGCCTGTTTACCCACCATCCACCTGGCGGCCTTTGACAGAGAACAGAGCAGACACATGGCGTGTTGTGCCTCCCTCCATGGAGAGAAGAGGGACATAGTCTGTTTGTTCAGCACTTCTTCACTTTCTCTCTCTTGTCTTTCTCAGTCAGGAACAAATACACACTGCAATTTTCACTAATAGCAGGCCCACCACATATCACCAGGATTGTTTACGCTGCTTTAGTGTCAGCTGAAGTCTGCACTGGAGTGGTACGTCCGTGTGGATGATAACACACAGGAGGCCCATTTTCTGCTTTATGTCTCCATCCACTTCAGTGTTTGTACATTTGGCTCAACTTCGGTCAACCTTTTCCAAGCCAGTGTCATTGCCTCCTTTACACTTTCACACAGGTATGAAGATTAAGATCTACCTTTGGCTTCATAGCATGTGCTGAGCTGCACTTCATGGCCAAGAAAATCAGTGACTCGTGTATTCTTTGGGTTTGAAGGTCCACTGAAATTCACAACTTCACACATTTCTCAGTTTCATTCCCAATTTCTGGGCTTTCCACCACCAAGTTCATCGGTTCCAACTGTTTTATCAACAGAAATCAGTGGTGGAAGAAGTATTCAGGTTCTTTATTTAAAGTTCCAGTGTGTAGGATTCAGAGGGGTTATATTGGCAGAAATGGAAATAATTTTCATAACTGTTTTCATTAGTTTACAATCACCTGAAACTAACAGCCAGTGTGTTTTTGTTACCTTAGAATAAGCTGTTTAAATCTATATAAGTGCAGGTCCTCTTCCGAGACATGTAGCGAGAACCCCAGTAATTAGTCCTAAAACCCAGACATGCATTAGCATTTTAGCACCTCAGGTTTCCTTATCTCAAAGTCAATGGCTTTTTTGAATGGGTTTTTGGTTAGAAGTCTTAAATAATGTCTGTAGTTAACACAAGCTAAAGAGACTTTCACATTTTGTTCTACGACATAAAATACATTAGTAAATAATCTGCTCACAAACTTTAAAGCTTGTATCTGTTTTAAAAAAGACAGTTGGTACCAACTGGCTAAATTAGACTACAGAACTTCATCACGCCGAACAGTGCTGAACACAGCAGAGACCTCGTTTTAGCCCATCAATAGCTTTTTACTTCTGGCCATTGCGTTGTGGCTTAAAAAATCCTTAAAGTGGTGTCGTTTTATGAAGATTATGTTGCTAAACAAAAAATGTGTGAGTATCATACACGTTTTCTCACCACAGAGCTTATTTTCTGCAATGGAAAAATCCCATAGGCTTTTTGACGAGGGAACCAGAGAGACATTAGCTTCCGGGTTGGCCTACAGAAAAATGTCATCCATCATAACCCCTACACAGCGGCCCATCTAGGTAGTGGCTCAGGGTGGCAGGAGGCAGTAATGTGCCACAGTAATGTCTAGCCTGCCAGAAAGCCACAAAAGAGGAAAAAGATCTATTTCGTTTTGGATTTGGAGCAGAGCCGCAGAGCTGAGCTTTATTTTACATCTATGCGGTGTCCGTCTCTTGTGTTGTGATTGGTAGGTCTATTAATCTTTTGAACTAAAACGTAAGAGACGGCAATGTTAGTAATACAGTAGGTATGGGTAGTGGAGACAAAAAATGGTCTAAAAGTCTAAACACACCACGCGACCACCACTAATACGAGATAAACCCACCAATGCAATGGTTATTTAAATGCTGCTACTACACAGCATTGTGGTGAATAAATGTACAATAATCCACTTTATATTTTATTATGCATGAAGATGTGATTCACCTTATAAGTAATCAGATGTCACACTAACTGTAATTGCCTTTAAAGCTAGTTAAATGCTTATTAAGCGTTTTATTTAGGTCTTCCGCTTCTACACCAAGAGACGGAGAGAACACACAAACCAAACACTGGTTCTAGATAGGGCCATTCATTCCATTAAAATGGTCCCCACTCCCATGTGCCAAGCATGTGATTATCCTACATGCTTGGCAAATGGGAGAAGTTTAGACGGTTGCAATTTGCGACTTCACCGCTATATGGCACTAAATCCTACACACTATATCTTTAAGTAAAAGTGGTAATAGCGCACCATAATAATACTCCATTACAATTAAAGTCCTGCATTCAAAATCGAACTTGAGTAAAAGTGAATAACTATTATGAGAAAAATGTACTTCAAATATGAAAAATAAAAGTACACATTACGCAGATTGACCCCTGTCAGAGTGGCCTATATTTAAATTGAATGTAAAGTATGTAATTTTTCATACTTTTGTACTGTACATCATTACGGGACAACACTCATAAATATTTGATTTTGATTTTGTCAGCCAGCCGAACTGCTGCATTAACATTGAAGCAGTATTTCAGTATTGCAAACTCTTTGTATGTTGCTGTGTGGCTTAATTCAACAAATTATCATTTAGAGGCAGGTATGTGTTTTCTGTGTAAATCTTAATGTGCAAAGTAGGCTAACTATTAACTTTGGCTTTCAATTAAATGTAGTGGAATAAACTATACAATATTTCTTACTTAAATGTAGTGGAGCAGAAGAGTAGACCACTGCCTGAAATACTATGACACAAAATATCTGTCACAAAAAAGAAGAAGCTAAAACTGACGTTTTAGGTGTAAAAGAAAAAAACAACAATAAAAAAAAAGAACGCACAGAAGCCAGTGCAGCAGTCTCTGAATCCCAGGGGAAAGAAAGCTGCACCACTGAAACCAATTCACCTCCACAGCTTTCTGACAGCTTGTATTGCAAGAATAACAGAGAGATAACACACTCTGCTGTTAAAAATGAGGGGGAAGGGCAAGTTCAAGCTTACTGGAGAAAAGCCTCAGGGGAGGATTGGGAGCTGACCGTATCTTTGCAAAAAGGGGTCACATCATCACCTCAGACTTCTCAGTAGTAATTAAAAATGTCTCAAAGAGCACACCGCAGTAAATCTGCCCGGTGGCCTCTTTGTCATCTCTTCATACTGTTCACTTCCTGTTCCCTTTGTGCAGCAGACATCCCTGACTTATCAGGTTCCTGAAAAAAAATTAGGCTCTGCTGCTGCTGGTAACCTGATACTTAATTAGTTTATTAGATTAGCCATGAAACTCAAACTGAAACACTGTTTTTCTAATATTTGCCTGCAGCATGTGTTCTATTTAAATTCAATTTCTGCTTTGTTGGGGGTTTCTCAACTCGTGTCACAGGTTGTGCGCTTTCCAGATGATCTTATCCATCACGGGGTGCAAACCCAGCTGGAGGATAAACATGAGGTCCATTATGAGGGGGGAAGCCTTCATGATGGATGTTGTCCCTTCTTGCATCTGAAAAGCTGCTGAACAGGCGCAGGCTCGTGTCTGACTGACGTGGCGTCTCTTTCAGCTGTGAGCGAACCGGCTGGCCTCTTTGCAACAAGTGAGCGAACAGACGTGAGCTGAGGTGGCTGATGTGAAATCCATCAACATCCAGGACAGCGTGGTCTCGAGGAAAATCACTCAGGTTTACCGTGGGATGGCAGTGGGTAGATATTTCTTTAACAGTGACAGAATGCTGAAATCTTTTTAGAGGTCAGGTGAGGAGGCATGGTCAGAATCTCCATGAAGGTCAGTTATAATCCTCTCTTTACATACCTGTATTAACCCCATTATATGTCTCCTTTTTGACATGAGTTATGTGATCTGAACCGCACATAAGTCAAGCTTGTGGGAATATGAAGCATGTGTTCCGATTTGTTCTCATGCACACAGCTCATATGTTGTTGACATGGTGTGTCTGCCTTGAATGAGTCAGAAAAGCGTATGACAGGTCAGCCAGAGGGGCTGTGAGATGAGACAGCTGTTGCTGCTGCTGGGGCTCTCCTGCTCTTCATTCTTTTATCTGCAGGGCTGCCTGCACAGTTTGGGCGAAGCTTTAAGTTCATCGCTCCTCTCGCAGGTCTGTCTTTTTGTATGCCTCGCTGTTTAGACTGTGCGCTTGACATTTAATCAGTCTTTTTAAATAAACTGTGTTTTAGAAAACGTACGTCTCTGTGGAAAAACAGATGATATTCAGCTGATACGTATGTGTAACATTTGGCTTTCAGCTCTCCACTTTATCCACATCCTTTCCACCAAGCAGCCAAATGCATTTCAGAAACAAACACGTGCACTCGAGTAAATAATCAGGAGATACTTCAACAAGTGTAACTGACCTTCTGCCAGAAGTTGATGTAGAAAACTTCTCTGGAGAAGTTAAAGTAGATGTTGGTGTCGTAGGCATCATCCCCAGTGTTCGAGATGGTCAGGTTCAAAGAGACATTCTTCACTCCTCCGAGGGCCAAATGGGGTTTGCTATGCAACCTGATGGAAACAGAACGTAAACAATTACAAATGTAGGATGTCACAGAGGGAGCAGTAAGCAAACATTCATGTTAACAACAAATCTACAATTGTTTTATTTTGAAATTTAATCTTTAAAATGTATGTTAACAAAGATGAGTGGCCTTGAAATGCTTGTTTTTGGAGTAAAACAAAGACTTCATGTAAAAGATGATGATTGCACACCATGACATGCTGTCACTAAGTGTACAAGAGAGCAAAAGACACAATAAAAAGAAAGGGAACTCCCTAAGTATGGAAAAACATATGGATATCCTCCAAGCATGCGTCATGGTTCCACTCGCCACACCCACATGGCCTATGATGTCTGCTTGCTTCCTCAGTGGTGAAGAAAGGGCCGAGACAGAGAATGAATCTAAACTGTGGAGGAAGTTGAAGGTTTTTACCCGGAGAGCAGCAGTTTCCCATGAAGCCTCAGGTCTGCAGCACAGTCTTCTGACAGGCAGTTCTTCTCGAACCAAGTCTGCAGAGGAAACAGTAAAGTACAAAGTTCATATGACCTCATGCTGTCCATGCACTGAACACACTGACTCCACATTCAGACTAGGGGGCAGTGTTGTGCTGTTATTGGAGCTATCCAGAAGATTTTTCTGCAGGGAAGCTAAAATCTTTACTCTATCTGATCTCTCTTTTAATCAGTCAAGAGGGTGGTCTTTGGTTTTAGGGCTAAATCATGAAAGGAAACTTAAGTCAAGCGGTAAAGTTCGACGTTATGTTGATGAGCTTCAGATAAATGGATTCTGTAGGTGCTGATAGATGTAAATCCCTACGTTTTTCAAGAAGTGCAGACAGTGGGGAAACATGTGGGGCAGGTTAGAGGTGGTTGCAAAGAAAATAAATGAATCAGTCTTTTTGGATTCCATTCAAGAAAAGCTAACACAGACAATAATAAGCTGGTAACCCACACCAAATCATTATAACCTCAATTTGAGCTATTTCCTTCATTCCTTTTGTGGTCCAAGGGAAGACCCGACTTTGTTCTTTATAATCAATTGAAAAGATCCAGAATAAGTTAAAAATAAATTTTTTTGTGAGAGCGATTATTTGTTGCAGGATGCAGTTACTAAAACATCTCTATATAAAAGTGCAGGATGTCTTGGCATCTGAATAATTTATAAGTATGAATTAATAACAACATTCATAGGGGTTTGAATGAAAAAAGCTACAAATTCTCTTTGATGCTCATTTTCTTGCTCTGAACCACAAATTTATATACTTAATTTTGTGGCTAGAATGTTTTTACTCTCAGTGATTGCAGCTTTTATCAACCACTTAATATCAAAGTCCAATTACAGGAAATAAAAAGGCCATTTTTTGTAATTATATTATAGGAATAATTCATCTTTTAAATGAACATCTGCATATCAACTACTTACCCCTTGTTACATTGAATTTGTGAGGAAACATTTCTTTTCCACTCATGCCTCCACAATGTACAAAGAATCCAAAATAGGAAATTCTTGATGAATTGGAGTAAAAGGGGTCCGCATTTAACAAAAGTAAAACTATATCAAAACATCCACTTAAAAACTCTCACACATCTTAAGCAGTATAATCCAAGTCTCATTTATCCAGTTGTTTGCTTCAGACAACCCTTTATGATGGGAAATGCACTGAAGCGAAACTTATCAAAGCTTTTCAAAGCCAGACTCTATTGATAAAAACAGTAATTTTACCTCTCTGAACACTGGAGCTGCTGCTTTACTGCTGCCTTGATCAGTAGTTTTTGTTATTGTGTGACCTTAAGAGCTGAGCTAACGTGGCATCCACAGCAGTACTTGGGTTTAAATGTAGCAACGTCATCATCCAGAAACCAATAGCAGATTATGTTAGAAGCCATTTTTAGAAGAGCATGGGAAAACAGAATTTTGACATTTGGCATACTTCAATCAAAATTTGAATTTTTGGATTTGAATACACAAGGCTCACTTTTAAAAAGTAGAGCCCCGCCAATATTGGATGTATGTGACTGTTGAATGAGAACTAACCGCTTAAAATACCAATTCACAAATTCATCGTAGCATGGTATGAGTCATTTATATATAAATGGCTATGTGGGGGGTGAAGTATTCCTTTAAGACCGTCTTTTTACTTTCATCACACTCAATCAGACACAGAGAAACCCTGAAACCTTTGACACCTTAACTTAAGAAAGTTTCTACCTACTCCATATCATTCATCACAATGTTTTACCTCATTCCTCACTGCGATCTTGTTTCCTTTCCTCCATCGTAGCACCGGAGAAAGTGCGGGCAGGTCTCGCTCCTGGTGTCCCATCAGCACATGCTTCCCCAGGCTGTACGCCACCTCGAACGTGATGGGCGTGAACACCTCCTTCACATCTTTCTGCAGAGAGCACAAAACAAAAAGGCTATTGCAAAGAATTTATCCCAACATAGAAACAAAACAAAATTTAAACATCAAAGAAACAGGCCTAAGTGTCATGTAACAGCCTGGGTCATTATGCTAATTTAACATCTTTCTCCAATTGACGCCTGGTGCAAAGACTGATTATACTGCAGATTACTGGAAGATCACACAGTCTGGATATGAGGTTATCAGTGAGCCAAAGATCCACAGGGTTCAATGCAGATGTGAGTTTACTGATAAACCTCAAACTAATGTGAATTGGTCTAAATGGACAGGTGACACACTTTTACTGAACCTCATAAAAGCAGGGCCATCACTAAGTTTTCAGCAAAGGAAACACATGGATGATTTTTTGGAACCTGCTGGCACTGCCTCTGAGAGATATCTTTGCGTTTCTGGCGGCTCCATCTAAGACCACAAAAGAAGTGTTTGATTTGGCAGCAGCTTTGGAAACAATACAGACAGAATGAAAACAGAGGGCTAAATGTGATCAAATCCCAAATCTTCATTAGATGACAGCGCTGAAAGAGGTACATGGGAAAAGCATATACTGATGTTGCTTTTAAATCTCTTCTGTCCATTTCAGTTACACTCAGCTCTTTGAATGCAGCTTGGTGGATCTGGCTTTGGTCCTAGTGTCTCAAAGCCACGGCAAAAACACTCACAAGCTCCAGGCAGCCTGTGTCCCTTTACCCAACTGATGTCTACCAACATGGAGCCAAACCCACAGTGTAAACACAAAAGGTTTCCGGTGGTCACTTAGGCCACTCGTTCTTTTGCACTTTCTCCCTTTTGTCCATTATCACAGCATTTTCCAGTGCTCACCCACCCACCCATCCTCTGCTCTTTTCTCAGGCAGGCATAAAGCCAGTCTGGACTTTGAACACATCACCGGTGGAGAACCCACCCAGCTCATCAACAGTGAGAGAGTTATAGCAGGAAAGAGCAGTGCAGGACATGAATAGACAAAAACAGAAGATTTGGGGCTCTTTTGGGAAATGGTACTGCACACAGATAAAGATGTGGACTAACACAATCTGTTTTTAGAGATTTTTTTGTTGTTATTTTGTTGGCTCTACCACAAATTGTTAAAAATATAGTTTTAAATCAAGACCCATTTTCATTATCTACTAACCTCAGGGTTTTTCTTGGCTCAAAAAGAGCAGGAGGTGGTACCATCCTGTTAATATCTACACACATGTATGTGTACCCCGGCTCAGCTGGTTCAAGCCAACGCTTTTTTTTTTTTACAAGCTGTATTTAAGGAGTTCTAACGATTATATGTATTTGAAGTGATTTGGGTAAAGTGAAGTTATTGAATATTCTTGTATCTCTTTTTGGTACTTTGTATACAGCCCTTGCGTACTCATCTCTCAGGTGTTTGTACCTAGAGAGCAACGTAATTTGTCAAGCTTGGAGGACGCCTCGTTTTGATGTAAATTAGGCTGTAGCTCATTGTCTTCTCTACTATGGTTGTATTTTAACAATGTTTTGCCTACAAGTTTTTGATTGATGAGGTTTGAATTTGTGAATGTCTTTCCAACTTTACCAAACGCCATAGAATTGTGTTTACAAACACAAACTACCACTTGCAATGGTGTTTTTCAGTGCCAGTTGGTGATATAAAACTATATTAAACATTGAATGGCAGGGAAAAGGACACTAATAATGACCTCATCGGCTGTCTTTGGCATTTATAGGGATGGTACTTGCTTTGCAACAGTCCATCTTTTGGCAGCACTTTTCCTAGTGCACTGTATAGAGTGCCATCACAGTGTTGTTGATTACAATACAATGCCACCACATCGGCACTGATTACCATACAATGCCACAAAATCTACACTAGTTATGACACAATGCCCCCACATCAGCACTCATCATGATGAAATGGAACCAAATTAGCATTTATTACAATACAATGCCACTACATTGTCGCTGACTGGCATAACGCTGCAATTGCAGTTAGAATTGATAATAATCAACAAAGTGATTATGAGAAAAGTTTTACATAAAAACCGTCAGAATTTTGTCAAGAGCTGGAGGCAGCATGAAATGTGATGGAGGCGGCCACCTTGTTATTCTCTATGCAGGAAAAAAACAGAATCTGCTTTTTCTTTCGATAATTCATAGAGTTTCCCAGAGCCCAAGCTTCAACCTACTTGTTTTGTCTGACCAACAGTCCGAAACCCAAAGGCTTCCAATTCAACATCACATAAGACAAACAAAACAGCAAATTTTTGGACAATAATGTTCTGTAAATCAACCATGCAATTATTCAACTAAATGTTTTGGCTCTAATGGAAAATGACAAAATTTAGTGCTCATTAGCACAGTAGAACTGGTCCATAGTAAGACTGAGAACTGCAGACACAAGAGATTGACCTCACATCCATCACTGGTCTGCAGTTCATGCCTCATTAGACATATAGAGACGGTGTTGTTCTAGTAGTATGTCGTCTCAGCTGGGAGGAAACATGACACAGTGTTGTAGTCAGTGCCGGACAAGCGCTGGTATACTATGCTGTCGGTCCCAATAGCCATTAAAGCAGAATGCTTGAAATGGCCCCTGTCCACTGGCCTCTGAGTGAACTGACCCCCTGGGAGCTGACTGCCCCAAACTCCCAGCGCTTATCTCACATTTTCACAAGCCTCTGGAGAACTGGGGGACATTATGACCTGAATGAAATGTGATGTTTTTGAACAATCTCATGCTTAAAGAGTGACTTTTATGTACAAGCAAATAGGTATAATCTTTCCATTTAACTAGTGTGCTCTAGAGGGACTTCTGTGTCTTTTTCAACAGAGCGTCTATTCTTGTGCACATACAGGATCACTTTCTTCTTAAAAAACACAGACTGCTAACGAACTGGAGAGCTCCCAAGACTCACAGCAAGCTCACATTAGAAGTGCCGGAGGCTGTTCAGTAACACTTGGCCTAAGCTTTTATTATCCTTCGATCAATGCTGCCAATTGCCCCACCCAAGTCCACGCCCCTGGTTCAGTCACCTACTCCCTCCTGATCCTGCTTTTAATTCCCATATTCATGGAACAGAGGAGTTCCTGAGGTCCAGCTGAGAGGGACACTGCCTGCTACCTATAACTCTATGGAAAGAAACGCAACAACTGTTCCTTACATGCTGGTGAACCTTGTGTCAGGCCATTCTCCACTCAAAGGCCTCCACTGTGTTAATCCTCATTCACATATAGAGGACTCAGGGTGGGTCTCTGATCTCAGGTCAGATATACAGAGCCATTCTGGGATTTAATATGTTATCTAAAGACCGTTACAATAAAAGTGTACAAAAGTAACAGCTTCTGCCTGTTCTGAAGTGGCATAAAATGACATTTGAAAGAATAAATAAAACATTCTTCATCTTAAAAATAAGAGGTTTAACTTATAAACAGTACAAGACACCCTTGCTTGATTTGGCTTAATAAAGTCAAGTATTTTGCTGCTACAGCTTCAGTTGGTTGGGTATGACCAGGAGTTTATGGTGGCTAGGGTAAACTAATGTTAGCTTACTTTAGACATTACTGAGTCTGTCTGCCGACTTTATGACTCTTTTCTACTTGTGCTCGGTCACACTATGTTTCAGCATTTCACAGATAAACATTTCAGTGCTTTTATCCACACAAAATGATTATGGAAACGAGACTTAAACACACCAAAATATTTATATATTTACAGTTTTTCAATTAATTGTGCAGCCCTAATTTGTGTTGTGCTGTTTATTGCCAAATTTGCATATTTCTTTAAAGGAGCTCTATACAGCATGCAGGGAATTAATATAGCAGCATACAACAATTCGCTATGTAAAAATATACTGGAGAAATGGTGTCCTGAGCAGAGAACAAAGCTCATCTGTTGATGCTGAGGAAAGCCGGTACAGCCGCGTGTGCATCCATCCATTCGGGATCCATTCATGTGTATCCTGCTGGCTAGCTAATCGCTCTGCACTGTGCACAGAAGGTGCTTACTGCTGATAACGGTGGCAGAGCGGTGTTGTCACAAAACACCCAACCTCTGGTCCTTCCCCCAGGTTAACACTGTTAGCCATTTTGCAGTTTTTACCACTGTTTGTGCTGTTAAGACTGTTCTGCTCGCTTACAGTTTAGCCACTGCAGACAATCCAGCTCAAACTCTGAACCAATGATATGCTCTGAATGTCTTATACAACTCCTTTAATAATTGTGATGGTTGTTAAATATTGACTGAGATCATTAAGATTAATAGATCACCCATTTAATCTGATTATTAGGTAGTGTTAGTCTGAGGGCAAAACATCATACATCAGGTTAGGGTGTACAGATTATCTCTATCTGTTTTTCAATACTACCACTGAGTGTTAAAATCTTAGACAACCTGGCTTTAAACAAGATGAAGTGTAAAACAGTGTCCTTAGAGATGGAAATACTGCCAATGCAAAAGGTAAATTTCCTGCATGGTCACTTAAAAATAGTCTGAACCCTCTCATCATCCCATGGACAAAATTACTTATTAATGGTTCCAGTCGTACTGCAGAGATGCCAGCAAACTCAGCAGGAAGCAACAGTTTTCCAGCAGCTTCCCACCACATTTTGGAAACTGTAAATCCTCGACTACAGTACAAAAAAATCTTCATGTTACAGCAGTTGCAATCTTTTTATGACACACTTGATACAAAGTCTTCCTCCCTGTATGCATATTCATACAGATAACTCAGGATGGAGCACAACTTGCCACTGTGTTTTGAAAGAAAACAACTGGGATTCAAACCCTCACCTATAACACCCTCCTCTCTGCGGAGCAAGGTTTCTGCCTATACTATCTCAGTGTTTATGTTCACACTCAGGACCCATTTATTTAGTATGGCGGAGCATAACTCCCACCTTACCATACATCCTTTCCACTTCACTTCCCTCTCTGCTGCCTGTACTTTTCTTTCCCATACTTCCATACTTCATGCTTGCATGTTTTTAGAAGCATAAACACAGCTACTGTATGCATCAATCTGACTTTGTTGAACATATTTTATGGATTTCACTCTGAACTCTAGCTGAGGCTATACTGTTGCAAGCTCTGATTCTCACATGTTAATCTGATCAACAAGATGGCAAGCTGCCCCTTCTCAAAGCAGCTCCACCACGGTGGGTGCGGAGAGGATGATGTCAGCCTGAGAAAGGCTCTGATCCTCAGTTTAAACGCCTCATGCTTGGCTGAAATGCGAAAGAGCTCCTCTCTCAGCCAAACCATTCCCTCAAAAGCATATAGCTTAAGCTCGGTCATGGGAAGTCTTTATTAACTCGTGAGTTAGATGCACACACAGCACTCCTTTTTAGGACAATGGATGTTTGGATGACTCGCAGGTTGAGGCCAATTCATTCAAGGGCTGAACGCCAGTGAATCTTAGTTTAAATGGAAAAAGCTTTTTAGTTTAGTGATGAATGAATTCAGCATGTCAAAGGTTGAGGTTATGTGTGTGCACTAAAGCACAGGGAGATGACTTGAAATTGAAAGTATTTACAGTAATGTCTGCAGCATATGGCCGACATGCACTTAGGAAGCTTATCTCAGCGTGTCCTTGAAAAAAAAGTTGAGAAGTGAGACAATTACTGAAGGTTTTAGCGTGTTACTCTCTGCCAGATCGACTATAGGTCAAACTACGGCAGCTGCTCGGCTCAGAATAGGTTAGCAGATGTTGAAAGGCCTAGAATGACAAATTGTGTAGGAGGAGGAAAGAGTGTCGTCCAATTGTTTTAGCTTGAAACCCTTTCAGAGCTTTTGCGTATGGACAGCTTCATTCTGTCTGTGAAAATGATCCTTGTACTCCTAAATCTTTCTAGTCAAGCGTCACAGCAGAAAGACCAGTGTATACTTGCTTTGACAACATAGCATCTTAAAATTGTCAAAACGGCAATCTCTATTCTTGAAACAGAAGAGACCCCACATCTTTTAACAAGTCCCATAGCTCATACGCATATTTTACCAAATTATTTTTGGTTTGACTTGATTTATCTGCAATAAACTTCACTTTAATAACCCCTTTATATCCTGCTAAAATCCCCCAACGAGCAGCTCCTCACTTCACACTGCTGTTGTGTGACAAGATACATAAATATATGTTTTTTAAATTCAATATCTTCCTTCAAGGACACTATCAAGGACTTCTTAGTGAGAGAGAATGCAGCGTGCCTCCAAACCTGGTGGTTTTTTACTGTTATGTTCTATGTGCGTTTCCTGTTGCCGTTTTCTTTAACTGTGCTTTTATTGTTCACTTCCTGTACCCAGCAGTTTGCTCTCATTGACTTGTCATTTCAAATAAAGTGTTTTTCTGCCTCTTGTAATTTTTACTTAAATACTTATTCTTCTATTACTATTTCTTTTTGTCATGTTTCTGTCTTTTTTTTTTTAGTACTAATAGAATTTTTTGGACATTTGGGGGCAGCAGAATAAGCTGTAAACTCAACACTGACACATTATCACCTAATAAAGGTTATATTGCAAATTTATTAGCAAATAGTTTCTTATTTACACATCCAGCATACATTAGCATTCATTTGGCGTCTTGTTTCTGGCCATCTGGTAAATGTAAGTCCACGTCTCATTCTCCTATTAGCCTCTACTTTGGTCTCCTGAGGGAAATATCTGGCTGTTTACCTACTAAATGCTCCTGTCTGCTGTTTGGAGCTGGACTTGTGGCAGTTTATCAGCTTTTTCACTGAAAACAGCTGCCTGCTTCTGCAGATAATGGCACTGATGAGACCAGTGAGAGTCAACCAAAACAGTTAAGTCACAGGCTGTATACATGTTAGCAAACAGTTGCTTATTTACATGTCCATCAGTTATGGACATCCTCTCTTTCTTAGCTCTGCTTTTGGTCTTAATTAATTTTTTGAGGGAAGTTTTTAGGCTTTTTAGCAGCTAAATTCTTCACAATGTTCACCAGAAAGTCCCAAACTGCATCTGTCTGCTGTTTGGTATCGAGCAGGTACTGTCCTTTGAAAACAGCTGGCTGCTGTGGCCAAAAAACAACACTATAGAGTGGTGAGAGTGAATAGAAACAGTGATAACTTTTTATATAGCACCTTTCAAAACAAAATCACAAAGTACTTTATAATAAAAACAATAATATATCTAAAAAAACAGGGCAAAAAAAGGATAAAAAACTAAAAAATAATTGCTATGAGATTAAAAAGGCCAAAAAATAAAAGTGAGAATTAAACCTTTGAAACCTGGATCGACATTTGTTTTCCTGTGCTGCTTTCAGCCTTTTGAAAGCGACTTGACCCTTTGAAACCTGAGCAAATTGGTTTTCTTTCTTTCCATGACACGAGGAAAAAAGGTCATTATCAACTAGGCAAGAGATGTCACACAAATCGCAAGAAATAAAAAAAAAATGTCACGAGAAAATTATCTAAAAAATAGTTTTAAAGAGGGGAGGATTATAAAAAAACTTGGGAAAAATTTCCCACAAACAATCTTTATAATTATAATAATTTTTATATTTAAAATCATGTTAGAGCAAAAAAAAAAAAAAGATATATATAAAATAAATACTTTATCAAAATTTTAAGCAATTTTTGTGTTAATTTTGTTTTTGAATTTTTATTTTTTTATTTTTTATATTTTTTTGTTTGCCAGAAAGTTTTGTTTGCCAGAAAGTTTGCCAACTTTTGGGTCATGTCTTGTTAAGTTGCTCATTGCCTTCTCCCCATGTTTTTGAAAGAAATTTAAAACTAATTGCTCAGGTTTTAAAGGGTTAAGAAGAGAGTTAAAAGAGGTTACTGAGTTTGTTTCCTCAGGCAGGGAGTTCCACAGGTGAGAGGCCAGGTAGCGAAGGCTCGGTCACCTTTAGTGACAAGTGTAACCTTAGCCTTTCTGTTGAATTACATTAACTACATATAGAAGTTTACCTGCTAGCTTAAACTTATTGTGTAGCACGTTAACAAATTCCTGTGTTATTAAATTTGTGCAGGGTCTCAAGACACATAAATGTTGACTGACTGAGGATTTGTTATTTACGTCTTTTGTCGGTATCCTGGTCAACGCCTAAACACAATGCTAGACACTACTGGTTACACAAGTTAATATTTTGGAACCATTAAGGTGCAGCAAAATGAGGTGAGGTCACCTTAAAGCTCTGTAAAGCTGAAGGGAGAGGCAGATTCAGAAGATAACTCTGTAGGTTCATCACTACAAGCAACCTCTTGTTACAATGTTACTATAGAAAAAATATTGATTATAAGTGTTTAAAGTGAGATGTCTTGTCTGAAACAATTACATGAATCAGTCAAAATGACCTTGTTGTTAATGACCCTTCTGGTTAAAGAAAGTTACAAGTCAACAAAACAAAACGCACTTGGATTTTAATACATTTAGTCCGTCCAAAACCAAATTACTCTGAGTAATCTGAAAAATCCAGACTGCCAGTCATACCAAATGTATGCAGTATGCCTTTGAAAACTGTTCACATTCAACATGAGCCATGTTTACTCCAACCATTGGAAAATATTTCAGCCTGTCTGATGTTAGGAGCAGTGATTCTCAGATATCCATCCAGCTTCAGGCTGATAAATCAGGCCTCAACTCCACAACCTGTCGAACATCAAAACACACTGTGCCCAGAAACAAATCGAACTGACGAAGCGTTTCAAAACGGCAGAGCTCAAAATTCATCGTACATTGTGTCTATGACAGAAGAAAACATGTTTTTCTTACTGAGAGCTTCTCCGGGAAGTCCTTATTAAGCTAATTTAGTTGGAAATGAAAACAAATGTGTGAATTTATATGGTTGTACACTCATGGTAATTAGGAGTAAATGGTCCATTCAGTAAACAGTGAAAACCACTTCTGGCTGACATTTAACTAGTCACTTTGTCACTCAAAAATGGTGAAAAAAAGAGTGTACTTTTACATCCTATACCCGCACCACCCCCAAAAATGTGGACACAAAACAGAAAATGAGTAACTGATCAGCTGTACAGTTAAAAAAAGAACACTGAATCCTGAGCACTATTTGGGCTGCAGTTTCAGTGAAAACATAAATCAACCAAATCCTAACCTTTAGCAAGACTGAGTACCGCTAGATAGGACGACGTGTTGTAATGTCTCCCATGAGCAAACACGAATTTCCTCCCAGCTAAATCGGAGGAGCACCCTCACTTAACTGACAGGAAACGTATACCATCTGTACTGTCATTCAATGAGGCTGCATCACGAATAAACATGTTGTTTTGAACGTAGCAACACGCAGGAACATCCATTAACAGAAGCACATACTACAGAGCAGGCTATGAAAACTTTTGTCCCACACATCAACTTTTCCTCTGAAACACACAAACAAAAATACACATCTCTTTGCTTCAAACTTTTAGTAAAATGACTCCCCTCAATAAAGATCCCAAGGGTGCAGATAAAGAGATATACATCTCTTACGCCTCGGATAATCCCACTATATTGAATTTATTGCTTTTTAAAACAAGGCTCACGTAAACACAAATTACAGGAAACTTTTATGGTCTTGCATGCATCATGAAGAAGGCATTCAACATTTGACCCTTGGACAGTTAAAACCCACAGCTGGGATTTATAAAGGAGGAGAGAAAGGTGCCTCACTTCCCCCAGTGGAAATTGGCAGATGGAAGAGGTTTAGTGCTCAAACATACCAAATTCATCAGCGTGTTATTTTTACTGCATTCCATCAACAACAACTTGATCTAATGCCAGTGCTAACTATAGCTGAATTAGAGTAATATCTGGATCTGAAATCAAGCCAGCCGCCTATAAATGCACAGATGTGTTCTTTCACATCTCTGTCCCATCCCACACTGTGCTGCTCTCAACACATTATTCGTTTCTGTGCTATTTCAGTATTGTTACTACTTCTAATTCTATAGCTTTACAAGGCTTTACACTCTTGAAATGACCCTTAAGTTGAGCTCTGGAAATTCAACAACAGCAGCAGAAGGGAAATTAGTCTACCAGGTTCTGTATTACAGCCTCCAAATTCCCCGAATTCTCGACCTCGGGGGCTCACATCTTCATAATCATCATTACTATCTAACTTTAACCCCTCGCTGATATCTATTGTACCTGACTGACAGGTATGGAGTCACCGCAAGGACAAATGAGAGGGTCTCCTGAGAAGCAAAACAGACTTCAGTGCAAAGAAAAAAGAAGAATCCAGATGAGATCCTTTTAAGGAAGCAGCTTTGGGTCTTGAGAGCTGGGAATCAAATGGAAACAAGGTGGCTATATTCACTACTTGAGTCGGTGTCATGTTTTAGGAAATAATGGAAATACTACTACTGTTATTAATAATAATGAAAAGAAGGATAACAATAACAATTTAGGGCTCTCCCAAATACCAATTTTTGGGCATTGAAGTTTAAGTGAGAAACATCCCAGATCAATAAGAACTTAATGGGAGTGGAGGTGGGGTCTGAGAGAGATTGATCAGCCAATGCATCTAAGATAACATAACATTAGCCACATCGTTGGCAGGCAAAATTAGCTATAACAGCTAGAAAAAAATACTTTGCAAAACAGCTGAGCTTTTACTTGCAGTTTTTTGGTGAATTGCACAGCTCGTTTTCTTTGGCGTATCTGGCACTTCACTTCTGGGGCTCACCTTCACAAATTTTGAAACTATTCCAGACACTTTCATAAAAGAGTCACTAACTTTGTCCTTGCCTCATAAAAATTAATCAATGTAGTTGCACAATGAACAATGTTGGGCTTATATTTCTTGATTTATGGGATTTAGGGGATAATGCATATAACTGATTTTAATGCCAATTATCACGGTAACGATCTAAGCTTCAAAGCATTTGGGTCAGCCTTAAAAGAATGCTTCCAGCCATTTGAGATAATATCCATGTACAAATCACTTCCTTATTCACTCAATAAAAAGACAGAGGGTAAATATAGTGTATTAAGTCCTGTGGTAAATGGAGTGACCTTAGACACAAACAGTGTTTTATTGGGTTTTTCTCATAAACTCATCAGAGTAAAAGCACCATAGCTCTGTTTCTGAACTGTGGAGAAAAAAACAACCATCCAAAGACATCCTCTTGCTGAGAGATTAACTCCCTGCAACATCCTGTTAAACCGTCTTCATGCATAAACAGGAAGTCCATTATGTGATGTAACTTATTTTTTAAGCACATTTTCTCAAAGAATGAAGATTCTTTAAGATTTTTGATCAGCAACTGTGATGTTGCTATGTTGTTTTTGATGGTGTTATGATTGAAACAATACTGCGATGCAACTGCACGCTTTGTTGAAAGTTGCTACTTCAAGCTGAGGAGAAACAACCCTCTGATGAATGAGATACCAGCAGCAGGGAGGAGCGGCTCAAAATATGTCGTATTTAAAATAGTGTTCAGCGTGTCAGTTTGTTTGAGTCAGTTCCATCCTGGTGATAGAGGAAGTCTCCAGATGCTTCCTGCAGCTGATTTTGTAACTGCGCACAAAATCTGGGGCACTTTTACTTCAGAGTCCATTGTTTTAAGACAAAGCCCTGATAAAACTGTGGCACGCCAACTCAAATTTGTCAAAATCCACCTGATGAGGGGCAGGTTACAATCTCCGCCGGACATAAACAACATGTCTTGCGTATATTATTGTTGCACTTCCTTTGTGACGGATCCGTTTGCACAGGAAGCAGAATTTGATGTTGACGCCACCACACTAAGAATACACACTAATATTAACAAATGGGTCAAGTAGTGGGAAATGATAACAGGGTCACCGCCAGGTTGTTAAGGAAGTGAAATGATGATACTAAGTGATAAAGTAATCACAGGCTTTTGTCTTATCCTGCTGTGGAGAAGCAGAGGCCCCATCGTACTCATGACGTTCTGATGCACACATACATGTTTCCTCTGCAGTGGAAGTGGGAAACATGGCAAGAGAAAGTCTCTCATTGTGGTCAGACTTGGCCACCCATTACGTTGCCTTTGCGGTGGCATCGTGTGGCAGTAAAGCGGCCAAAAGACTGCGGAAAACATTTGCCCAGCATGCCTAACTGCCAAAATCAACAAATCATCAAATCAGCCCAACCTTTGGTCAGTCTTGATATGAGTAACAACGATGGATTTACTATGGCAACAACACCGAGCAGCTCTAATGAGCAGCCATACCAAAAATAATACCTCACTTAAATCTACGATGCACATGCATGAGAGGAACTCCGTGAGAATTTTGACTTGTTTTACTCTAACAAAAGTCTGTTGGCTGTGCACTCCCAAAACAAGCCTGGAGAAGAACTGTTTAATGTTCACTCTGGCACGACCATGTAGGGAAATCCTGACCAAAATATTACCCTGAGCTAAAATTAACCTGAATAGCTCTTCTTTAGTATCCAGTAAATGGTATTAACACTAATACTCACAGACAAAGCGTTCAGCTGAACTTACTCATATGACAGTGTCTATGACATTTTCCAATAGATTTATTATCGCAGCACACTGCTCGTATATTTTACCTTTTTTTTCATTATACTCTTTATAAATAGACCCGCTGCCGTGTGTAACAGAAGACAGCTGGATCTGATTACCGTCCTGCTATACTTTCATTGTATCAGCTCTCTTGGCCTGAGGTAAATGAAACTGGGGGAACGGCATCAAGGGAATTGCACATTTCTGTTGAACTGTAAAGAGGCAAACAAAGCAGGCAGTGTGGCAGCGGCCCCAATCTGGGTTTCCATGTGCCAGATAGTGCTGAAGGACTTTGTCTTAGTGGAGATTCTTTGAGACGCAGCGACAGGAACTCCTGCCTTGCTTTACTCTCCAGGGTTTCCTGTTTGTCTGTGGAGAGCAGACGAAGGATATTAAACAGTTAGCATAAAGTTTTTTTTTTACACATTTTTTCGGCTTCTTTGGAGGAACAGATGAGTGGAATTCACTGCAGTTCAAATACTGTCAAATAAGATGTTAATGACAGGAAGTCTAGAACACTCACTGTCTGTCAAATATTTTTGTGGGACCCAAATTCATGTCTTGAAAACAACATTTCCTGTCCAACCCTATATCCACTAAGACAAGGCAACTAGTAAAAATACCTTTTTACCAAAGTCTTATATTGTAAGATTTTTTTCTATTGATTAATTATTATCCATAGGGATGCTCAATACTGGATATTGTGCCAATATCCAATATATAACAACTCATTTGGCTGATAACCAATTATGATATCAGTATATTCACTTTTTTCCCCAGCAATTTTAGTGATCATTAAGTCTCTTGTGTAATGGAATTAACATTATATTATGCGTTCTCTTATTGTGATGGCCGACCAGCAGATGGAAACATAAAATACAATGCTTTTCAGTGTTCGTAATATCACATTATTTAGCAAAATAAGAAAAATACTTCAACTTAGGATTGAAAATAAATGTAAATGTTCACTTTGTCAATAATTTAGAGAGAAAAAAATTTGGTTTATGATATTGGCAGAAATCAGCATGTTGACTGATTCCGATTTTAAAACCAGTATCTGCCGGTACTATTGACATGCCAATATTATTGTGCATCCCAAATTATCAATGCATAAAAAAAGTTTAAAAAATTGTAAAAAGCCCCTTATATTTTCCCAAAGCCCAAGTCAACACATTCAAATCACTTCTTTTAAATGACCAAGACTAAAGACTAAAAACACATAAAAGTCCACAACTGAGGAGCTGCAACTGGTACATTTTCAGCATTTTTGCTTAAACAAGCACAAATTCACAATAGCACACACCCATGCATCCACAAATTTCCCCTTGTTGCTGGTTGCCATGAACAGTTAATCAACTGTCATTTGGCTCATGACTAATCTTTCCACAAAATCTTGTGCAAGTCTGAGTGCAACTGGAGGTTCTGGGCCTTTTTGTAAAGGGTCATTACCATTGCATCCCTTCCCTTTTAGTCAAAAGGCATGAACACAAACACACATCTTCACACGCACACACACCACACACACACACACACACACACACACACACACACACACACACACAAACAAACACTTGACCTCCATGCCAAATATCGGCCTACTAGACAAGGCAACTAGTAAAAATACCTTTTTACCAAAGTCTTATATTGTAAGATTTTTTTCTATTGATTAATTATTATCCATAGGGATGCTCAATACTGGATATTGTGCCAATATCCAATATATAACAACTCATTTGGCTGATAACCAATTATGATATCAGTATATTCACTTTTTTCCCCAGCAATTTTAGTGATCATTAAGTCTCTTGTGTAATGGAATTAACATTATATTATGCGTTCTCTTATTGTGATGGCCGACCAGCAGATGGAAACATAAAATACAATGCTTTTCAGTGTTCGTAATATCACATTATTTAGCAAAATAAGAAAAATACTTCAACTTAGGATTGAAAATAAATGTAAATGTTCACTTTGTCAATAATTTAGAGAGAAAAAAATTTGGTTTATGATATTGGCAGAAATCACATGTTGACTGATTCCGATTTTAAAACCAGTATCTGCCGGTACTATTGACATGCCAATATTATTGTGCATCCCAAATTATCAATGCATAAAAAAAGTTTAAAAAATTGTAAAAAGCCCCTTATATTTTCCCAAAGCCCAAGTCAACACATTCAAATCACTTCTTTTAAATGACCAAGACTAAAGACTAAAAACACATAAAAGTCCACAACTGAGGAGCTGCAACTGGTACATTTTCAGCATTTTTGCTTAAACAAGCACAAATTCACAATAGCACACACCCATGCATCCACAAATTTCCCCTTGTTGCTGGTTGCCATGAACAGTTAATCAACTGTCATTTGGCTCATGACTAATCTTTCCACAAAATCTTGTGCAAGTCTGAGTGCAACTGGAGGTTCTGGGCCTTTTTGTAAAGGGTCATTACCATTGCATCCCTTCCCTTTTAGTCAAAAGGCTGAACACAAACACACATCTTCACACACACACACACACACACACACACACACACACACACACACACACACACACAAACAAACACTTGACCTCCATGCCAAATATCGGCCTACTAGGCTAAATTTGTGGCCAGCAATGGGTGGGGATAGGTTTGTGCACTGACCAACCTAAAGAGCGAGCTATTGAGCATTTAAATGCAGCTGAAAATAACCATTAATCAGAATCACTGCTGATGAACCACTTATGTATGAATCGACAAATCGTTTCAACTCTACCATCTCCAATTCTGACCTAATCATTTGCTAGAGCCTACTTTAGATGTTGGTCATTTGTGGAAACAGGCAGCTTGTTATAGTGTAATTACTTTCAAGTGGACCTTGAATGAACCTGATATGATGCACCAGAACACAAAACTCCGATAACATGGATTTATTCTCTAACCTGTAAAGCTTCAGGTTATCTTTGTTTGTCTTTCTGGATTTGTTTTCTTACAAAATAAAGCATTTAAGAGAGACATGAATGAGGTGCAGTGTAATGCTAACGAGCAGACACAGAGGCAGGTTTAAACATTAGCTCCTTTCAATTGAATTTGCGAAGGTAATGATGCAGAGAACCTGGTTCCCTCTGTAGCTTCACAGCCCATAATCATTGTATTGTGTTGCTCAAATCCAACATGTCTCTAGTTTTCCATTCAGTCATAAGAGACCGGTGATGGCCTCAGCGCATTAAGCTTTGACAGATAATGTTCATCCTTTAGATGCCTCACTAACAGCGGCAGTCATCAGAATGAAGTTTGGTGGACCTTTAAATACCCCAGTGGTGCCAAGCAAATGTTAGTGGGACATGAGATATAGGGCGCAGTGGAATATAGGGCAGAGGAGAGAGGGGGGAAAGTGAGCAGGATACTTTACAAGCTAAATTAAACGGACAACTGTTACAGGCAGGGCTTTAAAAACCTATTTTAGCTCCTCCTTGGAGACGGCAATGCATCTACACATTACCACTCATGACCACAAATGGGGATGGCTCTTGGCATGATTTCAAGGCTCACGTGCACTGCACTGTGATGGAACTGCAGGAGTAAAAACATGTATATGATGATGGATAAGCTGCCAAAGATGTAAACATGCCATGAGATGTATATCACAGAAGAAGTGTAGGACATCTAACAAAGGAATAGTTAAACGTGTTTAGTAAGACGAGCATAAATCAAAGTCAAGTGAGCAGTAAAAACCAGCCTCCAACCAAACAATACTTGACCCAATGAATGATGAGTTTATAGTGAAACTTATGTTACAGCGCAATGTTGACATTCCACGTGTTGCACTCAGGGCTGATAAAATTCTTACAATACAGATATTGTGATACAAGACTTTTTTGTATCATAACATTATAATTGTTGTCTTTTCCTGATTTTAAAGGCTGCATTGCAGTAAATTGATGATGTAGTTTTCTGAACTAACCAGACAGTTCTAACTTTTTTATTATTAACATTTACACACTTAATCATTATATCCACATTGCTGATGATAATTTATCAAAAATCTCATTGTGTAAATATTTTGTGAAAGAACCAATAGTCAACGAAACACTACCATCGTAATATGGATATAGAGGTATTTGGAAAAAAATATCAATATTTGATTTTCTCAATTTTCCCTATTTGCACAAAATGCAGATCTGAATACTTTTGTCATTTCATTTTTGTTTGTTTATAATACCAGTCGGCCAATCTACCACTTTGGTTCAGACAAAATATACCCACAAATGTTTGATGGATTGCCATGACATTTAGGAGAGACATTCATGTAAACATCAGGAGGAATGGTAAAAACTCTTTAAAATTTTGACCTGATGAAGGCACAGGATGTAAAGTCAATTAGTTCAATACTTGAATTTATGCCCAAATACCTACAAAACTAACTGCATTCCCATCAACCTCAACTCTACTTGAAATTTTAACATATGCTTAGATGTTAAACTAAGATTACACCAAGCCCCCAGGGACAGCACTGGACTTTGAAGCCAATCTCACATAGTGGCCAAAAGTGGAATTACACTATTCGTGTCCGTAATGTGATTCCATGGAGTTAATAAAGACTTTTCCCCATAGACTTCCATTGCAAAAGTCAGTGGACAAATTTTTCTGAGTATCAAAACCCCCTCAAATCAATCAGGATTTGATCTGTTCAGTCCAATAACATCTGAAAGTCTAGCAGAGCTGCAAGATTCAATCATTTATCCTTATTCAAGTTAGTGGACCATTAAACCAGAAGTTAGCCGCATGGCTGGCGGAAGTTAGCTGCGTGGTGGCACTTGGCCGTTAAGTTTCTAGTGTGTAAGTTCTGTGGGCCACATAATGCAGACAATCAGGGTAATTTCATACCCCCGAAAAAGAGCTTTTTTGGCTTCATGTGCCACTGAGCAACTTTCATTGGAATGAATGGGGCCTGTCTCCAAAGCTGTATTAAGGTCTCTTTTTACATCCAGGGTGGTGGTTAGGAAAGTTAGCATGCTGTTGTTAGCATTTACAGCCTCACAGCTTCGCCAGTGTTGCTTCAGATTCAAAATGTCTGAAAGATTGTCCTGATGACTCTTAAACTTGCTGTTCCTCTATCTACTGAGTGTGATCCTTATCGCACCCACCCTACATAAGATAAGATGTATATACAGACATTAATAAGTAAGGGCAAGTCAGTTACCTGTCTCAGAAATATTTGCCCCAGTTTTCTGTCCTTGACACTGCTATAATTGCTGAGACGTCCAGCTGAACATGAATAATACTCAAAACCTACAAACTGAGACACACACCACAGGAGGGTAACATAAAATATTTCTTAATGAAATGCATCAAACTGAAGAATTCCTGCCTTAAGTCAGGGGCTCTGCTATTGAATGAGTCATTGCCATCTCACGCATACAGCACCTCTGGTCATCTGAACTCTCATCATTCATCAGTCATCACTGTGAGGACTGTTTTTCCTTCCTAAATCTGAGGTACAACTCAAGTAAAATGCCTGTGTGGGGTTTACTTAGCTAAAAATAACCAAACAAAGACCATCTGGTGGGCTGGTATGCTGTTCATCAATGCCAAAGAAAACATGTTTAAAATGATCAACATGAAAGACTTGCATAATTTCAGGAGGAATTACTCTTGAAAAAAAGGTTTGAACTATTAGCTCCTATACTCTGTGCTCTCTGAACAACTCCAGCTATGCCCTTGTGTTCTCAACACTACATGATTTACTGAGTGGCCCATCCAGCTTTTTACTTGATTTCAGATGGTGAAAATTGAACTTGTCTGTTCCAGTCCTGTTGCTGTATGTACAGTACATTATGCAGAACAAATACAACTTTAACGGCACCTTATTAAGTTTTGCTGTTAACTGAGGTCCTCGAAAAGTTTTTATACAATTTATAAAGTCAACAAACGGGGTTGACAGATGGTCAGCGTAGTTAAAAACGTGAGAGTGGCTCAGAATAGCTCATGGCCTGCTTCCACCGGCCCTCATGCATCAGGGCTTGAGCAATCAACCCTGACGTGAGGGTTTTCCATCAGCAGCGCCAGCATGCAGCTCTAGTTGACATAACAGCAGCCCAGCCCCCTGCTGTGACGCCAGCCTCATTCCCGTGTTTTCACTGTATGTTTTAGCTGAGTGAAGGGTGGGGCGGGGGTGCACGATCCCCCCACCTCACCCTTGGGGATGCAGTTGGGCAACCAGCTGCTTTCCATTACCATACCTCTTCTGGGGAATGGGAGGACTGGCTCATGTGGGCAGACACATGAGGATGATAAATGATGCAATTGGTCAAGCAGACTAGACCCATCTCAGAGTGGAGCCACATCACCTCTGATTATAGTGATTCTTTAGCTCTTCTCTCAAGTTAAGGAGAAACACATACGTCATGGCAGATGGTTAGGCTATCATACTATGTTGTTATCTTTTTCCCCTTTACTTTTCATACAAATCTAAGGTAATTTCACCTGTAAACACTTTGGTGAGGTTGTAATTTGGGCACCACACCTTTTACTGTCCTGGCTTTTAAGCTGTCTGTAACTTTGGGAATCTCACCACTGCTTTGTGCTGCTGAGCAGGTGGAATTTGTGGCCACATGTAGAGAAAAATAATAATCCACACAGCTCAAGTGGCAACCATGCTGCACTTCACACCTCACTCAAGCCAATCCAAACACTCTCAACAGATGGATGATGTAGTGTCATCTGCGTCATCTCTAAGTTGAAACATTCACTGTGTATTAGAGGAATAGTTTGACAATTTGGGAAACACACTTTCCAATTCCCTTTTTTTAGCTGAGAAATATATGAGAAGGTCAATGGCATTCTCATATTTGGCCCTTTAATGAGCTGGAGCCCGGAAGAAGCCCACAAGAAAAGCACTGTTCCTACAATAGTGGCTTGCAGTGTACATATAAAGGCAACATGAAGAAGGGAAGGGGGGCCAAGTGTAGGATACCTTAAAACCGTACAAAAATTGAAAAGTAAAAATGACAAGTTGCATAGTTTTTAGTAAGTTGCTGCTTCAGGCAAAGAAACATTGGGCACATAACACCTTGTAAAACCAAAATTCCCCCCAAACAGAGTGATTCCTTTAACAACATCAAAGAGTTATTTCATCCGGCAACACTAGTACCTTAAGCTGCAAAACACGACTCTCTCCTGAAGTGACATCTGGCCTGATGGATGGCACTTAAGGTATAAGTGTGTTTATCTCACAGCCGGAGAGATGCCACAGATATGTGGCAGCTACGAGCTACAACTGAGTGATAATTCACTCGCCCACCCACAAACCCAAAAGATGTTTGCTTCAAGTGTTGAAATGTTCGATTTACTTTGGGCAGAAACACTATTTTACATGACTTACTCTGTTGTTTATGTTCTGTGTGTTGAAACTTCGATGGAGGGAGGTGAAAATTACATTTGAAATGTTAGATTCCTCCCTTCAGGTTTACTGAGGAACCTGTATAAACACGTGCCAAACTTCACCGAATAAACCTTGATAACTGTGATAATGTGATGAATAAAAGGAGCCCATTGCTGCTATGTGATGTACACTCATTACAGCCTGAATGGCTGAGGGAAGAGAGGCAGGCGTGTTAATGACAGCCCCCCTCAGTCAGCAGCTCAGCCTCCCACGGTGAAAGCGCCTGGAGAGCACAGTTAAGAATGCCAGTGAAATTTACAGGCCTGCTGTGGGCCTCCACAATCGAGGAGGTGAAACATGGATGGTGCCCTCAGGACGAGGACCCGCTCTGAGGCTGTGAGGCTAAACCACAGAGGAAGACAATAGATGATCTATGCAATGACAAAGGAGACTCTGTTTCCTGTTTCTGTCAGTTCCTGCAGACGCGCACACTTGAGCAGCATGGTTTCACGAACCATCAAGCGTTACCTTTAACCTAACACAGCTGGGTGACACAAAGAGCTTCCAGCAGATGCCTGCTGATCCGTAGCCTTCAGCTGCAGCAGTCACTGCTCTATGGGATATGTGATGGCCTTTAATATATCTTGACATTTTAATTTTCCTCTTGTTTTGATCTGTCTAAACATTTTAGCTGGACTTTGATGCTCTAACCAAAAGCCACATAAACAGATAAAAAGAAAAACAAACCACATAAGCAAATAACTCATATCACACATCAGCATGGGGGAGGGGGGGGGTGCTCAAGGTTATGTGAAAGCAGTGGAGAGATCAGCTGAGGACATGAGCCACACACGGACGACCCAACACAAACAGCAAGCACTGAGACGGGAAAATCCAACCTTACCTTAACATAGGCGGTGTAGCGCTGGCACGCCTCCCTGTTGATGTCCAAGCTGACCTGCTGGCTCATCTGGCTGATCTGAGATCCGCTTTGAGTGAAGTAGACCCGGGAAGGCTGGCTCTTCTGACGTATATCCACATCAGCCGTCAAGTTATACAGCAACTCTGAACAGAGACAGAAAAAAAATAACATCAACCGACAGCGGCAGATGATTAAGTAAAGATAATCTTAAGAAACATGTCAAATATGCAGGGTTTGGTTTTCTGGTGACTGACTTTGAAACGTGGGTAAAAATGATTTATCGCTTATTGCAGTAAAATTAATGTGAGTCAGAGGGACGATGGGAACGTGTTTGACATTTTTTGGTCAAATCCTCTGATATTACTTTAACTTAGCAAGAGCCCTTGTTCCATGGTGTGTAATGAAAACTGTGCTAATTTAATGTAATTTCCTATAGGTTTGCTATATGATGTACCCCCACTTTGCATTGGCTTCAAAATGTTAGGAATTCCAATGTCAACCAGAGACTAGAGAGAGAATTTAGAGATGTTTCCCACATTTTACATCTACAAGCCAGCAAAGACAGTAACTAATTTACACATTTATACAAAAAATATACATATTTTTCCCCTTACCTGTAGTGCTATTTATTTATGAAGACTGTTTCAGTATGAGTTGCCAAGTCAGCTGTCCTCCTTCTCTTGAATATAATGATATTAGATGGTACTCGGCCAAAAATACAATTAAAAAAAGTCAACAGAAATCTTTTCAGAAACCATGGCCCAGTTAATCAAGATAATCCACAGACCTTGTTATGAGCAGTTTTGTGTAGGAACTATTGTTTTTGCTACTGAACTATACCTGCCAACTGTATCACCACACAGAAGGAAGTGTGAATCTACTCATGAACAAGAGGCTCGCGACTGCACGAGATGTAAACATTAATTACATCCTTATCTGCTGAGCTGTAACTTTCACCAGCTCAGTAGAGCTAGGTGAGCTATTAGTAGATGCACACTTCCTTCTACGTGTTGATACTGTTGGTGGGTGTTGTTTGGTAGAAAGAATGTCGTTCCTACATTTAAGTGGGTCATGATTTCTGGAAAGACACATTACTGTTGAGTTTTTCATATGTATTTTTTTGGCGATTTGGCCACCACAAGCTGAGTGCCATCTAGTTCCATTATATTCAAAAGAAGGCAGACATTTCTAGGACTGATATCGCCAACACTGCATCTCACACCAGTACAATCCAGATTGATAAACAGCACTACAGGTAAGAGAAAGAATATGTATTTTTTTTTACTTTGGGGTGAACTGTCCCTTTAAGGCAAACAGACAAGGATTAACAAAAAAAAAAAAAACAGGAAGTCATTTTCCAGCTGGTGGGGCAGAACTAGCATTAATATGACAGAAAACATTTCAATAACAACATTCCTGCTGGTTCCACCCCTGACCTTAGAGTCATTAAGGCACAGGACAACTTTAAATCTATTTTGAAATGAGAAATCATAAGCATGAAGTAAACATTACCAATATTTCCGAGAAAACCGTATATGGGCGTCTGGCCATTTAAACCATTCCTCTGAATGAATCAGCCTCAGTTTGGAGTAATTGCTTCAAGAGCACGTCACACTGGTAAAACAGTGGGACGGGTGACAAACACACCCCAGGGGGACCAAAGCCTACTGTTTCCTCATCCACTAGAGGAACGCCATGAGCTCACTCCAGAGGAGGCAAAGGAAGGTTTCATTAAGGGAGTCACCAAACACACAGTGCTACACTTTCCACGATGTTCGCCAGACGGCTAAACAGAGAGGCTTTATTGCTGTGAGCCAGGACGTAGTCATTATGTAACAACAGGGCTCCTGCTCCCCTGGGGGGGCTGTGAGTGACCACACCCAAACACTGGAACAGGACTGCACCTCAGCACTTAACAGGCACCGCACCCATGAGCCAGTTTGCAAAGGCTGAAGGGTAAACCATTGGCCAAACGCACTAACAGTCCACCACGGGCCAAAGGCTAACCACACCGACCGTCTCCAAGCTTGGGGAGAACTGCTCAGCATGATCACGTTTACATATTTTCCCCCATTTAAATAACCACCAGAAGTTCAGGAGGTATGAATTTCCTTTCCTCACAACACAAAATGACCAAAATATGCTCTGTATGATCAAGACTACTACTGACTACTACTGAGATCTATGGATTTTAGGATTCACCTGAAAAAAATTCACAGCACCATCAACAGTCACTGAGCCTGGGCGCTGGACGCCAAGAAAGAAACATAACCACAGCTTGTCATTTTAAATTTCTGGTTTTAAGTATTGAATTTGTGAGATACAGCATATACTAAGAATTAGAGGTGATGGTAGGTGTTTGTTTCTCGTTTGGAAAAAGCCAAGCTAGCTGTTTCCCCCTGCCTTAATGGTATATGATGAACTAAGCTAATTGCCTCTTGGCTCTTGCTAATAAGCAAATTCACCAGAATTACTTCAGTCACAATATTAACATGTGGTTAACCCGTTCAGAACCCAACTGAAGAGCCCGCCTCTTCCTCTTTTCATGCAGTCAACCATGCTTGTTAAAAAAGGGGGCTTGGCTCTACCGCAGTCCACTTTAGATGATGTGGAACAATGTGATTGCCTCAAAGACATCTAATCAAGTCAAGTCTGAGCATTTAGGTGGAGTCAAGTGTCAGCCATCATAGATATAGACATCCTGGAGCAGTTATGTCTATTATAATGGACAGACTGGACTGACAACTTTTGTGAGGTTTCTCTTGTCAGGATTTATCCTCACCTATCTGTCCCGGCAGCTGTCTTCCCCGAAAGCGCATGCAGACAGTAACACTGAAGCAGTTTAGGTTCTGGTGGCCCTCGTGGCACTGTGGCACAGAGATGTTGATGGAGACAGGCAGGAAGATGGAGACATCCACCGTAATGACAGGCCGGGTCCTGCAACCACACAAACCGACACAAGGACACAGCGAGGGATAGAGTAGACATTAAAATACTGAGAAGTAGAAGAAAACAGTGCAGTGTCGCAGAGAATGATTCTGTGACTCACCTCAGCAGCACCACACTATCTGACATGAAGGCTCCAATAGTGACATCTGAAATGAAAACATGAACATAATTGATTTGTAAAGCCATACAGAGGATATAAATAACATGCAACATCAGCTCACAGCACTCTTTACACCTGCAAATCCAAAACAATGCACAGAGGGTTTTAACTGTCATGCTGGCTAAGTCTGAATGTCAGCCGAGGAATGCAGTAAACAAGATGCCTCTATCACGAGTGTTTGCAGCGCGATTGCAAGAGAATGAGAGTCAAAACCATCAGAGTGGAAAACAAATATTTCATCATCTCATCCTTTCATAGTTGAAGTTTTTATCTTACTTTCTGACGTGGTTAAGCCTCCATCTAGTCTGGTATGTTCTTACCCGCGTATCCGTTGCCATCCATGTCCACATTGCCTGAGATTGACTGGCCAAACATCTGCAGACCAGGGTTTACACTGCGCCCAGACAGTTTCTATAACAGATAATACCAGCCTTCAAGTTAACACATGTGAGCCAATATGGAAAAAAAACAGCACATTGTGTGATGTGTTTTTGCTCTGTGTTTATTTTTCATAGAGGAATGAACTCCGCTCCTATAGATTTAAAGTAAATAACCCATGTGTTAGCTTAGTATTAATACTGGAAACAAAGTCCCCAAGAACACTGCTCAGCATTGCTTTCAATTTTTCCCAGTGGCCACTCACAGTATTGTGGCAAAAAATACCCTGTGGCCAAAAAACAAAAAAACTACAAATTCCCAGTTTGTAAAAAACAGAGCAGAACAGGACACCTCAAACTGCAAACAAGATCATGTATGAATTCTTCTAATCTGAATTTCTGAGTCATGGTGGTTTTATATTATTGTGTCTTATATCTATTTTTTTGTCATCATCACAACGTAAAGTGTCAGGACAAACACTACTGTGCATAATTAGTGGGCTGCATACCCCCAAAGTAAACTTTGCAGCTTTGCATTTACACTAGACAAGCAGTTCTTATTAGACTGAATAGGTGCATCTGAGGGCCCAGTATCTAGATTTAATAAAACATCCACAATAGAAACACAGGGGAAAACCTACCCTGACAGTGAAATTTAAAAGCTAACCACACACAAAAATTACCTACTAACAGCTTTAAAAGCCAAGAAATAGTTGAATCATGTAGCTCCTTGAAAACCCCAATATGTCATGTTTACACTGACATTTTTATACAGATTTAATAAAAAAGATAAATTGTTAATTAGTGAGCTTTGGAGATGCAGGTAGGTGGATTGTTTTGGACAGAGGTTAGCAGTTTCCCCTGGTCTTTATGCTAAGCTGAGCTAGTCGCCTTGCGGTTCTAGCTCTATACTTCAAAACAGCTCCGATTTGGCATTTTAAGAGTGATTTTTAACACTGAAATTCTTTCTAGTTGGCGAGCCATGGTAGCTTACCAAGTAAGGCGTGCTAAGTCCTTACTGCGTTTGAGTCCAGCCCTTTCTCTCTCATTATTGAAATAAAGTCTCTCACTCTCACAAAAGCAATAATGCAAAATGCAAAAGATAAAAAAATCTTTGAAGTCACTAACAAAAAAAAGTCCATGATGAACTGCTTGCTCCTTATTCAGAGCTACGTGGGTGTTTTGTGTTATCCCGGAACTACATCACCACCTGCAAGTTTACCACACATTACTCAGCTACTGCAACAGCTTGATGCACAAGGTGAACACATGGGTTTCATCTAAATTTAGCATGCGGTGGTGAAGCTATGGAGAAACTACAACTAGAGATTAAAGTAAGAATAAGATATTCCATTGCTTAAATTAAAAACAAAAATATGCGTGATACTGGCATGTTGTGTATTCTAGGAACAATTCCTACCAGGGAGTATTTCTTGATGATTCCTGTAGCGTCCCCATGGTAGATATAAACTGCTCCTCCATAGTCATCCTCTTTAGGCGCTCCTATAGCTACATCTGAAGGGACAGAAAGTGTACAGACAGTGAAAAGTCAGTATAAAAATGAATGAGAAATGACTGTGTTTGTGAATGTGTGCAAAAGCTTTCAGTAATCCTGAGAAACAAGCTGTTACAGTTAGACAGACAATTAAGTGTTGTTAGTGGCCATTAAACCTGTGCGAGCTCTGAGAGAGTGGAAACAAGACTATAAAGTGCTGGCATGAGCACTGAAACAATGTCTCCTTATCCCATTTCAACAGAAAGTCTATATATAAACTTTCTTTTCATAAATGAAAACACTTCCTCGCTATGTGCTGCAGCATACCAAAGCAGAACCGGTAGAGTTCAGTAATCTTATTTTTAAATATCGAACAATATTCAACTAATTATTAAAAGGTAGAATAAAACAAATAATTTGTTCTCAGTTAAAATAAATGTGTATTCTGATTTCTGCAGTAGTTCTTCAAATTAAATAGTAGCAGTTCGGCTGTAAATAATAGCTTGTCAGACAGGGAGCAAGTCTGGCTCTCGACACTGAGAGCGACGAGTTATAGGATGAGTTATGTTTCCCAGCTGCCATCTTTCTCTGCACATACTTGATGCCAGGCTGCAAGCCTCGAGGCGTATCTCACACAGAGATGAAACCGGGCAGTAGCCACCAGCCTCAAGCATAAGATGGGCGCCAAATCGAGCCCTCACAGCCAAACCCTGCATGCGTGCCAGGAAAACAGACAGCTAAATGTATGTCTCTCTGTGTGGATAATTTGTGTCTGGATGAC